>NC_081408.1:294948054-295548054 GCF_030272615.1 Cryptomeria japonica
TAAAAATTGTGAGCCACATGTGAAACACTATTTGGATATGACTCAAACTAAATTTTATGAAAGATTCCTTCAAAAGTTTCCTCAAATAAAAATTTCTCAAAGATTTTTTGAAATGGAAAAATCTTTTTATATTAAGATTAATCATGTATGCACCACGTGTTGTTGTAAGATGCATATTGAATTTTCCATGCATTATGATATTTTTCGTCATATTTGTTCTACTTTGCACACTAACGATGTTTTGTAGGAATGTAATATACAAGCACCTCCTAAGTCAGCAAGAGAATTTATTTCAAGTGTGTTATGTAATAGACATGATGGTTGCATTTATTATAAGATGGCTTGTTTGGAAGGTTCTTGTGCTATATGTGGTGGTTTGCAACATTTACAAAGATGCATACATTTGGAGAGCACACATGAAATTGGTACGAAACTAGTTTCTTTTGGAAAATACAAGACAATCACATATGGAGTTAAAGATGGAAAAGATTTGAAGAGATGTGAGCTAGTGAAAAATGATATATGTGTAGCTCAATTTATGAAAATGTTTCAAGAGAAACTAGTTTATGAGTACATAATGCATACACATAGAGCTCGATGGTTAGATGAACAATTCAAGTTGTGTAAGGACACATTTCCTCTTGGCACCATTGTCTCTATCATTGATTTCGCTAAAAATTATACAATACAACCTCAAAATGAAGTGCAATCCATGTATTATCACTCTACACAAGTTTCTATTTTTGTACACATAGCATTCATACATGCAGATGATAGCACAGAGGAGGATAGAAAGGTTGTAAGAGAGTATCACTTCTACATAAGTGATGATTGTACTCATTCATCAAAGTTTGTACAAGGATGCTTTAAATTTTTCTACGATAGTTTAAGGGAAAGGAACATACGATACAACTGACACTTAATATGGTCAGATAATTGCACCGCACAATTCAAGAATGCAAGGATGTTTTATTGCCTGAAAAGGATGCATGTGACAAGCGGTGTACAACATTTTTGGAATTTCATGATTTGTATATTAAAATGGCGATGAGTTGAATCGCATATATTGTAATGCCAAATTTTGTATAAAATCCCATGAGATTATTTGTAAGACAATTTTTTGTATAGTCAAATAGCCAAGAGCTGATTTGACCATATTTAGAGGCAAATTTTTTAATAATATGTGACAATGTTTTGTGACTATGTTTTGAGTATATGTGATGTGTCCCTGGTCAATCATGAGCATTCTTGATTCTTGTATAATCATGGATAATTATTTAAGTCATTATCAGGTCATAGGGGTGATAGATTGAGACTAGATACAATTTGAGAAAAAATTGTCATTGTTGTAAAAAAAATTGTCAAAAAAGTTGTCAAGCAACTTCTACATTGCATCGGTAGGGTATGACTCTCGACGTTATGGTGATTTGGGATGCACGATAGGGGCATGCCTAGTGTAAGCATGCCCACCCAGACGTGCTCGCGATGTCGGTTTGTGCACATGAGGAACATAATCAATTCTAGCCAATCTTGCAACTTTTCCTTGCAAGCAACTGACAATTTTTTGAGCAAGCGAAAAAATGCTACTAATTGAAAATGGCTCCGAGTCGTCAAAAACTGAGATAGGCCATTGTAGAGGAGTCTCACGCTACCCCACAGGATCAAACAGATCGACTGTATGTGTCATAGATTGGAAGAAACAGTTCATCAAATTTTGACAATTTTTTGGACTATGGGTACTTGAGAGATCTCACCGGTAGGGTATGACTCTCGACGTTTTGGTACTTTGAGATGCACGATAGGGGAATTCCTAGCGTAAACATGCCCACCCAGATGCGCTCGCAATGTCAGTTTGTGCACATGAGGAACATAATCAATTATAGCCAATCTTGCAACTTTTCCTTGCAAGCAACTGACAGTTTTTTGAGCAGGCGAAAAAATGCTACTAATTGAAAATGGCTCTAAGTCATCAAAAACTGAGATAGGCCATTGTAGAAGAGCCTCACATGACCCCACGAGATCAAACAGATCGACTGTATGTGTCATGGATTGGAAGAAATAGTTTGTCAAATTTTGACAATTTTTTGGACTCAGGGCACTTGAGAGATCTCACCAGTAAGGTATGACTCTCGACATTTTGGTACTTTGGGATGCACAATAGGGGCATGCCTAGCGTAAACATGCCCACCCAGATGCACTTTCCACATTGGTTTGTGTACACGAGGAACATAATCAATTCTAGCCAATCTTGCAACTTTTCCTTGCAAGCAACTGATGGTTTTTTTAGCAGGCGAAAAAATGCTACTAATTGAAAATGGCTTCGAGTCATCAAAAACTGAGATAGGCCATTGTAGAGGAGCCTCACATGACCCCATAGGATCAAACAGATCGACTGTATGTGTCGTGGATTGGAAGAAACAGTTCGTCAAATTTTGACAATTTTTTGGACTCAGGGCACTTGAGAGATCTCACCAGTAGGGTATGACTCTCGACGTTCTGGTGCTTTGGGATGCAGGAAAGGGACATGCCCAGCATAAACATGCCCACCTAGATGTGCTCACAATGTCAGTTTGTGCACATGAGGAACATAATCAATTCTAGCCAATCTTGCAACTTTTCCTTGCAAGCAACTGATAGTTTTTTGAGCAGGCGAAAAAATGCTACTAATTGAAAATGGCTCCGAGTCATTGAAAACCAAGATAGGCCATTGTAGAGAAGCCTCATGCAACCCCACAGGATCAAATAGATCAGCCTTATGTGTTGTGGATTGGAAGAAACAATCCGTCAAATTTTGACAATTTTTTGGACTCAGCGCACTTGAGAGATCACACCGGTAGGGTATGACTCTCGACATTTTGGTGCTTTGGGATGCAGGGCAGGGGCATGCCTAGCGTAAACCTGCCCACCCAGATGTGCTCGCGACGTCAGGTTGTGCACATGAGGAACACAATTTGACCATTGCGAGCGTGAGGGTGCTCTCGCACCAAACACATTGTTGTTTAAATTTATATTGTCGATTTTTGTTGTTTATATTCATATTGTTAATTACATATGCAAATATTCATTTAAATTTATAAAAGGGCAGCCACCAAATATAGTGAATACACAATAATGAACTGAATACAAGGAGTTTTGTAGGGTTAATTCAACATTTTAGAAATTTTATCAAATCATATTCCACGATTGCAATGCTTTATATCATATATTTTTGTTGTTTGTATTCATATTGTTGATTACATATGCAAATATTCATTTAAATTTATAAAAGGACAACCACAAAATACAACGAATACAAAATAATGAACTCATTACACATTTATTGGATCGAATATCGATATTTATATATATAAAAAAAGGCATGTCTGCCAAGTCAATACAAGTATTACAAAAATGTGGCATATGCCATGTCCAAATTGATATACAATAAAAATGTAGAATATATCTACATGTATTGGTCATTCTATGACCAAAACTAACACTATATGATCCTAAACTTTTGGTGGATCATCAAAATCAAGCCTCTTCGGTGCAATACGCAACTCTATAGATGGCTACAAAACCACAATTCAAAAGCCAAGTTAGAATTCTTTTGTAGAAAATAGTTCAAAATTAACATCATAACTATGCATTTAACTTTAATTCCTTTGCAATTGAAATGTAGATTACCTCATCGGCTAATCCAGGAGCTAATGTCTTCGCTCTCCTCTCCTTGTCACTCTTAGGATTTTTCTTGAAGACATACTTAAATTGATCCACATTACAGTCGTACCACGAAGGAGTCTATTGTAGATTAAATGTACAATTAATATAATGTACTAACATGAATATAATTGGTTGTAAAGTGGACTTGCTGCCTTCTACCTACCTAGGTCTTCCTTTAGGGATGGCTCCCCCAAACTCTTTCTGGAATATGATCATTGATAAAATTAATAAGAGACTTGCAGGATGGAAAGGTTCAATGTTATCTCAAGCTGGGAAAATGCAGTTCCTCCAAGCTACTCTTCAAAATCTCCCTGTTTATGCCCTTAGTCTGTTTGGTATTCCGGCAAAAATTGTTGAAACTGTGGAAAGAATTCAGAAGAGATTCTTATGGTTAGGAGTTGAAGAAAAGAAGAGAATACCTTTGATTGCTTGGGACAAGGTGTGTAGACCAAAGAACAAAGGAGGGTTGGGGATTAAAATTATTAAAACTTTTAATGAAGCTCTTCTTTCCAAGCAATTATGGAGAGCTTTTGACATTAAGAAAGATTGGAGCCAAATTTGGTTTGATAAATACATTAAGAATCAGACTATCCAAGGGATCCTCAATGATGAAGAATATCCTGGCTAGATCTTTCATCTGGAATAGTGTAACTAAAGCCATAAAAGTTGCAAAAGCTGGAGCTGGATGGGTTCTTGGAAAAGGTGATAGAATAAGGTTTTGGGAAGACCCCTGGATGAAGAATGAAGCCCTATTTGATCAAAACAACAATCAAGTCATTGAAGAATGTAAAAGAAGGTTTGGGATGATGGTTTGTGACTATTGGAAGGAGAATAAATGGGTCAATCTTGAGGACATCCATCCTGGTCTTTCCTCTATTCAGAAAGAGTTGCTGTCCTTTTCCCCTAACAACAACTATGATGATGTTTTCCTCTAGAAAAGTGACCCTAAAGGTGAATTCACAGTTTCTTCTGCTTATAAAAACACTTTTTCTCAAATCCACAATCCTTTTTGGAATAAAGTTTGGAACAGCATCTTGATCCCAAAGGTCAACATGTTCTTTTGGCTTGCTTCCCATAATAGTATCCTTACTATTGATAATTTAATTCGAAGGGGCTTCAATTTCCCTAACAGATGTGAGCTCTGTTAGAAGGAGGAGGAATCAGTTGATCACCTATTTTTTCATTGCTCCTACACTTGGGAAATCTGGTGTAAAATATGGGGAAAATGGAAAATTAATTGGGTCATGAACAAAAGCATTAAGGAAATAATATGGCAATGGAATTTTCCTACCAAATGCCAAATTATTAAAAACCTGTGGTCCCTGACCCTCCCCATGATATGCTGGGGCATTTGGAAAGAAAGGAATAATAGGATATTCAGGGAAGAAAAGTGTAATACTCAGGTTGTCTTTGAAAAAATATGCAGGGCTATAAAGGAAAACATCAACATCCCTCACAAGAATAATCAACAATGGGCTATTATAAATTTGAATGATATGGAAAAAGACATTATTACTGAATGGAACCTGATTGATAAGGTCTACAGAGTGGATAACAAGAAGAAGAGAGAAAACATTGTTTGGAGGTTCCCTGATTATGACTGGATAAAGGTTAATTTTGATGGGGCTGCCAAAGGGAACCCTGGAAAGGCTAGTGTAGGTGGAGCTATCAAAAATGCTCAAGGAAGGTGTATTGCTGCTTTTTCTTCCCCTTTTGGAATCCAAAACAACCATGTGGCTGAAGCTATGGCCATGCTTAAGAGCCTCCAGTTAGCCCAGGAATTCAAATTTAAAAAAATCTGGCTTGAAGGGGATTCCTTAAATATTATACAAGCCCTCAAAGGGGTTAGTTCAATCTCCTGGAATATTGCTAATATTATTAGAAATGCTAAGACTGTCCTTAATAACTATGTTAGCATTATTTTAACCCATACTTTTAGAGAGGGTAACAAGGTAGCGGGTATCCTTGCTAATGAAGGGGTTAATTTGGAAAAGGGGATCAAATATATAGGGGAAGATCACATTAAGTGGGAGATTAAGGAACAATTATTTTTTGATCGCCTTAATGGAGAAAGCAAATATTATGATTGAATTATGGGGAACGAGTACCAATGATAGAGTATGGAGGTGGATGAACTGCCAGTCGATGAGTGCTTCTAGGCATCATTACCAAGAACACATGTGTGCGAGAGGTAATTGTAATAATAGCCAGGTTCATATGAACATGAAAGACAATTTCAAAATTGTGAAAGTATCTTTTCAAGGAGAAACCAGAAACATAGAGTTTTACTTGCGGGCCGAGAGCTGTAACAAAGGTGATTGTGACCTAGAAAGCAGAATGGGAGGCAGCCTTAACAGGAATGAACAGTCCGGTTGTGAGCACTAGAAGAGCGAAAGGAAGGTGTGGAGAAGGCTCCACTGACACGGGTTCACGGATTACATGGAGAAGCTCCATGGTAGTAGAAGCTCTGTTTCTCAAGGGTTCGCAAAAAGCTGGAGCAATAATAGGGCTACCCTGTTTGGGGAAATCTGGCACATTAATGAAAGCCTGATCTCGGAGGTAACGGGGCTCAAGATGGAGGGGACCAAATTCTATAGGGATAGAAAGTACGCCACTGAGGCCTTCAAAAACTTCCCTAAGACGGAGGACGAGAAGAGCAACCTAGAGAAGAAGGATAATATCTCTTACTTCACCCCCCAATAGGTAAAACCTTTCTGGCAAAAAATTCTTAGGGCTTTAATGGAATATTTAACTGTGGATGGTAGGTTTACAAAAATTTACAATTATCACTTTGCCATCTTGAACCACTTCCACCATGGGGTGAAAATTTCTTTTCCCTTCTATCTTGCTTCTTCTCTTAACGAGAGTTTGGCTGACCACATTAAAAAACCCAGCTCCTACCCTCTTGCGCACTAGGGTCTCATCCTGTTGATTTATGAATATATGAAGAATAAGACTAAGGCAACAAAGGATGACCCTTTAATTCTCAATGCTCAGATTTCTGAGAAAAGCATAGACTCTGGTTCAACTGAGGAGACCAAAACCCCTTCCCATAAAAAAAGGAAGATTAATGTGCAGGAAGAAACGGATGTGCTTTGTGAGGAAGAAGAGGGAAAAAATAATGAAGAAATTTCTGAAAAGGAGATCCATAAGGAGGAAGAGTATGGGGAAAGAGAGGAAGGGGGAAATTCTGAGAATTGTCAACATAATATTGTTGGCTCAGAAATTGAGAAAGAGGCTCTGAAGATTAAGGAAGGTGAAAACCCTAATGAGGAGGAGATGGAACAAAGCAAGGATTCTGCGGAAACCATTCTGAATACCACCCGCAATTGCACCCTTGAATTCTTCAATTTTCAGAAGTGGGTGGTGGAAAACATTACCAGCATGCAAGGTAAACAGAGGGAGTTGGAAGTTAAGATCAACAAGTTGATCAACATGTCCGATTCTGGGAAGCAGCACGAGGAGATGGAGAATAGTGAAGCAGAGGAAGAAATGGAAATGGAAGACTGGCAGGAGAAAGAATTAATTAAAGTCAACCTAAAACACTTGGAGGACGTCATTAAAATTTTGAAGGAACAGGTGGAGGAGGATAAGGACAATGTCAATGCCTGGATGGCTAGAAACGAGAAAGCCCTGAAAAGCCTTATGGATCATAGCCTCCAGGTTCTAAAAGTTTCCTCCCAGAACATGAATGCGTTGCTGAATCACCTAGAAAAGAAAAACTAGGAGAAGGACCTGGTGGTTATTGAAGATGCTCCTACTTCCAGCCTAAAACACCAGACCTCTAGGCACAGAACCAGGAAGACTACGATGGAGAAGGAAATGAAGATGAAAGATAGCCAGACTGCTCAAGAAAATACTGATTTGAGGGAAGTGACAAAAGCTATGATGCTTTTGGTACAGGATGCAGAAGAAACCATGAAGAATTTCTAAATTTTGTCTTTTGCTGGGCTTAGGGCCAATTTCTTGCTAGCCTTTTGTTGTCCTTTCCTTTGTTGCTAGTCTTTTTGCTGGTGTTTTGCTGCTATTGTATTTTGTTGCTATATTGAATATCTTTCTTATGTATCTGGGTTTCGGGTCCCTTAAAACCTATTTTTAATTAATCAAAAACATAAATATATCAAAAACACTTAAAAGCTATAATATAGAGAACAATGACATACCTGTGCTTGAGATGCTTCTCCAATGGACTGAGGATGGCTCACCATCGATGTAGAAACTAATGCTATTACCTATACAAAAATTGTACAAAAATTAAATACAATTAATATAATGATAAGTATTGAAGGTTGAAAATAATTAATTTTACATATCAAACAAAAGTGTACCGGATCCTGAGATGGTTCTCCAGTGCAAGGAGGAGGGTTCGCCATTGATGAAATAGGTATGGATATTTCCTGTATGAAAAAATTACAAGATTATAATATATCACAAGTTCACATGTATGCGTACATATAATCATGAAATCAAGAAAATAAAGTAGAGATACATACCTCCGCCCTCTCTTGATCCACGGGCGAATCAAGTGCATTTAACATATCCACAAAGCTCAATGGTCGTTGTACATGTAAAATAGACAAAAAACACTAATCAATCTACAAACCCCAACTAATACTTGATTTCAACATTTTCAAACAATTGTACAACTAAAAATGTGCTCAATTACCTTCTTCACATGTTTTGGTGTCTTTGAGGAATTCTTTCTCTTAGGACGAGCCTTAGACGCGGAGAGGGTACCCTAAAAACACAAAATTAACATGAGATATTAGTACAGATAATAAATTAAACATAATTTTAAAAATCTAAAATGAAATGACTTGCATATTCCATCAAAACAATACATAAAAAGAGTTGTACAAAATATCATACCGTATAGCCTTGTAGGCCAAAATCGATCGCTGAGAGCATGATGTCATCAATCTGGGACATTTCATCCCCTGTTAACACCTACAAACTAGAAATTGGACCAAGCATTAAAGATAGTTAGTATATCTTGTATTTTTTTGAATTCAAAGTGTACTATTCTATTTTAACATGTTACGAAATTTATACCTCAGGCGTCGAAGTTGCAGCTGTGGTAACTGGGGGAGGTGTATGGGATACCGCTGCTGCATCCTGAAATGCATATTATTTGTCTCAATTTAAATCGATGTATAAATGAAAATTCATTTATGTAATTACAAAATTAAAGTGACTGATAAATAAAATGTTATGAATTCAAATCAACACACTTGTGTCTATGGCTCATGGGCAAACACCATGTCCATCAACTCATCTGTCAACGTGACATCCTCAACCGTGTGAGCCTGAAATCTACAACCTCAAATCGTGCATAGATGATGTGAGTATCCATCTGCACCGGTTGCATCATCTATCCCCGAGCATATCCCTAAGCAACTGACACACATATGCTCGATGGGCTCTCTGTCGCCCTCTAATGGCTCATCATCCAATACAATAGGGTGTGCTAATGATGTCCCATGCTGGATGATGGCACCAATCAATGTTGTGGCCGCGTGAAGAGTCTGTAGCTCCATCGACTCTTTTAGCTCTAATGGGACAACCTAATGCACCTTGGGTTTGGGTGCTAGGGGACGGCGACTCTCCACGGCTAATCACCTACGGGCTCTAGGTCTATCTTGGGTAGAGCCACCACCTCTAACATGAAAATCTCTCATGTCAAAATAATTTGGGTGCACATTGAGCACAAACTCACAATATATTTTTCTCAAAAAATATAATGGCACCTCATAGTTATTATAAGGTGGATCATCAAAGACCATCCACCACCTTTACCGAAAAAAATTCTTCATTTGCACATTGGTACACCAATGTATGGGAAACCTCTTTGCATTAAGAGGTAATGACTAACCAGTTTTGGGGTCAACAAAAAGGGCACATATTTGTTGTTTAGAAATATTTTTGTTTTTAACTCCATCGTATGATAGCCCATTGGCATATAATTGATGACACCTATCCCTAAAGCTTCCCCATTTGGTAATTTATGTGGGAACAACTATGGCACCACTAGCTAATGTTTCTAGGCTAGTGGCAAGGGATTGATGATGGTCAAGTTCAGAAGTTTTCAATTTTATAATCAGTCTATTGATTTTGGATGTATTTTGCCCTAACTGATTAATTAATTCTTCCTGTGTTTCGGTTGTGCGGTCAAAAGGAGGAATTGGGGGTTGTTCTTGTGTGTTTTCAGGAGGTGCATTTGGTTGTTCTTGTGGGTTTTCAGGAGGTGCATTTGGTTGTTCTTGTTCTGGATTAGAAGAATCTGGTTTTTGAAACAAAAAATGAAAAAACCTAATCAAAATTAATGAAATTAAATTCAAAATGTAAAACAAATTGCTAAACCAGAAAGAAAGACAAAAATAAACAAAAAATAACCTTGATCCATAGCCTGGAGGACAAATTTAGCACCCTGTTCGCGGTTTAGGTTAGAAAATGGGAAAAAAACAAAGTAAAAAACACGCTTTTCGGGTAAATGAGGACCCAGTTTTTTTTTAAAACTTTTTTTATCAGGCACCGCGTATGCGGTTTTACTAGGATTATTAGTGCGTAAGCGCTCATTTTCCTATAAGCAGCACGTACACGCTAATTTTCCTAGGCGTAGTGCGTATGCGCTTAGTTTCCTAAACGCAACGCGTACGCGCTACCTTTTCTAGGCTTGGGAAGAACAAATCTAAGCGCGTACGCGGGAATTTGAAATTTTAAAACCGCATACGCACTGCCTGTTTTTCCAAGTTTTTTTGGGTGGTGTCCACTTTTCTGACCACCATCTTTGTGCACACGCCCCAAAATAGAGGTTTTCCTTATGTTAAACCTCGACTTTGGAATTAAACATGAAACATAAGTGATATGTAAATGATTTGTTGCAATGGAAATAATTTCCTTTTGAGGGAAAGTCTAAACAATGTGTCCAACACTAATGATATACCTTTTTATGAAGTTTTGTTTGTCTTTACAAGGAATTAGAGATTCATGTAGTCTTCATAAATGTAAAAAATGAATGTCAACTCTTATGCTTGAATCTTGACCTTACTTTTGCTCCAATGCTTGAAAGAAGACTAATTGATTGCTCACTTGAATTTTAATGCTTGATTGATTGGATCATTGTAAGGTGGTCCTTAAAATGAGAGGGGTAGATCTCCTTTTGTACTTTCTTGTAAAAAACAACTTAATATTTTGCAATGAGCCAACAACGGATTAGGATTCCCACTTATTTTAAATGGCCATTAAGAGGCCTCAAAATGGGCATCAATTGGGAGGACCAGAGTGAGGGGCACCCTAGCCTTGACCAATCAATGACACAAAATATTGGGGGAGAAGGTGTGCATATTGAAATGAATGATTTTATTGTGTAGTGTAAGCATAATCAAGACTTTGGTCAAGCCTCGAGAGGTGAACACCAAGGTGAGGGCCCAAATGGGAACAAAATTGTAAGGGAGTACAATTTGGGATGCTAAATTTAGCTATCACTTTAGCAAGAGTATGAGGCTAAGCATACTCTTGGTAAAGTACAAAGGTTTACATTGAAAACTTTCATCAAGACATCGAAGAGGCAAGAGACATCAAGCCCCCAATAGACTTTAGGATCTTACTGTACTTCAACATCAATATAAAATGAAAATCATGAGAGAGAGAGAGAGAGAGAGAATCATGATTGCTAGTCTAGTAAGGTTTGCTTACTATGATTCATGAAAAAAAAACCTAATTACAAAGCAAAAGGATCAATTTACAGAGTAACTTGAGTATAAAAATATGTGATAATGTTTGCAAGAAGTGAAACATTGAGGAAAGTGTATGCCTTCATGTTAAAGGGATTGCATACGCCTTATCAAGAGAAATTTCTTTAAGGTAGCATACATTCAAATACAAGCCCATTACCATAATCATGTGCCCCCAAGAAAGAACAAACCAAAGGATAATGGTCACAAAACACATGTGGAACCTACTAACTCTGGATTCAACATTCTCTTATGATAAATAATCTATATCATGAAATATATTTACATTGAATTGACCTCATCCCCCAAAGAAAGTAGAACCACAATGGCAAAAAGGTGGATGTGTCTTTTGAATCAACATGGAAGATACCAAAATATATCTCAACACTTTGCATTATCCCCAAGTAGACAACACAAGGGGACAACAAGTAGAAGAATTGAGATACAAATAGAGGAATGTTATGAACAAGCAAGAGAGGAGAGAGAGAATGATCTACTTTATGAATGAAGTTAATCAGGTAAATCATCTGCCTCCCAATCTTGTTGAACATTGTTTTGGGAAGGTGGACAAGATGCAATAGGACCAACTTTGAGAATGGTAGATGAAGCTACCACTAGTTCCAAAAAAGGACCAAGCTCTTTAATGATGAGTCACTTTGTCTGTTACTAGGAGATATGATTAATGCTTTTGAAATTTGTTTATATAAATCATTGTTGACATCAAAATGATCATATTCATCATTGGAATCATTATCACCAATATTCTTAGCATGCACATCATTATCATCCATTTCTTCATCATTATTAATAAAAATAGCATCTTTAATAAGAATCAAACATGAACCATTATCTTTCTTAAGCATTTTTAATCTTGGTGATTTAGGTTGAACTTCCTCCCTAAGGTTAGGCGAAGGATGAACAAATGAGAACAAGTCAACATTTGGCATCTTTGAGGAGGAAATATTTTGAGAAGCAAGTTCATGCGATTTAGCATGATGTCTGTGACGGTGTTCTCTCGCACAACAATTTCCTTTTGTTTTAGCTGAGGGTTGTGAACGTTTAGTATCAGTGGACATAGGCTTCTTCTCTTCCTTCAAAGGAGGAGGAATGGGAGAATGTCTACTAGGTTGAAAGATAGTATATGTCAATCACTTCCCTTTGTAAGATCTAGGAGGCGAGACTGCAATATATATATGAGGAATAGAAAGTGTAGGAAGGAGATCGATTCCATTATGAGGAGGATGAATAGGTCTAGGATCTCTAGAATTACTCAAAGATAAGATCATCTCATTCTTCCACTTTTGATAAGATAGAAAAAGAGCATCACTTTGAGGCTTAAGAGCCTCAGATTGTTTGGGCAAAAAATAATCAATATTGACATCTCCACGCCTCACCGTGTGTTGGTACATGTTAATATTAATTGTTATGATTTTTTCATTATGAGAATATTTTTAACATTTGTGGATAGTAGAAGGGATTGCTTTCATGGAAGAGAGCCAAGGATGTCCCAACTTAGTACCAATCTCAATAGGAAGAATAATATAACGTATAGTAGGGAAAGATAAACCATCAAAGACCCTAACCACTACATCAGATTTATCATATGCTAAATTGATCTAATTATAAAGTATACAGATATTCTTGAGGTATCACATTCACCATACATGTTAGATCAACGAGCACCTCACATGAGAGTTTGTCTTTGATCTTCATAGTGATATATAGTGGGCCATCAAGTGCATCAATAATCTCACTAGGATCAAAAGTAATGCATACGTCCTTAAGAGGTGTAGATTTATCAACAAGATTCACAATATTATTAGACTCAATGCCAAGGTCATTGGGAGAAAATGCAAGATATAACACTATGAAATTAATCATAAAAAATAGAAAAATATACAATGCAAATGAAATTGATCATAGATATGCACACACACATATATGTACATATATAGATATATAGACACACACACACACACACACACACACACAATTGCATGATTCCTTATTAAAATTCGATGATTCCATTAAAAGCATTTAGATGCATAATTAGTCCTTTTCTCCAAAAGCATAAAGGGTTACTTGATGATTTAAGCAATGCATGTACTATTGTTGAAAAAGTGATTTTATTAAGGAATTAGTTTTTTTAACTTGTGTGATTGTGACTTTACATTTTTGGGATGGGTGTCAATTCTAGATTAACTAACATCAGGAAGTAGGTCTTCTGATCAAGATCTAGAGAGGATATTGATATATTTATAACAATCAAGAATTTTATTCTATAATTTCAAATGATGAAATTTTAATTTCTAATTGAAATAAATAATTATTATAAAATGAAAAAAATAATAAAATTATGCTCATATTAGAAAACTACCCTAACTTTGTTTATTACCTGAATGCAACAACATAGAGTTTAAATGTCAAGGTTATAGAGGAGAACCAAACCAACTTCAGTGATTTATTGTGCGTAGACTGCTCTAGTTAAGTGCAGCTAATATGCAAAAATCAATGAAAAATAACTGCTGGAAAAACTAAATGAAAAAGTGAAGTGCCACTAGTCGTGCATGTCTCCACTCTACTGGAAAAACGACCAAACTGCTCGAAAACTGAAGTGCCGACACCCATACGCGTGCATGTCTTATGTCCACTGCTCTACTCTACTTAACTGCAGCTCCAAAAACTAAAGTGCCAGCCTATACGCGTGCATGTCTTCCTCACACAATCGTTTGGAAATTATATATATATCCACTCCCGAGAGGCAGCTTATTTCATTATGTTTTTTTTGTTGCAGCATCTGAGATTAGCAAAGAAAAGCTCTTTCAGACCAAGAACAGCGCAGTGGCGTTAAAAGGCGTGAAGATCTCTGATCCGAATATCTTTGCGAATATCAGGACGCAAAGATATTGGTATCAGAGATTTCCCCGCCGTTCAAAGCCACGGTGTTGTTCTCGGTCTGCACATCAGTGGCGGTAAAGACAGAGTATGTAGGCAAATGCTTCTTCTTCTTCATCGTGATTATGTAGGCAAATGCTGCTGCTTCTTCTTCTTGCTCTGCACATCAGTGGCGGTAAAGACGAGTATTCTTCTTCTTCATCGCGATTATGGGTAAGTCCTTGATTTTCGTCTTCCATGTGGGCAAATGCTTCTTCTTCTTGATCGTGAGTATGTAGGCAAATGCTTCTTCTTCTTGATCGTGATTATGTAGGGAAATGCTTCTTGTTCTTGTTCTTCAAATAATAAATCCAAATTCCAGATGTAAGGAAGGTAATAAGAGGGCTGATGCAGTACGCTATGAATAAATAGTCATAGATCGAGTCTTGTTCTTACTCTGCACATGATCGGTGAAGACGAGTGGGTAAGCATGGAATATTGTTTTAGATTGTCCTTTCGAACTGCATTGTGGTGAAAATGGGAGGGGAGCAGTTGATCCATCGCGGCAGCATTTCAAGACTCGGCAGTTTGCAGAGAGAAAAGGTTTGAAGGATTCCTTTGGGGGATTCGTCCTGTTGTTTTCCATTGGATGAGACCGCGGCTATCGCCAATGCCATTCACAGGGAGACAGAGAGCAGGTCATGAGCCCGTGCACATGGCATTTTGATCTGACCGAGCTCTAATACATACACATATACATGCATTTGCATTTGTATATGTATAGGTTTATGATTAATTTTACAGTGATATTTTATTATGATTTCTGATCTTTATTTAGATATTATTTTAACCTATCTTACTTATAGTTTCTTCTCAAATTTTGGTTTGAATTTTCTATTTTGATAACCTAATCCACTCTACTAATACTTCCCTCTTTCTCACCTTTGTCTCCACTCTCTAGGTCTCTCCCTTCCTCCCTCCCTCATTATTTCCTTTCTCTCTCTTTTTATTTTTCTCTTTCTCCTCTTTAAGCCATTAACTCTCCCTTCCATCCTCACTCTAGGTTTCTCCTTCTCTCTCTTCATCTCCTTCCCTACCTCCTTAACTCACCCTCTCTCTCTCTCCATCCCTTCATCTTTGCTCTTTCTCTCTCTTTGAATTATTCATGGTTTAGGGTTTAGGGCCTAGTTGTGGACTTTGTGATTGATGATAGAGGTTGAGGGTCTACCTCTCCCCCACTTCATCCTTTCCTCCCTAGTAATCCTTTCCCTCTCACATCTCTCTTGGACCTTTGTATATTGTTGCCTCTCCCTTCCACTCTCTCTCTAGGTCTCTCCCTCCCTCATTACCCTCTCTCTATCCTCCCTCTCTCTTTATCTTTCCCTCTCTCTTTAAAATATTCATGGTTTAGAGTTTACTATTTAGGTTTTTGGGCATATGGTTTAGGGTTTATGATTATTTATGGAATATTGAAGACCTATCAATTTCTCCCCCCTCTTTTCATCTCTATGGATCGTTTCCTCTCTCTCTCTCTCTCTCTCTACTCTTTGGGCCATTACCTCTCCCTCCACCCTCTATCTCTATAGGTTTATCCCCCTCTCTCTCTACCTCTCTCTACTTCTCTCATTATTACCTTCTCTTTCTCTAAATAATTCATGGTTTAGAGTTTATGATTTAGTGTCTAGGTTTTAGGGCCTAGGGTTCGGGATTTATGATTGATGATGGAGGGTAGAGGGAATACATCTCCCTCCCCTCTATCCTCTCTACCAATCCTTACATCTCCCTCCTCTCTCTCTCTCTCTCTCTCTCTCTCTCTCTCTCTCTCTCTCTCTCTCTCTCTCTCTCTCTCTCACACACACACACACACACACACACACACACACACACATCACTCTTTCAACTCTCTAGGTTATTAATTCTCGCTCCGACCCTCTCTCTCACCTCTCTCACTCTCCCCTCTTCAATCCTCTCTCTATCCCTCCCTCCCATATCTCTCTGCTCTCTGGGTATAAATTATTTTATGTTTAGGAAACTAAGGGCTTATGGTTTAGTATTTAGTGCTTAGGGGTTAGGGTTTAGGTCTTGTGGTTTAGACTTCAATGTATAATGCAAATAGAGTTTATGGATTATGATTCATGATGGAGTTTTGAGATTCTACCTCTCCTTCCCTCCCTCCCTACCACTCTCGATTGTTGAAGATTTTTTCCTTCTCTCCCTCTTTACCTCTCTAACTCTCCATCTCCATCCCTCCTTATCCCTTTATCTCCCCCCCCCCCTCTCTCTCTAGATATCTCTTCTCCCCCCCCCCCCCCCTCTCTAAGTCTAAATTAGTAATGTTTTAGGGTTTAGGGACTAAGGTCTAGGCTTTAATGTTTATTAGTAAGGGCCCAAGATTTATGGTTTAGAGTTTAGGGACTATGAGATAGGATTTAAAGCCTACAATTCATCTTACAAGGTATAGTTTTTAGGGTTTAGGGCTTATGGTTTTAAGTTTAAGGTTTAGTGTATGTTTCATAGGGCTTAGGGCTTATAGTTTAATGTATAATTTTTACCTTAGAGCTCAGGTTTTAGGGTTAATTTTATAGTGTTTAGGGATCAATATACAATGTTTAAGGTTTATAGTTTACAACTGATGAGGAATGTTGAGGGTCTACATATCCCTCTCTCCATCTCCCTCTCTTCATCCATCCCTTCCTTCCACTCTCTCTCCTCTTTCTAGGGTTTATGGTTTTCTCTTTTCATGGTCAATAAACCATACTGGAAGTACATTATAAAGCACTCGCATTACATGATCTATAGGGGCTAAAAAAATGGAGTGAGAACTTTTTGGTTCCAGATCAATTTGCACTAATCCTTAAGTGTAGATTAGGTGGATACAAATATATTGGGTCTTGACAACTATGTCAGATTAGATACCCAAGTAAAAAATAATTCACAAATAGATAAAAGGAGAAAACTTAGAATATTGCACTCACATAAATTAAATGAGCTCTCTTTGGAAAAAATGTAATAGAGAAAAAATTAAAGTTTTCAAGAGAATAAGATTGCTTATAAACAAAATTGTATTGAATGGACTGAATATATATAAAATTTCCAAAAGATTGTGTGAGGTCCAAAAACAATTTTGTATGAATATGTTGGCTTGGCATTGACTCTTGTTACTATAGAGGCATTCACCTTCTCTTACTTTGTTTATTCTCATTTGAAATTCATATTAAAGTTATCATTACAAATATTTCAAATATTGTCAAATTAAGTTATTGGGAGACATTTTAGGGTCAAATCACACATATTCAACTATTTTATATCTTCTAGATGTAAGTGACTCTCAAAATGTCTTAAGATCTGATAACTCAATGATGAACGGTGAGTACCAAACCGGTACTAAGAGGGGGGGTGAATCAGTACAAGAAAAAACAGTTTCCTTTAACCAGTTAGTCAACAGATACTATGCTTTGACAGACAAACAGTAATACCGGTCCTCAACAAAGTACAACCGGCAAAACCTAGAATAGCTGAGAAGGGCATAAGTCGGTTAACACATATCTTCTCATACAATCCTAGTAATACACTTCCATTTTACCCTTATGTATTAACAGGTAGTCAGTCATCAGAAACACAATAACTAGTACAACATGATTTACTGTCAGACACAGACCACTTAAACTATCACATGAAAATCATCACACATAACACACAGATTTTTCATGTGGAAACCCAACTGGGAAAAACCACGGTGGGGATGAATACCCATAAGCTATTTTGAACTCTTTGGAAGTCCACTCTGTTAGGAGCCTAGTCCGGTTAAAGACTTATTACAACAGGTTCTGTTAGGAACCAATCCTACTAGGGATCACCCGGTTAAGGGATGGCTAAGATACCCGGTTAAGGGTTAAACCCTGTTAAAGGTTACCTTGTTAGAGGATTTAAAGAACTCAATAAATTTGAGTCACTTGTTAAAGGATATTTTCAATAAGCTGGTTAGAGCTACCCTGTTAAGGGATTTTCCATCTATTGAGGTGGTTAAAGATCAATAGGTTTTACAATGATCTGAGAATAGCACTCAATGCCAACGCAGATCCACTTTAGCTCCTCTTCACCTTCTACACTTACACTCTGTAGATATCACTTCTCTCCTCTGTTCTGGCAAGAATCATGTATCACTTCACATGGATACACACATATAACTTTTGCCAACAACTTTAGAAAGAAACACAATAACAACCTTATAGGAAATATAGGTCGGTAGCCTAAACCCTAAACCTGTTAGGTTAAGCAATTCAAATGATTCAATCCTGACCATTGAGCACATTGCATTAAATGCAACAGTCTTGATCCGATCCCAAGATGTTCACCATCGTTTGTTTTCCACCGCTTCCATGGTGGCTGATAACCCATCACGCATTTTCTCTGTTTACAGACTTCGCACATTCTCGAGGTCCTTCAAACAATCTCCTTCATGCAAGATCCTTCACGCGCACAAGGCTGATGTGGCAACTCAGTCTGTTCTTTATTACAATGCTAACGCCTCACACAAAGTCACTGGTTGAGTCACACAGGCTTGAAACAATTCAACCGAAAACCCTGAGACTACCAACCGGTAGTCATACAAAGGTTCCATGTACCGGTTCCCATATCGACATGCCGGTTCACCTTGAACAGACACACCGCTTTACTTTGGCACATATACCGGTTCACAGTGTTATACCGGTTCTCACATATACCGGTTCTCTTTTCTTCAACATATTGACATCAATGACAACATACAGTGTCATCATGTTCACATGCTGGTTCACATAATGCCAACAATCAAGTCGCATTTATTTTACACCATGTCAAAACTTTAAAAATTGTTAAATTAATTATTGTTAAATTATTTCATATTCACGCTATTTTTTTACTACAAAAAAATGTTCAATTAGATAATAGTTTATAATCATTTTAAAATTTAAAAGATTGTTAGACTATTTAATTTATTTTTATTGAAAGGAATCAAATTTTTTTAGCAATCTCAAACAATGTGCAATGGATCCTCATCTATACTAAAGAAAAAATATGAGTTGCGATATTTAAAAAGTTTTACAAATATTTTAAATTGTGCATAAATATTTGCAAAAAAAATTGTGTATTTGTTTAAAGATTGTATGCAAGGATTATTCTTCGCTCTTTTGTTGTCAATTTGCATTCGAATTTGCACATTTGTGACCTATTTGCAGTCAACAATTATATTTTTGCTCCATTTGCAAATATTTTAATCTTCTATTGAAAAATATTTGGTTAAATTTGCAATATTTTTCATAAATGCTTGTATTCAACTGTAAATTTTCAAACATCTACAATTTTCCCTATTTTTTTTGGGTACATACTTTGTTCTCAACCAATTGATAGGTTTTGTCTATCAATCTACTTGCATTTTCTATTAATCTACAACCTATGTCTCCACTTACCATTCTTTGTTGATCTTCACCTCAAAATTTGATTTTTCGCTAATCTTTATCAAACTTCTTTGGCGTGGGAATAGGCAGCCCTATGATGCATTAAAATTATTTGATTTTGGTGCTGGCAAAAAATGTAGGGCACTGAATTTGGAGGCCAATTTTGTCTTGTGTGGAGGCCCATTTTTTGGGTTGAGTGATTTTTATGTTGGGTGCCCCTTTGCTACTTCTCTTTTAGTGCTCCATTTGGCTTAGTCAAGCTTACAATAATTTTCTCTTTGGTGCCTTTTATTGAAGTCTATTTCATAGGTTTGTTTGACTAGATCTCTATTTGACTTGCAATTTAAAAATCTCTATCTATGGGGTTGGAAATTTCTTCCTATGGTGCTAAAATTCATCAATTATTTACTAGTTTTTCCAGCAAACATGTCAACCTGACTGTTAGGCACCAAGTTAAGTCAGTATACAAATGCATTTTATTTCCTTAAGATGCTTTTTTTAAGTATTGTTGGCATAAACATAATTTTTTCAACTAGGGATGGAGTATTTTGGTGTCTAAAACAACTTTTGAAAATCCATTCGAAGATCAAATGAACATGTAAAAAGGCATTAAAATCTTTAGAGAAAAAATTTATTCTTTTTATTTGTTTTTTTGGATTGTATTTACATAAATGTTTACCCTTATTTATCAAAAGGAGTGTGAAATCATTTGTCTTCTTTTTTTCCTTCAAGTTGTAATATAATACATTTTAAAGTGTCAAATCTAGGGGGATTTCTATTGAATCAAGGTGAGATGTTTATGAGTTGATTGCCATTCATCCTTTTTTATATCCAATTTTGGTTGGAACAACTAAATCAATGCATAGATCAAAATGTTTCTCTTTTATCTACATTTAACTATCCTTAATGGAAAATTTTTATTCAACTAAAGAACAAAGGCGAGTCAAGAAAAAGAGCCAATTAATAACAATGTTCAGATCAAATGATACAATAAATATGATCAATTCTTTGGATTATTGTTTCTACATGTGTCTTCACCACTTCACTTTCATATAGAAGCTTTAAAAAATTTGAAAGATGTTTGGGATATCTTAGAAAAACTCTTTGATAACAAAGATGAGATGAGCAATCATGAGTTGGAAAATGAGCTCATTAGTTGGAGACATGCTTCATTTGAAACTTTGGAAGATCTCTCCACCAAATTCAAGTTACTAAGATTGTAGTTCAAGAAATGTGGAATAGACAAGAAGGTTGATCAACTAGTTCTCTTCATTATCTCTAAGCTTGGTTATAGGAGAGTGTGAAATTGGAAACACTAATAAAGGTGTACAAATTACCATTCTACATTTAGCCCCCACTTTAGCAGAGTATAATGTTATCATCATACACTTAGTAAAGTAGAAATAATGAGATAGAGCATCTAAGGAAAAAAAAACTATGGATAGGATAACACTGAGGGATAAGCCCCTAAGCATAGGATCTTATCAATCCAAGCAAGTAACCTTCAAGTATAAACAAAAGAAAACAATTCTAATACTAAAACACAAAGTTTAGAGTCAACTAGCTAAAGAGACCTTGATAATAAAAATATCTTAACAACTAATATCATTCTCAAAATGTTATTATGATAGCACAAGTGGACTAATAGAAAGAAGAAGGGCGTACACCAATGGAAATAAAAATAAACCATGATCCTACACTAGAAAAGTGTGTTATGTTATAGGTTTTGGGAGAAGGAGAAGAGACATAGATTACACAAGCTATAAAAGTGTGTTATGCTAGATGATTGGTGCGGGAATAGTCAAAATCATCTAGCAAGCTATGTTATGCTCTTTCAATTTACCGCAAAATGCAACACAAGGAGGATTCAATGGTACAACAAGTTATATTATTCTAGTAAACCTACCTTACAACAATTAAAAAGGAAGAGTTGAAACATCTAGAAAGTTGTGTTACGCTAGTCAACTTAACTACCTACAATTTTGTCTAGATTTAGGAGTCAAGAATCTCATCTAAGAATTTGGTTTGGTTTCAAGCATTTAACAACCTATGAAGACACATGATAGAAAATATCTTATTTTGGTAATTCAACATGAGGATGAAACAATCCATCTAAGATAAATGGTGCATGAAATGAGGATGAAGCATGATGATGCCACAATCCCGTAAATGATAGACAAGATGAGGAATAAGCATGATGATGCAATAATCCCATAAATGACCCACCTTAGGATTGTTAACTAGTATGAATGAATTAGTGAATGTTGTATGTATTTAGATGTAGTATAACTGATTTGATACGATTGAGTGCAGTTTCACTTGCGCACTTAATTCTCAGGTAATCTGATAGTTGATTGAGACAGAAAAAGAGCATAGTTGCAAAACGAGTACAGTCAAAGATTTTGCACTTAACCAGAACTCAATTTTGCATTTCTTTGATTCTATTTTAGAGTTCTCTCATTTTATTTCTTCATTGTAACTTCTTGTAAGGTAGTGAGCCTTCCTTCGAATTTGTAGTCTTGTTTTTGTATTGAGCAGTGAGCTTTAGACAGTGAGCTTGAATGCAAATGCATTCCCCTACTATAATATTGTTTTGCTACTGGCCATAGTGGAATAATATCTTGGGTTCAAATGCCACCATGGTTTTTCCCATTTGGGTTTCCATGTAAAAATATTGGTGTTATGATTTTGTGGTTATTTTCCTTGTGTTTTTGCATTTCAATTTCATGTTTGTGTTTCTGGTGGTTAAAGAATAAAGAAGAAAATGTCTTTACTGGTAGTTCACTGATTCACCTCCCCTCTCAATGATCCTTGATTCTAACAATTAGAATCAGAGCCTAGTTCCTCCGAGGAAGTGTAACCACTTGATGAAGATCCGGGAGACTGAATCAATGGATTATAGTTTGCAGAGACAGCTTTGTGTGGCACTTGAAGATCTTGATGCAACAAGAAATGAAGTAAGTTCTTTGAAAAGGAACCTAAGTGCAACTGAAGACTTCATTAAAGATCTAAGATGAGATTAATACTCCAAATAGATATAAAGACAAATTGAAAGATAGTTTAGCACTGCTTAAAGAAATTATAGACAATCAAAGGCATGAGAAATATAAAAGAGGACTTGGATATGAAAAAGGATAATCCTTCAGATCTGGTCAGAGCAATGTAAAGCCTAATCATCCTAAGAGTAAGAATTCTCTAGTAAGACAACCTAATGCTTATAAATTTAATAGTAGATGTTTTACTTGCAACAAATTTGGTCATATGGAAAGTCAATGCAGAAGTAGGATGAATAATGGAATGATGAACAATAACAACATGATGAACAATCTAAGCAATACCTTCACCACTCAGTGTTTCATATGCAACAATTTTGGTCATAAGTGAAACATGTGCAGAGTAGTAATGAACAATTTTCAAAACAAGAGATGCTATGCCATGGAATGTTTGGACATGTTTCTAATCAATGCAGGATGAGACCAAATTAGATGAAATTTAGACCTATGCAGAGGAATGTTGTTTGCAGAGAAGGCAATAAAACTAGTTACATTGCAAAATACTGCAGAAGTAAAAATATTGCTCTGGTAGATAAGAACAAATCAGATGAAAAGGGAAAGGCAAAGGTAGAAGAGATTAGAGATCAACATAAGAAATTTTAGGTGAAGAAAGATGAATCTAGTGGATCTGTACTTGGATCCAGTGCAGATCCCTCGTCTAGTAACTAAGGCTTTTTGCCTTAGAGGGACTTCTTCATGCAAATCCTAAGAACCCCCTCTTTGGTGGGTTGCTATCAATTCTGGAAGGTTGCAGAAGGATTAGACTACGTATGTAGATGATATCTAGAAGATATGATGGAGATTTGATGCCCTAGAAGGGGATTCTATGAAAATGAAGGTAACTGGTTGCAACATTTATTACAATGAGAAATTAGGTTTTTGAAGGACTAAAAGGCATTTAAAGAGTTCATTTGTAACAATGCGATAAAAAAGTGAAGCACAGAGCAGTTGAGCAGAGCGATTCGGCGACTTAGCAGCAATATTTGTTATTCTTGTGCGAATTTTAGTTTCGGTTGTGAATTTAAGGTATTTATCCATCTCATGCTATAGTTTTTCTGAAAACCCTAAGTTGAAATAGCTTTAGCTTCAGCATCTGGTGTTGCAAATCCACTGGTACTCAATATTGAGGACAAGGCTCATCCGATATTCAAGAAACATCCTTTTAAATCCATTGAGGATGACCCAGAAGGTGTTTTTTCATCGGTGCCCTATGACGTGCTACACAATGAAGATGTAAGAGCCTACGTTAACTGTAATATTGAGGAGATTGGGAGTGCCGACATAATAACCCCATACAACAAGCATTTGGCATATAGTTTACAAAATCTTAAGCTGGAATATAAGAATTTGCAGACCAAGGGTTTCTTGCAGTTTGTTCATTTTCCAATCTTTGACAAGAAAGAATGGATTTGGTATGTGCTTAGTTAATTACATGATGAGTTTTATGCAGTTGGATAAGCCATAAAAGATCACCAAACAAGCTATTTAGGTCGTGACATGTTTGAACTCATCCCGTGAGGTTCCCAGTTTACAAAAGATTTCAAATGTCTCTGTAATTGCAGTTATTGGTTTGAAATTTGACAACAGAGCCATGACCATTAATGATATTCTTGAATATGATGTTCAGTTTGCATCTATGGTGTTAGGATATAATTTATACTAGTCAAGCAGACATAACTCTGTCTTTGGTACCACCATATACTCAAACTATTAGATATTAAAAGAGGATAAGAGGTATGATCTATGCACCATTATGTTGAATGAGTTACTGAGAAACTTGAAAAATATTAAGAAGGATAAGAAGGATACATTCAAGTATGGTACCCTCATTATTTGTTTAGCTTTTTTTTTATGAATGAAATCCTTGGTATTAAGGGTAAGGTTCAATGGGGATATGATAGACAAGCAGTGATGCAAATTAAGGAAGGGATCATGGGATTAGATGATGGACCAATCAGGTCTTCTGCTCTATGGGGATATTTTAAATTTTTTTCAAGCTGACATGAAGAGCAGAGAAAGAATTCCTAAGGAAGTGGTTGAAAAATATGAAAAGGTAAAATGCTTCATGGTAAACAAAGACCAATGTCATATGGAAGAAATTGAACCTAGAGTAGTGTGGATCCTTCCTAAGGGGTATGAGGCTGATGAAAATACCCTTGAATTATATGCACAACACATTCTCAACCAACTGGTGGATTAGAAAGAGCCTAGATTTGGGACTTATCAAGAAAAGAGCTTGCGCCTTCATGAGAAATTCATTGGACTAGCTTAGAAGAGGAAAGTTTCTAAGATGGCTCAAGAAGTAGCAATACATATGGGATCCACCTAAGAGGCGGTGAAGTAGGAAAGGGAGAAACAAGCCAAGATGCAGTCTAAGGAGGAAACCCAACCTAAAGTGGTGCCCTCTAAAGCCCAATCTAAAGAGACCAAGTCTACCACTACTCTAGTTGTATCTTCTACAAGGCCCAACCCATTCAAAAGGGGATTTTTGAAGTAGAAGGAGAAGCCAAAGCTTACATATGTTGCTATATCTCTGGTGGCCTCTAAGATTGAATCTGAAGAAGAGGCAATGAAAGATAAAAAGAAGAGTGAGTTTGTCAAGGTGGTGAGGAAACCCCAATCTAGTGCAGCTCAACAGAAGAAGAAAACTAAATCTGAACCTGCCCATGTTGGCAGACCTAAAAGAGGAAGAAAGGTGAGATTTGACCTTGATGAATCTCTTGAGTCTGATTATGTAAGAGGAAGAGGATCCAAGGCTTATTGAGGAGGCAAATAAGAAAGAGTTCTGAAGTAGGAACATAATAAACAGGTTAATGATTGGGCATGTAGAAGAGGTGAGAAAAGAGGCAGGGGAAATCTAGAAGAAGATAATAATGAACAATTCTTTGTATGCGTAGAAAAATAAAAATTCTCACCCGATAGCTCAGGAAGGTGGCTTTGGTGATGCAAAAGATGAAACTCGGTCCAAGGAGCATCCGATAGACATAGGTAACCTACCCACTAGTAATGCTGAAATTGATAATAATCCTCTAGTGGTAGAGACAATTAATGTAGTTGATGAAGAGCCAGGAGTTGATACTGTACCAAGTGAAAACACCAGTGCAGAAGAAGGTAATAAAGGTGAATCTGTACAAAAGGTAGCTCAGGTTGATAAAGGTAAGTGAGTGGTTGATGCTTTAGCAATTGACACTCCATAGGTCAAGACCTTGCCTCAGATTTAAATAAATTTTGATGGACCCCAACTCAAACCCCTCTGGTAAATTATTACAATTGATTAAAAGTGTAAATAGCAATTTTGAGTCTTTTGAGAAGTCTACTACTAAGAAAGTTTTGGATAGATTTAAGGAGGTTAGGATGCAAACTTTCCAGGAAATGATTAAGGATGATAGAGTTAGACTGAATAAAGGTCTTGAGATTATTTTTGATGCATTAACTGAAGGTGGTAAAATATATAAGTCTTGTCTGATTTTGCCAAAATTCATAGCAGACTTAGACAAGCAAATAAGTGTTTGCGAGGGAAAACTTTCTGGTATTTCACAATCTTTTGATTCTAATGTATCATTGACTAGCAGTGTTGAAGGGAAAATTATGGCTCTAACTGATCAGATCTCGAGCCTTCATGCAAAAAAAGAGAATTTTGAGAAGAGTAAGTGAACTCCAGAATTTAATTGGCCCCTGAATAGATAATATGCTTAGCAATAAAGTTGACTATTTGAATACCATGGGACAGACAGTTCCATCCGACCTGAAAGATGTGGAAATATATTCCTATGTTGTCAGCGCTTTTATAATAGTTTTGGATAACTTAAAATCTGGTTAGGATAATCATTTGGGATTCTTGAAGACCTTTTTTGTAGAGATTTTAAAGTATGTATGATATATCTAGTTGATATTATTTTGTACATAAGTTTTGGTGTGCATTTCATCTTTGACATTATTGTCAAAGGGGGAGAGATATCATGAAAAATGTACAGTTGATTGTGAATATTTGGTTTGTGGTCTAAGGGGGAGCCTTAGAATTTTAATCCGGTGTACAAGTTTCAACAACCATTTTTCACGAGTGTTGCCATCAATGCCAAAGGGGGATATTGTTGGCAATTAACGTTCATCCGGTGATTTTCCATGCTTCATTTGTGGTTTAGGGTTGTCATTGATGGCAACTCTTCATGGGGATTTTATCCACTAGCCTTAGTTGTTGTTTACCAAAAGTGGATGTTAATCTGTATCTTGTCAATCAGTAATTCAAGAATATGTTAGAGCAGTTTTGGTCCAGAAGCCTTCCGATGATTGCGGTGACTTGTAGCATGCATGTGATGATAGGGACAACTTAAAGACATGATTTTATTATTGATTAGATTATCTGTATTTGTATTTGGTGAATTGGTCAAGCCAACTTGCAACTACACATTATATCTTAAAGCCGACTTGAAGGAGACTTTTTTGGGTGTGTCTGAATATATATATATATATATATATATGAATGAAAGAATTAGTGAATGATGTATGTATGTAGATGAAGTATAATAAATTTGATGCAATTGAGTGAATTTTTACTTGCGCACTTGATTATTTGGTGATTTGGTAGCCAAATGAGACTGAAATAGAACAAAGTTGCACAACGAGTACAAACAGAGATTTTTTGCTTAACCGGAATTCATTTTTGCTTTTGTTAGATGTTATTATAGAGTTATCTCATTGTATTTCTTCATCATAACTTCTTGTAAGGTAGTGAACCTTCCTCTGGGTTTGTAGCCCTATTTTTGTATTGAGCAGTGAGCCTGAATGCAAGTGCATTCCCCTACTATAATATTGTTTTACTACTAGCCATGGTAGAATAATATTGTGGGTTCAAATCCCACTATGGTTTTTCCCATTTGGGTTTCCACGTAAAAATATTGGTATTATGATTTTGTGGTTGTTTGCCTTGTGTTTCTACATTTCTTCATTGTAACTTCTTGTAAGGTAGTGATCCTTCCTCCAGGGTTGTAGCCATGTTTTTGTATTGAGCAGTGAGCTCTAGGCAGTGAGCTTGAATGCAAGTTCATTCGCCTACTATAATATTGTTTTGCTACTAGACATAGTGGAATAATATCATGGGTTCAAATCCCACCATGGTTTTTCCCATTTGGGTTTCCACGTAAAAATATTGGTGTTATGATTTTGTGGTTGTTTTCCTTGTGTTTCTGCATTTCGGTTTCATGTTTGTGTTTTCGATGGTTAAAGAATAAAGAAAAAAATTTCTTTACCATTAGATCATTGATTCACCCCCCCTCTGTTGTAGTCTATTTGATTTTGTTATTGGATTTGGATATGTTGTTTTCATTGATGTCAACATATTCATGTGGCTTATTTCAGTGAGCTTGGGAATATTTTTCTGATCCGGTTTGTAGTTCTTTGATTATTGGTTCTTGTTGGTATTCCTGTCGGTATTTCCTCTAGTATATTCTGGTATGATTAGATCTTGTGCTGAGAGTTTGGGACATTGTTTGGGATGATCTTGTGTATCTTCATTTCATATGCTTGGTGATTTGGTGACCTCCAAGTTATCTTTACTTGTGATGGTTGTTGATTGGTTGTGTTCTTGATCTTTGAGACATTGACCAACAAAGATATGAAAAGTGGTGTTGGTGCAATTGTTTCAGATTATTCTAATATGCTTGATGGTTTTTTCTAGTCATGTACTATTTTTTTGGTGATCTGCATTGATCATTGTGCAATTTTTGGTGATTTCTATGAATCGGTGATGATTTTTCATGTTATGTGGCATTTCTGGTGGTGTAGCATGTTGCGGTTGATCTTGGCGGGATTTCCGGTGGATGTAATCATTTGGGAATTTGAATTAGGTCCATGGTATGTGATGTAAATCATAATATTGGTCTGATGGTTGATCTTTGTATTGTGCAATGTAATTCTTATATTTATGAGTTGAGGGTTGAGGGTTTAGCTGACCTTTCTATTAAGGTTGATGATCTGTATATACAAGTGATATACTTATGTAATTCAAGTGTCGGTATTATGTCTACATTATTAGAGAGAGTTGTATGTGCGAAAAGAGGATATATCATTCAATTAAGTGGTGTGGTGAGTTAGGTGTTGTAGGGCAGACAATTGTGCTTAACCAGAACTATCATTGGGCATTTGTAGATGCTATCATCGCAGTTCATTTATTCCAGATTGTAGTCCAAATCATTTTTTAAGTCAGTATCTCTCTCTTACATCCTCTCTCTAGGTCTCTCCTCTCTCTACCTCTCCTTCCCTCCCTCCCTCCTTAAACCACTCTCCTTCTCCACCCCTTCATCTCCCTATCTTCCTCTCTCTCTAAATTATTCATGGTTTAGGGTTTAGGGCCTAGATTGTAGAGTTTATGATTGATGATGGAAGGTTGAGGATCTACCTCTCCTCAATTTTTCCTTCCCTCTCCTTTAATCCTTACCTCTCTCTTTGTAAAATTTCATACGCAGTACGGTCCTCTTCAAACACTACTACTCTATGTACGGTGGTGGCTATATGGTATAATCCCTCAACCAATCGGTGTACGGTGATGGGTCAATGACTTTTACCATACGTTGAGTGTCGGTTGTATGGTGGTATGTTGTGCTTTGATTGTACAGTTTGTGATGTATAGGCTGGGCATACGGTAGTATTGGTCATACGGTGAGTGAATATCTATCGATTTTCACCCCTCGAGCCCTCGAAATGCTTAGACAGTTCAGTGTTGCATAGAGAAATGGAATTAATTATTAATATTCTAGATAGAAGAGACTTTAGATGAAGATTCACACTTGTCAGAAGAAATAACCTGAGGATTCATACATGCAAAGAGAAATTATATTGATAATAATCGCACAACAAATTACATAGACTTAGACTCCAAACAAAAGAAGAATAGGGTGAGGAGAAACTCCCACTGAAACTGCGGATGACAAGTAGGGAGGATCTCTCACTTCCGAAATGGCAGACAAGCTGAACTCCAACTAGAATTCACACATACAAAGAAAATACCAATTTTGCATACCTACAACAATGACTAACTCGGCCATATATATGGGCTCCAGGAAGTTTTTTGAAGGGTTACAAATGGGCCGACACCAAAATTTGTATAACTAACTAATTAATAAAAGGGGCCCAAAATATATTATTAAGTACGGGGTCGTACAATAAATTATTTAAATTGACTATTTAATTATATTGGGGACATTACAGCCCTCCCGACCCAAGAATTTCTTTCCCTCAAGCAATTGTAGACTTGGATGCTCCCTGATCCAATCACTCTCCCAGACGATGTCATCATGTCTAAAGATTGCCTCCATTCGTCTGGCTGAAATTTTCCTCATGCCGCCATTGGACATTCCCCTTACTACCACCTTCTTGCCATTCACTTAGAATGAGAGTTCTATCCTCTTAAAGCTTTGTGTGTACTGGTCAAGGATCTCCATACATTGAATGCCCAAGATGACATCTGTATCATCCAAATCAATCACGAAGAAATCATTTGTCACTGTGTAGTTACCCATGGTGATGTTGAGTTGTGGAACCAGATGAGTACATGACAATATATTTCCTCTCGCCACCTTCACTTTGAACCCCTCATTCTCCTCTATATGCAAACCTCTTCTAGTGACGAGTGATGAGTTGATAGATTTGAGAGTGGCCTCACTATCCAACATGACTATGACCCATTTCCCTTAGAGTGTACCGCGAACCCAAAACACACTACACTCTGGAGTGCTAGTCAGAGCGGCAATGACACCTCCCCTACGGACCAGTGTGGAAATTCTCTTACACGATCTATGTTTTCTTTAGCCTCCACCATGCTTTTTTGACCATCTTCCTCATTCTCTTCTTCATTGTGGGAGAACATTTTAATGCCTAAGCATCGGTGCCCTGGTTCCCACGGCTCCTTGCAAGTAAAGCAAATTTTCCTTCTCCTGACTTCCTGCCTTGTGGCTTCATCTAATGATGGTTTCTTCAGAGCTAGGTGTGGTTTGTCATGCAAGTAACTTTCAAAGGAAGAAGATGAGGTTGCCATGTCACGCACCTTCTTAATCGATTTAGAGAGTGTGTTGGGATTGAACCCTTTGACCCAACCCTTTTGTGGTTCCATCAATCCATCCATGAATAAAACCACCAATCTCCTCTTTGAGATATATGTTACCAACATGGACTGTCTCTGGAATTCTGTAATGTAACTATCCATAGGCCCAGATTGCTTTAATTGTGCCAGTTCCTTGAAGTTGAGTTTTGGGTCCTTTCTATCAAAATATTCTATAACCCTCTCCGTGAATTTGACATATGAATTTATTTGATCATGGTCAAGGGTGACAATTCCATGATGCCACCATTCATGAGCGACTCCTTCCAGGTGAAGTGATACAAATTTGATAGCTTCATCTTAAGGCATCAGGTTGAGCTGGAAGTAGGTATCTACTTTTTTTACCCAAGATCATGCCAAGGTTGCTTCGATCCCATCAAAGGATGACAAATTAATCTTACCAACCTTATGTTTGATATCATAGTTGTAGTAGCCACGACTTCTGCCACCCAAGTATTTCATCCGGAGTTCAACATAATCCTTGAAGGATATGTCTCCCTCAAGATTTGCATCCTTCCAATCTTGATTCAGTTCTTCTTGCAACTCCTATAAAGTGGGCTCTTTCTCCCCACAAGGTACTTTTGTTCTCGAGGAAAATGTCGGCATCAGTGGTCAAAAATAGGAGCGTTGTTGGTTTGACCTTCCAATGACCGAATTATCGCCATGATCTCCATTTGTTTTACCTATGGCCAATTAATGCAATGTATCCTCCATGAGCTTTTGTTGTTGGTCCCCTCTTATCATTGTTTCGTTGAGCTGAGCTTGGCTTCTGGTTATCTCCCTTAACAGTGTCATAAGTTCCTTGGTAGGATCATGTGGTTCCCCCATTTTATCGGTAGAGAAGTACCTCCTTTTGGTGTACATCTGCATCCACTACCCAACAGGCTAGCAAGATAACCAGCTCTAATACCATTGTAAGATTTTTTACGCAGTATGGTCCTCTTCAAACACTACTGCTCTATGTACGGTGTAATTTATACAACCTCCTTAGAATGTATGGTGGTGATAGTATGGTATACTCCCTTAGCTAGTCGGTGTGCGGTGACGGGTCACTGACTTTGACCATACATTGAGTGTTGGTTGTATGATGGTATGTTGTGCTTTGACCATATGGTTGGTGATGTATAGGTTGGGTGTATGGTAGTATTGGCCATACGGTGAGTGAATATCTACCGAGTTCTTCCCCTTGAGCCCTCCAAACACTTAGATAGTTCAGTGTTGCACAGAGAAATGGAATGGATTATTAATATTTCAAACACAAGATACTTTAGATGAAGATTCACACTTTCCAGAAGAAATAATTTGAGGATTCACACATGCAAAGAGAAATTATATTGATAATGATCACACAATATATTACATAGACTCAAACTCCAAACAAAAGTAGAATAGGGTGAGGAGAAACTCCCATAGAAACTATGGATGCCAAGTAGGGAGGATCTCTCACCTCTAAAAAGGCAAACATGTTGAACTCCAACTAGAATTCGCACATATAAAGAAAATACCAAATTGGCATACCTACAACAATGACTAACTTGGCCATATTTATGGGATCTAGGAAGTTTCCCGAAGGGTTACAAATGGGCCGACACCAATTTTTTTATAACTAACTAATTAATAAAAGGGGCTCTAAATATATTATTAAGTATAGGGTTGTATGATAAATTATTTAGATTGACTATTTAATTATATTGGGGACATTAAACTCTTACATCTCATTTTGACCTCTCTAGATTTTTGCCTCTCCCTTCCATTCTCTCTCTAGTTCTCTCCCTCTCTTCTTACGCTCTCTCTATCCCTCTCTTCCCCTCCTACTCTTTCTCTCTATAAAATATTAATGGTTTATGGTTTAGGGTTCATGATTAATGATGAAAGATTGAATGTCTAGCAATTTCTCTCCCCTCTTTCCATATCTATTGATCTCTCTCTCTCTCTCTCTCTCTCTCTCTCTCTCTCTCTCTCTCATCCATCTACTCTTTGGGACATTACCTCTCTCTCCATTGTCTATTTGTATCAGTCTATCCCTTTGTCTATTATTCCCTCTCTACCTCTGTATACCTCCCATGTTATTACCCTCTCTTTCTCGAAATTATTCATGGTTTAGATTTAAGGGTTTAGTGTTTAGGTTTTAGGGCATAGGGTTTAGGGTTTACAATTGATGATGAATGGTTGAGGTCATCCCTCTCCCTCCTTTATATCCTCTCTACCAATCCTTCCCTCCCTCCCTCCTTAACCTCTCTCTCTCTCTCTCTCTCTCTCTCTCTCTCTCTCTCTCTATATATATATATATATATATATATATATATATATATATATATATATATATATAATTCTCAATCCCACCCTCTCTTTCACCTCTCTCACTCTTCCCTCTATAGGTTGGTATCTCTCTCTCTAGGTATAAATTATTCTATTTTTATGGATCTTAGAGCTTATGGTTTAGTGTTTAGTTCCTACAAGTTAGGGTTTATATTCTAGGGTTCAAGGTTCAACGTATAGTGCTTACAATTTATGGATTATGATTGGTGATAGAATGTTGAGGTTATACCTCTCCCTTTCTTCCTACCTAACTCTCTCTATTGTTGAAGAATTTATCTTTCCCTCCCTCTTTAACCCTCTAACTCTTCCTCTCTCCTCATCCCTCTCTCTCTCTTTTGATGTAGGTATCTCACTTCTCTCTCTCCCTCTTTAAGTCTAAATTAGTTGTGCTTTAGGGTTTCGGGACTAGGGTCTAGGGTCTTGACTTTAGTGTTTATTAATTAGGGCCTATGGTTTATAGTTTATGGTTTTTATTTTATGGTTTAGGTCCTATAAGATTGGATTTAGGTTTAATATATGTTTCATAGGGCTTAGGGATTGGATATTAGGGTTTAGGGTTAAGTGTATAATTTTATTGTTTAATAAATAGTGTTTAAGGTTTATGGTTTACAATTGATAAGGAAAGTTGAGGATCTACCTAGGTATCCCTTCCTCCCTCTCCCTCTTTTCCTCACTCCCTATCTCCCTCCATCAATCCCTCTCTCCCACTCTCTCTTCTCTTTCTAGGGTTTAAGGTTTCCTTTTTTATGGTCAATAAATCTTGATTTAATCACATTATAATGCACTCACATTATATAATCTCCAAAATGTTGAAAAACAAAGCGAGAAATTATTGGTCCCCCATCATTTTGTACTTATCCTTATGTATATCTTAGGTGGGTACAACTAGATTGGGTCTTGACAACTAGGTCACATTACGTACCCGAGTAGAATTTTTTGTCACAAAGTTGACAAAGGGAGAAAATCTAGTATAATGCACTCACATCAAGGTCTTTAGGAGCCAAAAAAATGGAGTGGAAACTTTTTGGTTTCCCATATTTTTTGCACTTACCCTTAAGTGTAGGTTAGGTAGGTAGAAAGAGATTGCATCCTAAAAACCAAGTCAGATTAGGTACTCAAATATAAACTACTCCCACAAAGTGGATACAGGGAATAAACATAATTGGAAAATAATCTCCCCACAAAAATAAGCAAAAGAATAAGATTATAAGGCCCTCTCAAATATGATGCTACTAAAGTAGATCATGCTCTAAGCGAAGAGATCTTAGATGAATTAACTTGATCTTAGTAAAAGGATTGGTGTTAAAATATCAACAACTATCTCAAACACAAGAAAATGACTAAATCAATGATATAGCTATGAACAAACTCCTAATAGTAATGCATATGAATGTGCATGTATTCAGTCTACTAGCATTAGAGTATATTGTTTCCTATCTAAATGGTACCTTTTTTTTGCAGTAGATGACTATGAGCTACCTATAAGAGATACCCAACTTAGTACTTAGCATAATGTGTCATGAAATAAGGATTTACTAGTTTAACTTTACAAACAAGGACTAAACATGTAGCATCGTAAATTGTACACCTTTATTAGTGTGTCCAATTTCACACTCTCCTAGAACCTATTTTAGGATTTTCCATTTCCTTTATGCATTATACAACCTTTATTGTAATTAATAAATATTTAAATTAATATTAGGGTCTTATTACACTTTGTTACATCACACTCTTATTTAGGCCCTTAATTCTAGTTGTTCCCTTTAATATCCTAAGTTATCCTTAATCCTATTTAAATTTCCAAGACATATTTTGCATAACTATACATTATGGTTTGAGCCACTGATTTTCAATCGGCATTAGAATCTTGTTATCTTGCATTATTCAAAATTCAAAAAAATGTTGTCAAGACCAGGGCAACCTACAATCCTGGTCCTGCACATTTTTCCCCTAAATTTTGGGAGGATGTTTTGGTGGTCTTATGTAATTCAAATTTAACTCCACACAAATAAATCATAAATATAAGTAATCCTAAAGGTGATTTTAATTATGGAATCCCTTTCTTTCCTCTTGTGTGTAGCAACAAAAACTTGATGGATCCGAAAGACTTGGGACAATATGAGGAGCCCAATACAGAACTATTCCTAGAATTTGGACCTAATGTTTAGGGACCAAGGCACTAAGGCACTCCTATCCTAGGACTAGAGCACTGGGTCATCCCGGTCCTTAGAATTTTGCATTAAATTTCATAGGTGGCATCTAGAATGCTTTAGGTTGTAGGTTTTCTGACAACAACTCAACCTCGGAAGACCGTGATGTTCTATCATCCTGGTTCTCCTCTATAACCTTGACATTTAAAGTTCTCTATGTTGTTACTCGAGGTAGCTTTTTAAATCTAGGTAATAAACAAAGTTAGAGTAGTTTTCTAATATGAGCATAATTTTATTATTATTATTAACTAATTAGATTTTAGTATCATGTTAGATTGTAGATTTTTAGTAGAAATGGTGACATCAATCGGGCAAGAAAGATGCATTGAATACTTTTATAGAGAAATTCTAAGAAGTGGTTACTAGAATCGTATTCCCTAAGAGATTCAGAAAGAGAATCGTACGTTGATAAGGTATTGGTGAGGTTTTGCAAAATTTGCATTCCATCATGGCATCACACTTTACTTATAACCCTGACCCCCAACTTGGTCAATAGGGAAAGAAGATATGAATACGAGAGTTTATCGCTTACTCTGAACAAGGGGATCGGCCTTAGCTCCTACAACAAACTTATATTTTGCAAGACTGGAAGAAGGCCCTCGGTATTAACAATCTTTTTCAATCTTCTCTATCATATAAGAAACAAAGAATTTTTTATTTTTTTTAGAACTCACCTGACTTGAAGAAACAAGACTGGTTTTGAGAGAAAGAAGTTGTTGGTATGTCCTTTGCTACTCTCCTGCAGCTAGCCTTTCCAAGTTCTATCCTCTCCAACACAAAATCTTTCCTTCTAAAATTAAACAAAACTGCGTGCTTCTCCCAAATGAATTCAAGATATTCAACAGAAAAAAAAGATGGATGAAAAATTCCAAAGCCCATGTTCTTCCCTTCCTCTTAAAGAACACTTTCTCTCCTTGTTCTTAACAACTCCACCCCAAAACAGATGCATGTGCATGATGTGTTTGTTACCCCAAAGTTCCTTCTGGTTACATTCCTTGAAATGTGTCAAATCTTATTATTTTTGTTTGTTTTCTCTCTGTGTCATCATTCAACTGTAGACATGGCTGGTTTTCTTTTTGTTAACTTCAGAGCTCACTCATATTTGAATTCATCAAACTCCCAACTAACTCTTAGCTGATAATTTGATAAATTATATGGTTTTAAACTTCTGTGTTACTTCTACTCGTCGGTTAAGAACCATATGTCTCTACTACTAACACCTGGAACTTGCTTTGAATTTAATAAGTCCTCGTATATTTATTAGTTTTGAAGTCATACTTTTTATTAATTAAGTTCTCTTATTCATGTGAACAATGAACTATGTTCTTCATTTCTTTATACGGAAATGTTACTATTTCAATCATTATTAAAATTAAGCAAAGTCGTATTTGAATCTACTTCATTTTAAGTTTGCCGATATCCCCTAGCAAAGGTAGTTGAATCGAGCTTTACATCTTCTTACATTTTCTTGAAAGCTGTAAAGCCTTTTCATATACCCTTAAAAGGACAATCATTGTTTCTATTTGTTTTTACTATGTATTTTTAGCAACAATAACATATTTTATAGCTTCTCTATGTTTGATCAAATTATTGAAATATAATGTAATCACGTGTTTAGGATGTACTTGGATCGGTTTGTGTAATTTTTATTTTTCATGATACTTCTCAAAAACTAATTTTATTTTCAGATTTTAGAATAGGGTCGCTGCAAGAAGTTGAGTCCCACTTTTGGGCAAAAAGTGGAAGTGTTTTCTCTATTTTTCAATTTTTTTGTCGATTGATGTCAAAATTTGAGACACTAGAGATTGAATCTGGAAAAACTTCAATAATAGAAAATGTAGTGGTCGGAGTCTAATTTTCAAATATGTAATTTATTTCAATACCCACATGGTATAAATTGCTTTTTACTAGGCATGTTTAAAAACCACTTTTTCAAAATGCCTATTTTAGGACCATACCACACATGTTTACGACCACCATATTTTGACATAAATAAATGAATTTTTGCAAATCCTTCTGGGAAAAGATACCTAAGACACCAAATATTGATAAGAATATACATATTTTTTTAATTAATTTTTAATTGATTATAAAGTACATTTTCAAAACATCTGGTGTACGACCACCATAATTTAATGAAAATTTCACATTTTTTTAATTTATTTTTTAAATCTTCCAAAGAATTGTATGTATATTGATGCCATATAATTTATTTTCCAAAAAACCTAAGAACAAAAAAGTTATTAAAGTTTTACTGAACCTCACTATTTTACATTTAGGTACCACTTTTGATTAATAAATAATGCAAAATAGTAAAAATAATCATATCAATATGAAATTTACATTTTTTTAAATTAGTAGAGTGAGAACTGTAATGGGTTTTTGTTTCATCAAAAAATACGACCAGGAAGACCTTCAAAAAATTACGCCAACGCAGAAATCTGGTATTCTAGTGCCTTAGCCATTTTTTTGGAGGTCCAAGCATAGGCTTGGTCCCACCAAGCCTAAACCAAAGCCAAAATTGAGGCATAGGTGTGTTTCCCGCTCCATCTTTTATGAAACGGGCACCTGTTATTTAAAATTTAAAAAACGAGCACCTATTTTTAAATTTGTAGTATTTTAAGAAATGTATGCCCGTTTTTAGAAATGTGTACCCATTTTTAGAAATGGGTACACATTTTTAAAAATATGTGCCCATTTTTAGAAATGGGTACAGATTTTTAAAAACGTGTGCCTGTTTCTAAAAATCATGCATCGTTTCTCTACGGTTCAAAATGTCCACTCATTTTATTTTTATGGGTCAAGGCCCCGAAGCTAAACGGGTGTTCATTTTTTAAAGTCATCAAACAACCTATTACAACACTATCATAATCATCAAGCCAACAATCTCCCCCTTTGGCATTGATGGGAGCACTTAGGAAATTGTTTGTCTAAGTGTCATATTACAACAATCATGAGTCAACATGACTCAACTCACACACATAATGCAAAGCTCCCCCTAAGAAATTACATGATATTACAAAATTTTGACTGACTTATACTACTCCCCCTTTGACAACAATGATAAAGGTAAGCAAATACATTTGAAACAAATGAATACAACACACCAAAATTTACATTACCAAATGTATAAGAGTTCAAAAGTTTACAATTATATTTTGAGAAAAACATCAACAAAATTAGCCTTTAAGACTTTCAAATCATTTTCCCATGACTCCAAAAGAGTAGATGTAATTGCAATGTGTGTTTGGACCTGGTATGCAAGCTCTTCCATAGCATCAACTGTACTCAATTTAGGTGTAGTCAAAATTGCCTTTGTCTCTTTGTATCCTTTCTGCAAAATTTGTAATTTGGGGACTACATGAGTCTGTAACTCCTGCAATGATGTAGTCCTCTTAACCTATTCTACTCATATGCCTTAATATTATGTTGTGTTTCTATGATAGATCTACCAAAAATTGTTGTTGAATCATTTAAGGGATCAAATTATTCACCCAAATTCTTTAGGTCCTGTTGAGCTTCCTTCCTATTCTTATCAATATCATCAAAGAACAATGAAAAGTTGTAGATTGTAGACAAGATTTTACCTCCATTCTTCAAGGCCTCTTTGATTTGGTCCATATTCATAGTAAGACCTTCTCTGTCATTCTCAATTTCCTTGATCATCATCTCAATTCTTTTCTTTTCATATTCTTTCTCAACATTATGTAGAGAAGTCTCTCCAAGACTTTTCATGTGCTCCCCTGCAGTTGTGACCAAGTGGTCTAGTTTTTCAATGGGAGTTGTGAGACTATCAATATCAGTCTCTGGTAATAGATTGGAAAATATGTCAACTACTATCTTTATAGTCTGAGCTTCTGTCCTCTGAGCTCTTATCATCTTCTTCTTGGCCTTGGATTGCATTACAGATGCAATCTCCATCAGTTTTCTTGGACTTAACATATCCATATTTATTGGTCCTTGGATTTCCACTGTATCATCATCCTCATCATCATCAATAATTTTATTTGAAGTAAGTGACTTGGGGATCAATTTCTGCTCTTGTGCTTCTTCCTTCTACTTATCTTATGTCTTCACTAGTGGATCTATAGTATGCACAACATTAATTTGTTGTGCACTCTCTCATGTCTCTGTCTGCATCTCTTCTGCCTTCACTGATGACTCTAGTTTTCAAATCATCTACTTGTGAATTATCTTATGTATCTTTCTTCTCTTCATCTTTACTGGTTGGAATAATTTTCGGTATCATTGGTTGTTCTTTTGTGATAGTAGGAACTGATGTGGAATCTGATGTGGTGCCACCTTCTTGTTCTTTCTATGTTTGAGTATCAACCGGTATCTCATCAATTTCAAACACATCTGGTAGTACACCTTTAATTACCAGTACTTCAGGGATATCTTCTTCCTCAAAAGATTCTATAATCTTCGGTTCTTCTTATTTTTCAATTCCTAAAAACTTTTCAAAATTCCTCCAATCTCAACTTGCATAGACTGAGACTCACCAACAAGCAATCTTGTTAACCTCTTTTTAGTATGAAATAATGGTTTTGAATTTGAAATAATTTCTTGTATATCCTCCTTGAGGGTCTCCAGTTGTAAATGCATAAGTACATACTCTACTATTTCTCTATCCTACTTAATTGTAGGTTGTCATCTAGCTTCCAATTTTTTATACAAAGAATCAGGTATATGTCCTTGTAATTCAATCAATTCTTTACTATAATGGTTCATAAAACAAACAACTGAATCCTCAATTTGTTTTTTCTCTTCTTCACCAAAATAGTTATAGTGCTTGTGTACACCAATCAATATACCATAATTCTTTATATTCTTCAACAAGTTCTCAAGTATAGTAAGTTTAGTTACCCGCGGCTTAATTGATTTAACAGTGGGTGAACCAACCATTTTAGACTTCTTTCCACTAGCCCTCAATTCTTTCTCACCACCTTCTGATTCGGTTTCCTCTACCTCTTCCTCTGCTACAGCCTTTAAAGTTCTTTGTGCTTGTTATTTCTTTCTTCTTCCTAATATTTTAGGTGCTTGAGGCTAAAATTCCTTTTCTTTTCTCCTGATTTGTATCTTTAGAGGAGGAGGGGGCTTCTCCTTTTTTACATTAGCACTCCTAGTTTGTCTAACAGTGGAGACACTAGAGATTTCTATCTTCCCTGCTTCAAATCTAGTTCTTGCTTCATCAATCATCTCCTTTGTGAAACCTTATGCAGCAACAAATTCCTCAACCTTTTTCTTGATCTTTTTGGCTACTACCAGTTTGGCCAAGTTTAGATAGGAAGTGGTCAGCATAAATAATCAGGATATTTTCTTCTACCTCATACGCCATAGGCATGACCCATGAATTCCTTGGATCTACAGCCTCTTTCTGATAAGTATCGATATCAACCATAAAACAAATGGAGTCTTCATACCTTTTCACTACATGCTTTGGTATCCTCTCTCTGGTATGTATTTTCTTCTAGAATTTCTTGAAATAACCCGAGATAGTCTTTGTGAACTCATTGCCAAGAATCTTAATATTGTTCTTGATTAGCAAGACTGTCGATGTATCCTCAGACCATTGGATATCACCTATACTGGGAAAGTAATTTTGGAAATAGAAAAACAATCCAATAATCAACTAATAAAACTTAAACTTTTGTTTCTTGTCCTTCTTGATTGATTTCAGATTCAATACCAGTTGGGCTCTCAAGGCCTTTGCTAGGTCATAATCAACATTTTCTTTCAACATCCAATATGCTGTGTGGATAGCAGCTCTAGGAATTCTATTCATCCAGCTTGAATGTTATACTCTATAGCTGATGACCATGGATGCAAACTTCACTTTTGGATCTTCAATATCATTCACCATCATGGCACAACCATCCCACTTCGACTTTGTTAGTTGGATAAACTCATCCTTCAGAATTGATCTCAAAACAGGGACTTCACCGATGACCCATAATCCCGTGACAACATGGATGGCTTCTTTTGTGATCTTGTGTGGTCTATCCAACCACATAAACTGACCACGGATCCTTCTCAGAACATATCTCACGTACTCTTCTTCAAAATCATCTAGAAAGTTTACAGCATGATGAAACCCTTATCGGATACCCTTCTGAATTGATCCTTTATCAAACCTCAATCATCACACAATGTTAAGTATTGATTAAAGATGGTAAATCTGCTCATCAAGAATAGCAGTTGATGAGCCTTTGAATTCACCATATTGTTTCATGTTTTATGATACTTTACCTAATGTTTATAATGTCCTTCCAAGTAATTTCCAAACATTACCTTGGTTTTGTGAAGCATTAACTAGGATTAATGGTATTTGATATGCATATATGTGTCTAGTTAGTTGATGCTAAATGATGATAGAATATTATAATAAATGGTTATTATTGAATGTAAAGTATTGTGTAATTATTAACATATTTTTTTTGAGTGGTTTGATTTGTTCATACATCTAGAAGAAAGGAGGAGCAAGTTGGCAATTGACAGATGTAGCAGTTGACTAAAAGCGCAAAAAAAGTCAAAAAACCATTTTCAGTAAAATGGTCATACCTCACTGGGTTTTTAATGAAATTAATATTTTCAAGGTGACCTGGAAAGAATAAAAGGAGATCCAAAATGGGTTTAAACAATTTGAGCTGATTCACAATAGTTAATGAAAACAATTCACCACAAGTTGACTGAGACAAACTAGCAGATTTTTCAGGCAACAGTTAAGGATTGAGTTCTAGTTCAACTTGGACTCTTCTACCTCTGCATGAGTTAATGTATTTGGAGTTATTAAAGTGAAGAAACATTGGAGAAGATTGTGGAAATAATATTTTATTATTCATAAATAATTATAACATGTTTTGTACACATGTTCAACAATGAGTGCACTTTATAGCTGTAGAGTTTGAAGAGGATTAGAACTCTCTCAAATCTTGTTAGTTTAATCTTTATTATAAGTCATGAGTAGAATAATTCATCTCCTTGTTGTCATAGGAGAAATGAAATTTGTAATCAATTGTTGAGTTTGTAATTACTCTAACTCTCAAGCCTCAAGCATAAATCTGAGATTTTGTTGAGTTGTGAGTAAGTAGTGTTGAAAGTATTGTTGATAGTAGTATTAAGAATAGTGTAGAGAGTATCTAGTTAGTGTTGAGTGTTTTTAATGGTGTCCAAGTTCAATCAGAAAGTTTGATATATGTTCATGTGATATTTGATTTGCAATAAGAAGATTATTTCAACATTGAAGCTTGTCTATTGAAGATGGAATGTTAATGACAGATCAAAGCAACTCAAGCAAGGGCCACTTGAGGAACTATGATTTAATCATAGTTTATATTTTTATTCATTATGCTTTACTTTAATTATTGAGTTGTTTATGATAGGTTTTGTTTTCAGCATATTTGATTTCACTAGTTTTAGAATAGTCATCCGACAGCCACTGCTATTGCAAATAACCGGTCATCCTACAGCCACTGTTGTTACAAATAACCAGTCATCCTGCAACCATTGTGTGTGTGTGAAAAGTGGAATAAGAATCTATATCTGCAAGACACAACACTTCAATCAAGTCATTACATGCATGGTTAGTTAGATATAATCAATGAATAATAAATCATAACAAATCGACCCATTGCCTTCTAAAAGATGCGAGTATAAGATTGCTATCAGATTATAAGCAATACCAGTGACTAGACAACATCAAGGTGAAGGATTTTATCTATATGAACATGATGTTAGCTAGATGGATGCAATATTAATCTAACAATATTTAAGCAATATTAAGCTAAGTGATTTAAACAATGTGAAATAATTAATATGCAATATATCAATGAACCTAGAGCAAAAACAGTATAATAACAATATATTCTCCAACCTCTAGGATCTCTGAATGAGAGATGAGAGCCTGAATTTATAGAAAATTCAGAAAGAAACCAATGGTTGAGATCAAATGATGATGAGCGGTCAAGATTTTCCAAGAGGAAGCACAATCCAAGTGAATTGATGTGATTGGATACTTTTCTCAGTTTTAAAGGAAGTTGAACTAAAATTAAGATTCAAATCAGGAATATCTGATTTATTCTCTATTTCATTCAATTTTGAGATTTTATTGTTTTAATTGCTTTCTTTGAGATTATCCATCAATTTTTAATTTGTTTTTCAAGATTATTTTCAATTGATTTCTTTTCTCAAATTTTAATCAATTAATTCCTTTTTTGATTTATTTCCATTTTTGAAGATTTGTGCTCAATTGATTTATTTAAATTAATTCCTCTTTTTGATGACTTTAATGGAAAATTGATTTATTTAATTAACTATGCTAGGATATTCAATTAAAATAAATAAGATAATTGTTTTAAAATGATTCACTTGGAATGATCTAATTAATTAAATAAATATTTAATTAATATTGAGTGATTGATTTTGCCATGTGAGATTTGATGATTAAAGAGTTAATTGTGTGCTTAAGATTGATTTAATTGCCTTTGGTTAGGACCTTGGTGGTGTTGTCGAGATTAGGGGCTCATGGTTTAGATGACCATTTTTAGGGTATTACACATTGTTGTTGCAAATAACTAGTATTCCTGTAGCCACTACTGTGCAGTTAGTTTTATTTCCATCATTGTCATGTTTTCAGTTCAGTTTATTATTCTAAGTATTTTCTATACACAATTGATACAATAGCTTAGAAGGCTTCCATAGTGCATATACAATGTTGTCTCATTTCAAGTTCACATCCCTAGGTTGATAATTAAATGTACCTTCTAGTTCATGAAGGGTTTCTTAGTGTGGATAAAAATCCCTAAGTTGTGAATTAGTATTCCAACCTCAATTGCAATTAAAAACCTCAAGAACAATGTTCTTGCTAATTTAGCTAGTAACTCATTTCCATCATCCAACTCCTTGGTAAGATCCTCATTCTTCTTTGTGATACTTTCTTTAAGAGACAACCATGTCTAGATCAGCTTGTAAATCCTGTTTTTCTTCTCTTTCCTCATGAAGATGTGCATGCGAGCTACCAATGCCTTGGTTCTTTTCATGCTCTGTATCTCTTACTTTGTCTTGAGTTATCCTCCTAGCTTCCAACTCTTGACTCATACTGATGGCAAGGGCTTCCAACTCTCTCCTTATATTTGACTTTTCATCATTCACCTTATCCACCTCATTAGATAAGGCATCAATGGTCGCTTCCTCAGATGAACTATTTTCACTGAGTTCCATCAACTGCTTAACCAACTCCCTTCTCTTAGCCAATGAAGCTTTGTATTTGACCTTTAGTTCATTAAGGGCTTCTTCAAATTCTGCAAGTTTGTTTGAAATCTCTCTATAACTCATTTAACCTTCCCCCATGTTAACCTTAGAGATCCTTCCCAAGCGGTTAAGCCTTAAGGGCATTAGGCTTTGATACCAATTGATAAACTTATAAGGCACTAAGAGGGGGGGGGGTGAATCAGTGCTATCAAAAACTTAATAAATTTGATAACCATTTTCACCAACTTGAAAAACAATAGGCATGCAAGAAATATAACCACATAAGAAAATATCCAACAAAGTATTCAAACCATAACACAATGATTTTTCACGTGGAAACCCAAATGGGAAAACCCACAATGGGAATTAGTACCTAGAAAGATCTTCTAACTGTAGTATAGAGATCTGGCCAGTTAAGGTCATATAATCAAGTCTAGTTAAGAGCTATACGATAAGGCCTAATAGGACCTAACCCTATTAGGAGCTACCCATGTTCCTGGGATTTACAAACACAAGCTAATGTGTCACCTTATTAGATGATTTTACCTTCGGACCTGCTAGGATCCTACCACACCCTATTAAGAGTGACCTTATTAGAGGATTTTCTTGATGCAATTGTTAGGAAGACAACAAAATCAACTGATCTGAAGTTAGCATATATATGCTTGATTAGATCCACTTCTGCTCAACTTATGTCACCAAATAAACATCAAAACCTAACTTGTCCTTCAACCCCACGATCAAATTCTCACTCTTGATACATAAAATCATACAACTTACATCATCTCAAAAAGAAATTTGTCAAGTCGGTTAAGAACCTTGGAACAATTCCCTAGGTTTATTGAATCTAGTCACCTTTTATATTTTCCCGAGCTCATTACACTTTAAACAATGTGAAATAATGTGAAATATTGAATCTAGTCACCTTTTATATTTTCCCGAGCTCATTACACTTTAAACAATAAGTGATTTAAACAATGTGAAATAATTAATATGCAATATATCAATGAACCTAGAGCAAAAACAGTATAATAACAATATATTCTCCAGCCTCTAGGATATCTGAATGAGAGATGAGAGCCTAAATTTATAGAAAATTCATAAAGAAACCAACGGTTGAGATCAAATGATGATGAGCGGTCAAGATTTTCCAAGAGGAAGCGCAATCTAGGTGAATTGATGTGATTGGATGCTTTTCTTAGTTTTAAAGGAAGTTGAACTAAAATTAAGATTAAAATCAAGAAAATCTGATTTATTCTCTATTTCATTCAATTTTGAGATTTTATTGTTTTAATTGCTTTCTTTGGGATTATTCATCAATTTTTAATTTGTTTTTCAAGATTATCTCCAGTTGATTTCTTTTCTCAAATTTTAATCAATTAATTCATTTTTTGATTTATTTCCATTTTTGAATATTTGTGCTCAATTGATTTATTTAAATTAATTCCTCTTTTTGATGACTTTAATGGCAAATTGATTTATTTAATTAAATATGCTAGGATATTCAATTAAAATAAATAAGATAATTGTTTTAAAATGATTCACTTGGAATGATCTAATTAATTAAATAAATATTTAATTAACATTGAGTGATTGATTTTGCCATGTGAGATTTGATGATTAAAGAGTTAATTGTGTGCTCAAGATTGATTTAATTGCCTTTGGTTAGGACCTTGGTGGTGTTGTCGAGATTAGGGGCTCATGGTTTAGATGACCATTTTTAGGGTATTACATTTGCCCCTCTTTGAATTAATGTGCGAGCAACGTGTTGGTTCAAAGAAAATTTGATGTCTAGGAGATACCAGTTCTGAACTTGATTGATCACGAACTAGATGAAAAGTGAGGTGTTTAGCTTGATTCGAAGCGATGAAGCTGAATGAAGTTTGATTAAAGTGATACCGATCCCGAACTTGATTGAAATAGGAATGATAGAAAACAAAGATACTGAACTTGACCTTGATTGATGAAGAAGCGGATCTTACTAATCTAGAACTTGATTGATCTAGACACAGTGAGTGATGACAAAAAAAAATTGATCTTGAACTTGATTGATCAAGAAGTGATGAGCGAAGATAAACTATCCAGCTTGATCCAAAGCAATGAATACTGAACACCTACTTGGATTGAGTGTGATCGAAGATACTTTTTAAACCCTTGATTGAGTTTAAACGAATAGTCAGCCTGATGAAAAGCAATGAAACTGATTAACGTTAAGAGATTGATTGAGACGAAGACAAATATCAGCTTGATATGAAGCGATGAAACTGATATGCCCCTAGCGATGAGGTTTCATTTGATTTTCTTTAGTTTGAAAAAGATATTTTGCTCGAATTTTGATGAAGATTTGAAAATTTTCTCGACATTGAAGAATGTGAGGTCATAAGGTCACGAGTATGCCCCCTCGGGAGCGAAATCGAAAGATAGCGAGGGTTCATGATTATAGGCAATTTTGAGCGATGATAAGGTGTTTGAGCACAAATTGATTTAGAGGAATTTTTGAAAGTTTTGCATTGATTGATAAGAAATTGAGCGCAAAGTTGATTGTAGGAATTAAAATTGAGATGCAGTGTTGATTCATGAGAAATTGAGCGCAAATTGAAGAAAGAATGAGCATTTGATGAAAAGAGCGCTAAGTGGTCCAAATTTTGAAATTGACTAGCAAAATGAACTCGAATTTTGATTTCGATCCTGAAAATGGAATCAGGATGGTCAAATTAGCTTAGGGTACAAATTTCATGTCCATCGGAGCAAGTTGAAAGTTTAGGTTTTTGGCTATATATGGGACAAAAGTGTCATTTTCAATTCATTTTAACCCTCCAAGTTTGAAAATTCAAAAAGCTTTCTGCGAAGAAAATGGTGGTCCCTACTCGTCAGCAATGATTCGAGTGGTAAAGGAGACATAATCGACCTCGAAACTATGAGCCAGCGGTAAGTGATCGATCTTAAGCCTGTTTGTGTTTCCAATTTTGAATTTTTTTATTCATTTTTTCAAGTTTTCCACATGTTTGGGGTCAGGCATCATGTTTTATCATGCGAGACAAGATCCTGTCTCATACGAGAAACTGGTAAATTTTATTTCATCATTTAAGGCCATTATATTTGTCATTCTAGGGCCACCCATGTCTCGTACGACAAGTCTGTAAAAAGACTATTTTGTCATGCTAAGTCTAAAAGTTTGTCGTTTGAGCTTGGTTTGTCGTACAACACCTATTCTTGACTTGTACGAGATGCTACTTTTCTATGTTTTATCATACAAAAGACAGTGAGCATTTTTGAGGGCGTAAATGTGAAAATTTGATTTGGCATTTGACTTAGTTGGATTTGTGTGATGTTTTACTTCTCGTGTAGGCTCATTTGGAATGTTTTATGATGCTTCATTGTTGGGTTTTTTGCAGGTGCGTTTACCTCCTATGCTCTTTAGATGCATGTATCCTCCCACTATGGCCTTAGTTCGAGATTTATTTGAGGTTGAGCAGGTCATGTTGATATGTGCGGCTTGACTCATCTGTTGAGGTTACCTGATATCCGTGTGAACCACGAGATGCTCATGGCATTGGTAGAGCGAATTCATTTAGAGCATAATACATTTCATTTGCCAGTTGGGGAGTTGACTATCACTCCCAAGCATGTGTACAGGATCCTTCGTATACCTTTTGCTGGGGATAAGGTGGATTATGATACCGCATTGTTATCTAGACTGCAGGTAGTTAGGAACGTATTCAGGGATCCAGACATTTTGACTCATTCCATGAGTTGGGACATACTTATGAGTAGGTATAGTGAGGAGTATCCCCTAGCATGTATTCTAGCAGGGTTCATCAGTTGCTTTTTGATGCTGGACAAAGGGCAGCAGGGTTTCTAGAGCGGATGGGGCCAGATGCTAGAGACCCCCCTCAGAGACTTGGTTGGGGCTCTTGTTTATTGGCCCACATGTATCAAGAGATGCATGAGATCATATATAGAGATGGGCGGAGCATGGCCGCCGGGTATATATTTTGCAGGTGTGGGCTTGGGAGCACCTTCCTATTTGTCGGCCGATAGTAGCAGACAACATAGAGCTTGGGTAGCCGATCATTTACAGGTATGCTGGATATACCACACAGCCCCATCTAGGCAAGACATACTTCTGGAGAAGGCAGCTCGATGACCTAATAGCCGTCGTATGGAGACCATACAGAGGGTTGGATTCATGGGATGAATGGTGGCAAGTTCGTAGGGACCTGTTTGTTACATGCCCACTGATTGGGAGGTCATAGACTATTGTGGAGCGATTTGTCATTTCACGAGTGATGAGGCAGTACAGCCAGCCTCATGGGATCTCATAGGAGTATACAACGTATGCACGATATGCAAATGAGGAGAGACAAGGATGGTCTCCATGGTTATCATATGCATTGGCGATGCAGGAGTTGACAGGGGTATATCACCTGAGGTGGGATTACTTGGATGATGTAGCAGATGCAGGGGTATTGCCCCAGTATAGAGATCATTTTTAGCAGCATCCATTCCCATGTTTTATAGACCCAAGTGAGCAGGCTCCTCATATTGAGGATGTTGAGGAGGATGCCCTCGCACCAACATAGGGACAGGGCTAGAGACAGGGTCAGGCACAAAGAGATGAGGCTCCACGATGAGGTAGGGGTGATCCAGGTGCTAGCAGTAGCAGGGCGCTAGCTGAGGGTGGACTATAGAGGGGTGAGGGTGGATCCCTAAGGCAAGTGGGTGGAATGGAGGAGGAGTGAGCAACTCCTAGATAGGTGTGACAATGAAGAGAGGAGCAGGGTGGAGGTGGAGATGGGGGGCCTGTGAGAGAGCAGGGGACATATACTGGACAGTCGATGAGGGCACGTCTTGCAGAGCTGCAGTCACAGTTGACAGTGGTGCAGACTCAGCTGGCAAAACGAGACCAATAGCTAGCCGAGGTGAGGGCCAAGCATGATTTCTAGATCATAGCATTGAGAGCATAGTCGAGAGTAGAGATAGAGTCTCCACAATAGGAGGTCCTTCTCTAGAGCAATAGGGCAGCTTATTACGTAGCAGCATATAGTGATGTAGTTCCTGTTGCACAGTAGGTGCAACCCTATTCGCAGTATATGGGTCGATCAGAGGGAGCACAAGCACCTCGATAGGATCCCGGGCATTAGGCTCCTCCTCCCCCACCAGGCAATGAGGGAGAGGGTGTGAGCTAGATTATTCCTTTTTGTGTAGCTCGGATATATATTTTTTGTAGACACACCCATTTTTTGTAGCGTATACAATTCTTGCTCTAATGGGAGTTTGTATATGTCATTTGACATCACTTTGTACTCTTATATTGGACCTGATATATATACGAGATCTGATTTGACTTCATCTCACTTGTGTTGATTGGTTATGATATGTTGTTCTATATGCTTTATTCTATATGTATGCATTTCTTTTTCAGCATGGATGAATGTAATGCAAATGATTATGGATGTCAATTTTTGTTTCTTTTCATATGCAAATAAATGAATATGAACGAGTAATGAGTAATATGAGTAATACAATGTTTTTAATTTTTCTATGCAATAAGGTGAATGCAGATGACTGAATAATGAATGTATGAATCTATATTAAATGCCCATCTATGCAGCTAACATCTCAAAACACAAGTACTTGATCAGAGAAATGATGAAAAGAGACCACTTAGAGAAGAAATGATGATGCTCCAACTCTCATTCAGATGATACAGAGATTAGTGTTACCATACCGAAATCACTCTAAATTCACAAGATGTAGAATGAAATATAAAATGAGATGGAATCCTAAACCTAGTCACTGGACTTTGGAAAGCTTAATTTTCATCATTGAGCGTTTTACAACCATAGCAGGCAAATTAAAGTTCCTTTCTTTTCATGTGCAATATTAATTATCTTGTCCGCAATGACCCTTTTTTTGTTCATATCCTTGGACATATTTCATGGGGACCTAAATTGCATCATAAAGAAATTCCCTCAAAACAAAGAAAGAAATGATATGGAACTTTCCTATAGCAATCAAATAAGCGGAGTCGAGGTATGTGAGGCGATTTCACCTTTATGTGAAGGCTCTTATCACAAACACCCAGCTAATTTAGATGTTTCCAGATCATTGGAATCATTCCTACAAGCATAAACCAAAGAAAATATTATGGCCCCAATCCTTGCTCCTCTTAGTCAAGATAGACTTCCTCAAGTTACTCAGAGGGATAATAATCGAAAACCAATATAAAAGATAGCACACAAAGAAAATTTCCATGCATATCTCAAACAGTTTAGTGATTGTTTTTAGTAATGTTTTGTTTGTTAACTTAGTGATAAAACTCTCTAGTAGCCAGAAGATAGGTGACTGACTCGGAGCAGATGACTAGGTTTCATTGATGTAAGGTTGACTTGGTTGACACTGCTTAGGACATGTAATGTGCTCTGTCGATTAACCTAAGACTAGGACATTGATCAGTTTCAAGCCATGAGGGTTCCAACAAACCAGGATGTTACAAAAGTGACTGAAATATGTACAAGCGAAAGAAAATATGCAGGATAGCAGGAATGCCAATGTTGCATTGATAGATGGAGTGCTTGAGTACAAGAGGTGCTTGTTTACCAAGTTTTCACCTGCTTGGCAGAGATTCATTTTTTTTTTCAATTTCTTCAAGACTTTTTTTGATTTTTAGGATTTTTTCAGGACTTTTTCTGATTTTTAGGATTATGTCAAGACTCTTTATGATTTTTATGATTTCTTTAGGACTTTTTATGATATTTTATGATTTTTCCAGGAATTTTTCTAACTTTTAGGATTTCTTCAAGACTTTTTATGATTTTTATGATTTCTTCAGGACTTTTTTCTGATTTTTATGATTTCTTCAAGACTTTTTCTAATTTTTAGGATTTTGATGTTTGCCCCTAGTGTCTAGCAAGGAAAAAGGGATTTTGAGCACATGAATGGATAAGTGAATGGTGGTGGATTCTTTCAAGGACTATCTCACAACGTTAATCCAAGCACAAGGTCTAGATATAGCAATGTAAACCAAGGATTTTAGCGATGTAAAGCAAGGATTTTAGTGATGTAAAGCAAGGATATACCGCAGTGAAGCAAGGATATAGCGTAATGAAGCCATATGGTCCAAAGAAGTGGCCATGTCAAGAGGTTTGTGGAAAACATGTTTATTGTATTTTGTCCATAGTGTTGATCAAGATCAAGGGATATATTTGGATAGGAGGTAGATATGATAAGCAAGATCAAAGGTGGCAATGAAGGATTTAAGTAAGAAATGGATAGGAGCTAAAGGGTCTAGATCAAGTGTAATAGATAGGACACATGAAGCCTAGAAAGATCCTTAACCTTGTCAATATCAAAAGTGGAAAAGGGATATGAAGGTAGATAGAGTGAATGAGGGATAATGGATGATAATGGATGATGAAGGATAATGGATGGATGTACATGGATGGAACTTTCCCCCAGTGTAAAGTGCAAAAGGATAATGGATTACGCATGATGCTTGTTTTCCAAGTTTTCATCATGGTACTTGCCCAAGGCGCCACAAGAAGTGGTTTTCACTCGTGGACGAAATTATTTCTCTTTACTTCTTTTTTTCTAATTTTTTTTGGAAGATAATAGAGGCATGATAGGGAATGGAAGAAGGACCCCAACATCTCACTGCTTTGGATGGTACCCTTAGAATATGAGTTGCAATAGACCATGGCTATGAAGGTATGCTCAAAGATGTTGGCAGGATAATGAAATGAAACTAGGGCAAGGATTTATGCAAAGGATTGGATAAGAGGTGTTGGATAATGGATGGGATGTTGGAAGAATTGTATATGGATAGATGGAAATGTTGGAAAGATCAACATTGTCACACGCCTTGAGGGATGGTGGACATATGGAGGAGAAGTGAATCTCAGATTTTGAGATTTGGATGGAGGAAAGGTTACAAATTTTGGGGCATAAGAACCTAAAATGGATGAAGGAGGTGATGGAGGAATAGACTCAGGAGGTTTGGATGGAGGAACAACAATTTTGGATGCCAATTTTGATTTTTCTTTAGACTATTGTGCTTCAAGCAGCCGCTTAGGGATCCACATGGTTTTTGATTTTTCATGCTTTTGTAGTTTCTTAGAGCACATTGCTTGCTTGTACAAGTGCCTTAGGAAACCATATTACTTTTGTCTTTTCTTCTTTCTTTGTTTCCCTTTGTGGCATTTTGTATTTTTCTTTTCCTTTTTGGATCATGTTTTTCTTTGTTTTGACATGTCGATTAGATGGGACATGTTTATCCTTGAATACATGTGGATTGCTTGACTTATGACTTTTATGCTTGGCATCCAAATTACTTGGAGGGAGATGTGTGGATAGATAGGAATGATATGGAGGTCTTTTAGATGGATGGAAGGTACTCGAAGACATGTGCCTTTGTTGATCCCGCATAAGGGATGGAGGGATATAGGGACCTAGAATGGATGGAAGCGATGATGGGGAAAGTTTATATGTGGATTTAACTGGAGAAATGTAGGATTTATGAGAGATACCAACATCTTGAGAAATTTCCTTGAGGCCATGACCTTTAACATTTTCTTTAATAGCATAAGGTTCCAATATACCTTGTCCATGAATGTCTAACCCTTTTCTTTGATAATGCATGCTTTGAAAGATCTTTTTAACAAAGGGTTTCTTCTTACTTTTGATGCTAGAGGCAAGTCCATTTTGAGGTGGAGGTGGCTTGCAAGGAATGATAGGATCATGAGAGAGCTTTATGGGCATGATGGACTCTTGAGGTGAACATGGAGGATTATGACAAGGAGATGAAGGGATACTTTGATCTTGACATGGAAGACGACCATTGGATAGAGTAGGAAGGGTGTTTGACTCTTCATTTTGAATAGGATTGTTTGAAAAGGTGGAAGAGGCATCATGATCTTGCTTAGGAAGTGGAGTAGGAATGGGATTTGGAAGGATGCTTTGTTCTTGAGATGGAAGGGGGTCATCTTAGAAGAAATGGAAAGGTATAAGGGGATCATCATGGGATTCTAGGGAAATAGGATTTGTTTCAATCATTAGATGGGATTGAGGAGTTTTGGTATCTTGATCTTGATTTATGATAGGCCTTGTTTCTTCATTTTTCAGATTATACTCTTGACATGGAGTCACTTCTAAGGAAGGGATAGGATTTTGCATAGGTGTAGGGGATTCTTGGAAGGTCTTTATATCTTGGCATGATGGGGAATCATTTTGGAAAGGGCCTTCTGGAGTGGGCATGATTGGAATTGGAGTGCATGATGGCATAGGTTCTGTGATTTTTAAATCATCTGAGGAACTTGTATCATTAACTTGGATTTCCATAGGAGATAGCCCTTGAAGGTAAACATGAGAAGTTTCATTGTTTGAAGGAGATGGTATGGATTGTTGCTGAGAATTTTTAGGAGATGAAGGCATCATGGATGGGATGGAGGCTACATATGGAGCCTTGCTAGACATAGGTTCATGATTTTGATTATGCTTAGAAGTAGTTGCTTCTTTTTCTTTAGGTGTGTCATTAGGATCTTCAATTTCAATGACACCATCATCAAGGAGATCTTGAATTTTATGTTTTAATTCCATACACATTGAAGTCTTATGTTTGTTATGCCTATGATATACACAATAACTACTCAAGACTGCACATCCCCATGTGGTCTTTTTAGGCAATATGATAAGATTGTTCTTAAGATGATCTTCCAAAGCTAACTCAATAGATTGCCCCTTTGGTCTTTTTGTCTTGGTGAAGGTGTTTTGTGATCTTGTATGAGATTTGGTCTTTGATTGTCAATTATTTTTTGGTATCTAATCGTCAAATCGCCTATTTTTTTTAGCATTCCTTGAAGTTTCTCACTCTTGATATCATGCATTTGTTTTACAAAAGGAGTCATTGATTCATTTTCTTAGATTTTCAGGTCATACATTTCTTTCTTGATATCTTGAAGCATTTGAGCAAAGGTAGTTGTTGGAATTGGAGCTAAGGGATCCATGGGCTTCTTACTTTTGTCAGAATTTAGAAGAGCTTTTGGTTTGAACAGGCATTTACAACTGACAGGACCGAGAGCTAGATGTGTTGTAGAAGTCAAGATCAAATTGTAGCTAGTAGTTCATTTAACGTAGTGATTGAAAGAAGTAACTTAAGATTTGGTCTGGTTTCAGGAATGATCTATCCTATGTAAGACATTATCTAAGTTATCTTAGGTTTGGTAAGATGTTTGTTTGAACTAGCTTAAAGATGATCGACAAAATCATGCAACACAATGACAGAGGTATGCTATCAAGGTTGTCTTATGCTCAAGAAGATGATAACCAGTTTTGGGCTCACTGTAAAACTGTTTTGGACAAGTTTGACTGTTCTGGACTGGTAGAATTAGAGACTCGTACGACAATATTTTGGGACCGTATGATAATATAATAGGTTTAGGATGACAACAGTTCTATTTTGTACGAGTTTCTGCCTAGCACCGTATGACAAATGGGTAGGTCCTCAATGACAAATGATTCTATTTAGTTTTGTATCGTACGACACAAGATATAGTTTAAACGACAGACTGCTGGGTTTTGTACGACAGAGGATTGAGCTCAGGACGACAATTTAGTATACTCGTACGACACAGGATTTGGTGTAGGACGACAATTCAATAGACTCATACAACTATTCACAGAGTAGAGACTAAAAATTCTGAGTTTTTTTCAGTGGCTAAGTATGATAACTAAGTATAACCAATTCTGAGATGGACTGATTTTGACAAGGATAGACTAGTTTTGACACAGATAGAGTTTATCACTGAGTTGTTTGATCTATTTTCTCCAGTTTCAGTATTTCATTTTTAGCTTGAGGGACGAAAACACAGAAAACATGCAAGATATGTAATATCTCAAGCACAACATGCTAACCCTATGGAAGTTGGCTTAGAGAAGAAAACCTTTGCTTGCTGACTTAGGTACACACCCAATAGCTAATCAGAATATGGCCACTGAGTCTCATGCAATGGATTCTCAATGTCGTATTAGCTAACTCCAATCGCTAATGGGGGCATGATATGACAAGTGTCTTGCGAGAGTTACTATCTCTCTTGCATAAATATTATCAACCTTTCAGAGGTAAATCGGGTAGCTTCTAATCTTATAGTTCTTAATTAGGAATTCCGTTTGAAATTACCCCTTGAAGTCACACAAGCATGATTGAGGCCTATAGCCCGACAAGGTACCGAAACAAGTTGTAGTCATGTAAACGCAATTGAGACCGTGAGGCCCTACAAAATGCCCGATATGAGAGATCTCAAAGAGAAAACTCAAATAATCCCATCCTCTGAGACTTTAATCATCAGAGACCTATTTATTATAGTGAGTTGGAATGCTTAGGTCCAGCTGTACTCACTTGGGTCATTCTCATAGGGTGATCAATTTTTCCCACTGTGACAGGCCCGCTAAAGGTACACAAATATCAAACTTAGAAAAAGCTTCAAGGGTCTAGATTTCTGATTGTCTATAAAAGACAAGAGCATACTCTCCTACCTCTCAGTTTTTTTTGAAAACACAAAAGATATATTTGTTCATTAACCAGATAGCAAGTTAGGTGCCTAAAAATGAATTTAAAGAATACACGATGTTTAGTTGATTTTCTTTAGGCAACCTGAAAAAAAAATGAATCAGTAGTCATGTTGTTTTTATTCTTTGATAGGCGTATGTTTGATTTGATAGATTCTTTGACAAGCGCCCTGCAAGAAACTTGGTTAGGCTATAAAAATCTCAAGCAGACAAAAGACAATCCGGGGTCAGCGTTAGCATCAGCAAAATTTAAGCAAAAAATCCTTAAAAAGTAATATGTTTTTAATCTATCAAAAAAAAGAATCGTACGACAATATTCATAAAACAAAATGACAGAATAGTTTTATTGTATGAGTTAGAAATCAACATAGAATGACAAAAGGATAACATAAGCAGTATGTCGTACGAGTCCATATTCCGATTCGTATGACAATTTAAAGGATATGATCTTGTTTTGTACGATAAACTGCAGGTGTCAATATAATATCGTACGATGTAGTGAAACTGCTCGTACGATATTTCGCAGAGGTTGTATGGACGAAACCTGTAGGATAAAAAAATGATTTTGAGGCCAAAAAAGTAGTTATTGGGCCCCACGGTGGGCGCCAGAAATGTGTGTGTGAAAAGTGGAATAAGAATCTGTATCTGCAAGACACAACACTTCAATCAAGTCATTACATGCATGGTTAGTCATATATAATCAATGAATAATAAACCATAACAAATTGACCCATTGCCTTCTAAAAGATGCGAGTATAAGATTGCTCTCAAATTACAAGCAATACCAGTGACTAGACAACATCAAGATGAAGGATTTTATCTATATGAACATGATGTTAGCTAGATGGATGCAATATTAATCTAACAATATTTAAGCAATATTAAGCTAAGTGATTTAAACAATGTGAAATAATTACTATGCAATATATCAATGAACCTAGACCAAAAACAATATAATAACAATATATTCTCCAGCCTCTAGGATCTCTGAATGAGAGATGAGAGCCTGAATTTATAGAAAATTCAAAAAGAAACCAACGGTTGAGATCAAATGATGATGAGCGGTCAATATTTTCCAAGAGGAAGCACAATCCAGGTGAATTGATGTGATTGGATACTTTTCTCAGTTTTAAAGGAAGTTGAACTAAAATTAAGATTAAATGACAGAATAGTACGACAATATTCATAAAACAAAATGACAGAATAGTTTTATTGTACGAGTTAGAAATCAACATAGAACGACAAAAGGATAACATAAGCAGTATGTCGTACGAGTCCATATTCCGATTCGTATGACAATTTAAAGGATATGATCTTGTTTTGTACGATAAACTGTAGGTGTCAATATAATATCATACGATGTAGTGAAACTGCTTGTACGATATTTCGCAAAGGTTGTATGGACGAAACCTGTAGGATAAAAAAATGATTTTGAGGCCAAAAAAGTAGTTATTGGGCCCCACGGTGGGCGCCAGAAATGTGTGTGTGAAAAGTGGAATAAGAATCTGTATCTGCAAGACACAACACTTCAATCAAGTCATTACATGCATGGTTAGTCATATATAATCAATGAATAATAAACCATAACAAATCGACCCAGTGCCTTCTAAAAGATGCGAGTATAAGATTGCTCTCAAATTACAAGCAATACCAGTGACTAGACAACATCAAGATGAAAGATTTTATCTATATGAACATGATGTTAGCTAGATGGATGCAATATTAATCTAACAATATTTAAGCAATATTAAGCTAAGTGATTTAAACAATGTGAAATAATTACTATGCAATATATCAATGAACCTAGACCAAAAACAATATAATAACAATATATTCTCCAGCCTCTAGGATCTCTGAATGAGAGATGAGAGCCTGAATTTATAGAAAATTCAAAAAGAAACCAACGGTTGAGATCAAATGATGATGAGCGGTCAAGATTTTCCAAGAGGAAGCACAATCCAAGTGAATTGATGTGATTGGATACTTTTCTCAGTTTTAAAGGAAGTTGAACTAAAATTAAGATTAAATGACAGAATAGTACGACAATATTCATAAAACAAAATGACAGAATAGTTTTATTGTACGAGTTAGAAATCAACATAGAACGACAAAAGGATAACATAAGCAGTATGTCGTACGAGTCCATATTCTGATTCGTATGACAATTTAAAGGATATGATCTTGTTTTGTACGATAAACTGCAGGTGTCAATATAATATCGTACGATGTAGTGAAACTGCTCGTACGATATTTTGCAGAGGTTGTATGGACAAAACCTGTAGGATAAAAAAATGATTTTGAGGCCAAAAAAGTAGTTATTGGGCCCCACGGTGGGCGCCAGAAATGTGTGTGTGAAAAGTGGAATAAGAATCTGTATCTGCAAGACACAACACTTCAATCAAGTCATTACATGCATGGTTAGTCATATATAATCAATGAATAATAAACCATAACAAATTGACCCATTGCCTTCTAAAAGATGCGAGTATAAGATTTCTCTCAAATTACAAGCAATACCAGTGACTAGACAACATCAAGACGAAGGATTTTATCTATATGAACATGATGTTAGCTAGATGGATGCAATATTAATCTAACAATATTTAAGCAATATTAAGCTAAGTGATTTAAACAATGTGAAATAATTACTATGCATTATATCAATGAACCTAGACCAAAAACAATATGATAACAATATATTCTCCAGCCTCTAGGATCTCTGAATGAGAGATGAGAGCCTGAATTTATAGAAAATTCAGAAAGAAACCAACGGTTGAGATCAAATGATGATGAGCGGTCAAGATTTTCCAAGAGGAAGCACAATCCAGGTGAATTGATGTGATTGGATACTTTTCTCAGTTTTAAAGGAAGTTGAACTAAAATTAAGATTAAAATCAAGAAAATCTGATTTACTCTTTATTTCATTCAATTTTGAGATTTTATTGTTTTAATTTCTTTCTTTTAGATTATCCATCAATTTTTAATTTGTTTTTCAAGATTATCTCCAATTGATTTATTTTCTCAATTTTTAATCAATTAATTCCTTTTTTGATTTATTTCCATTTTTGAAGATTTGTGCTCAATTGATTTATTTAAATTAATTCCTCTTTTTGATGACTTTAATGGCAAATTGATTTATTTAGTTAAATATGCTAGGATATTCAAAAAAAATAAATAAGATAATTGTTTTAAAATGATTCACTTGGAATGATCTAATTAATTAAATAAATATTTAATTAATATTGAGTGATTGATTTTGCCATATGAGATTTGATGATTAAAGAGTTAATTGTGTGCTCAAAATTTGAGTTAATTGCCTTTTGTTAGGACCTTGGTGGTGTTGTTGAGATTAGGGGCTCATGGTTTAGATGACCATTTTTAGGGTATTACACATTGTTGTTGCAAATAACTAGTCTTCCTGCAGCCACTAATGTGTAGTTAGTTTTATTTCCATCATTGTCATGTTTTCAGTTCAGTTTATTATTCTAAGTATTTTCTATACACAATTGATACAATAGCTTAGAAGGCTTCCATAGTGCATATACAATGTTGTCTCATTTCAAGTTCACATCCCTGGGTTGATAATTAAATGTACCTTCTAGTTCATGAAGGGTTTCTTAGTGTGAATAAAAATCCCTAAGTTGTGAATTAGTATTCCAACCTCAATTGCAATTAAAAAACTCAAGAACAATGCTCTTGCTGAATTTAGCTAGTAACTCATTTGCATCATCCAACTCCTTGGTACGATCCTCATTCTTCTTTGAGATACTTTCTTTAAGAGACAACCATGTCTAGATCAGCTTGTATTTCCTATTTTTCTTCTCTTTCCCTATGAAGATGTGCATGCAGGGTACCAATGCCTTGGTTTAGCTTAAAGATCTCATGCTCTGTATCTCTTACTTTGTCTTGAGTTGTCCTCCTAGCTTCCAACTCTTGACTCATCCTGATGGTAAGGGCTTCCAACTCTCTCCTTATATTTGACTTTTCATCATTCACCTTATCCACCTCATTAGATAAGGCATCAATGGTTACTTCCTCAGATGAACTATTTTCACTGAGTTCCATCAACTGCTTAACCAACTCCCTTCTCTTAGCCAATGAAGCTTTGTATTTTACCTTTAGTTCATTAAGGGCTTCTTCAACTTTTGCAAGCTTGTTTGAAATCTCTTTGTAACTCATTTAACCTTCCCCCATGTTAACCTTAGAGATCCTTCCAAAGCGGTTAAGCCTTAAGGGAATTAGGCTTTGATACCAATTGATAAAATTATAAGGCACTAATAGGGGGGGGGTGAATCAGTGCTATCAAAAACTTAATAAATTTGATAACCATTTTCACCAACTTGAAAAACAATAGGCATGCAAGAAATATAACTACATAAGCAAACATCCAACAAAGTATTCAAACCATAACACGATGATTTTTCATGTGGAAACCCAAATGGGAAAACCCATGATGGGAATTAGTATCCACAAAGATCTTCTAACTGTAGTATAGAGACCTAGCCAGTTAAGGTCATATAATCAAGTCTTGTTAGGGGCACACCCTGTTAAGAGTGTTTAAGTATAGTTAAGAGCTATACAATAAGGCCTAATAGGACCCAACCTTGTTAGGAGCTACCTGTGTTCTTGGGATTTACAAACACAAGCTAATGTGTCACCTTATTAGACGATTTCACCTTTGGACCTGCTAGGATCCTACCACACCCTATTAGGAGTGACCTTATTAGAGGATTTTCTTGATGCAATTGTTAGGAAGACAACAAGTTCAATTGATATGAAGTTAGCACCTCTATGCTTGATTAGATCCGCTTCTTCTCAGCTTATGTCACCGAATAAGCATCAAAACCTAACTTGTCCTTCAACCCCATGATCAAATTCTCACTCTTGATACATATAATCATACAACTTACATCATCTCAAAAAGAAATTTGTCAAGTTGGTTAAGAACCTTGGAACAATTCCCTAGGTTTATTGAATCTAGTCACCTTTTATATTTTCCCAAGCTCATTACACTTTTCTTATGTTGGCAAGATAATTCATAACGTTAAAATATAACAACAAGTCTACTAGTTACCATTCAAACTAACTCGGTTATACCGGCTTTGTGTTGTTCCTGACTATGGCTAGAAAATCAATCATAACTCGCTCAATACACTAAATCTATTGATGCGGTTCGGAACATAGGTGTATTTTATTTTCTCCAACACTCTTGCAAAACCGCAACTTCTAACTCTTCTCCAATCATTTGTACCGATCGCTTGATCATCACTTTGTTCGTGTTTACCAGTTGACAACTACTTAGCAGATTTGTTGTCTAATTGATTCCACTACTAGTTAGGCTATACCTATTGGTCTAGATGACCTACATGACTAAAAAAACATGGTTGCCATCAATGACAACACAAATAAATTCATCAAACAACCTATTACAACTCTATCATCATCACCAAGCCAACACATATAACTAAAAATTAAGCCTAACGAGAACCTTAACCCTAGCCACGATGTAAATCCAAAGCCTAACCATTAACCTAAACCTAACAATGATGTAAAACCTAACAATAATCCTAACCCTAAACCTAAACCTAAATCTAATCATAAGGTAAATCCAAGCCCTAACCATTAAACTAACCCTAGAATATATATATATATATATATATATATATTATATGCCAAATATCAAACCAAATTATACCCTAACACTAATAATTAACCAAATCAAACCCTAAAATATTAAAACAAATTGAATCAATCCCAAAACCTAACTATAATTGAACTCTAATCCCAATTAAGCCCTAATTTTAAACTAATTAAATCTTAACCCTAAATCTATCGGGTTGGTTGTGCTTTTAATCCCAACACTAACTATAATTAAATCCCCACCATAATCAAACCCTTACCATAATTGAAACCTAACTCTAATCAACTATAACTTTAACCCTAACTCATATATTTCTCTCTAATTAAATCCAAAATTTATTATACAACTCGAAACCTAACACCATGCTTTATCCTTAAACCCTAACCCAATTTGAATTGTAACACTAACTCTAACCTTAATTGAATCCCAATTGAAGTTTAATACAAACCTTAATTCTAATTGAAGCCTAACCTTAATGCTAATTTTAATTAAATCCCATAAGTAATTTCAAGTAATAACGGAGAATAGGAACCCTAATTGTAGGCTACCCTAACACTAATATAGCCTTAACCCTAACCTCAATCTAACCGTAGTTCAACCTAATGCTAATTAAACTCTAATCCTAACTAAACACTAACCCTATTCTAATTGAATTTTAAACCTAATTGAAATCTTCATCCCAACCCTAACTATAATTGAACACTTACCATGATTGTAACCTAGTTCTAATTAACTAGCTCTAACTCAAATATTTACCTCTAGTTGAATCCCAATACTAACCTAACCTTATCATTAGCCCTAATTATGCTTGAATCATAATTCTAATTGAATTATAACTCTAACCTTTTTTTAACCCTAGCCATAAATCAAATATTTTTCCTATAACCCTTATTAAACCCTAACCCTAACCCTCACAAAGTCCTATTTGTAACCCTAACCCATAATGAACCCTACATCTAACCCTAACTTAACCTTATAACTAATTAAACCCTAACCCTAATTAAACCCTAACCATTCTTATATCATAACCCTAACCCTAATTGAATATCAATCTTAAGTTTAATTAAACCCTAAATCCTAGCTTATATATATATATATAATTGTATATAGAATAAGTTGATAGATATCCTTCTCGAGGCCTATTGCACTTTAAGCTTGACACTTGAAATTGAACCCTACCTGTATGTTCACTAAATCAAATCAAACCCAAATGATAAATATAATGAACTAAACCATAACCTTAAACTAAATCAAATCCTAACCCTAACGCTAAAGAAAATTGAAGCATGATAATAAACCTAATTGAACCCTAACTCTAATACTAAACCATGTTGAACCCTAACCCTAATACTAAACTAAACTGAATACTTTCCCTAAACCTAATTGAACAATAATCCTAATTAAACCCTTAACTTAAAAATAAACCAAACAAAACCCTAACCATAGCATTAAACCTAATTGAACCATATGTAATTCCTACCAAAATACCCTAGATAAATACACTAACTAACATGCAAATTAGAAGTACCAATTTTTTTTTTAACATCATATAAATAATGATACTTACATATTCAACTACTCATATGCATTTAACAATCATTAACTCTCAACATACAATTACACATCATAGACATAATGCACAATCATGATACACAAGCGGAAGTGAAACACATAATCATCTACTTTCCCTAGGGTATCTGAACGCCATCACTTAAATAAACCATTTATCCATTTCTAAACATGATAACATATTTACTTCCATAATCCAAATGCAACCTAGCCTACTATAATTGATTCCGTTCACACAACCATACATGAATTCATTACTTTATCCTAGAATGATTTATGTTTATTCTAACCTTCCCATTACGTTCATTTTAAAGCACCAATACCAATGTTATTAAACCCAACCAATCATTTCCTTGAGCATCTCATACACATATCAATACCAATTACCACACTATTTAACCATGGCAATATGAACTAATTACATCATCTAGATAAATGTACAAATCCATATTTCAAAGTCAATAGTTTCAATTAATGAACCATTCTCAAGATACATATAATACATTTTTCCCTAATAACATCTACTAGTTAAATGAGTACAATGTTTTTTACAACAATGAGAATAGCTCTCAAATACAATTAAATATATATTTCTAATGAATCATGATCAATAAGCTACTACAAATACCCATCCATGAGTTGAAGAGATAAGAGATCCACATCCACGCAAGCATCCAAGAAACACATCCATTGAAGAACATTCCAATGGAAGAAAGACACCAACCACCTGACCATGTGGAACCAAAGGAACCACCCCCCATGCTAGGAGATGACACAAGATCCCACATGCACACTATATCTAAAATGACACCTATCAACCAAAGAGGAAACAAATGCAAACTCAAACAAGGAGAAACATATCAAACAACCAAGAGAACCCATAGAGGCAACTCAACAACAAGACATAAGGACTAATATCAACATGTAGGGAAAGAGTGGCATCACATGCTATCAGAGGGACATCCTAGAAGCCAGCCTAACATCCATGATAAACATGCAAAACCGTCTCACCCTTTGAGGAAATCAAGGGAGTTCGGTTTACTCGGTTACCAGATCTTCTACCTCACTCTTGTATTTGATCCATGAGATAGGAACCACAAAACACATTTATTATCTTGCTTAAATGAGTTACTACTAACTAAGATTAATTATTATGTTATCACTTATTAATTAAAAGAAAACCTCCAATGAACTATCCAAACGGTCTAGACCCCGACTCTCCTATTTCAAGAATCCTAGCAGTCTATTCCTCGTGACCTCGACAGACTCATGGAATCCCACTCCCCCTACTCAAACAAGAAATCTCGCAAAAAGAAATCTAGATAACCAAGATAGAACATCATAAATGTACAAGAATCAATATCATCTACCCCATAGGTCACATAAGCCACACAACATCATAGAGAAAAGAATCCATAGCAAGGCATCACTCCTCTTGCAACAATAAAAATGATTAGTTAACGCCTCAAAATGTTACTATGAAAATCCAAGAGTATTTAGAAACACAACACAACCTCTGGGAATACCTTCTAATAGACTAAAAATCCAAAAGATCAAACTAAACCTCTAGAAGACAAAAATAACCCAGACAACATAGAATAGTGCATAAGTTTAGCAGAATAGCGCATATGTTTAGCAGAATAGGGCATATGAACAATAGACTAGCGCATTCAATTATTTCTTCAGCACATATGATTGATCATTTAGCGCATACAATTACTGTTATAGTGCATTCAAAAACTATTTTAGCACATATGATTGACAGTCTAGCACATATAGAAAATAGTTTAGCGCATATGACGAATTAAGTAGCGCATATGATTACTGTTTTGGCGCATATGACACAGATTACAAAATTTACCCGAAAAGGCTAAGTTATGACTTCAAATTAAAAATTAGGGAGAAAGATCTAAGTCATGAAATCAAATTGAAAAGTGATGCCCAACCGATACCAAAAGAAAGGTGTAATCAAATCAATTAAACATAAATTAGAGTGAAAGATCTCACACAACAAAGCCTCACAACTTCCTACCAAATCTACATAGAAAGTGAAATACAAAAAGGCATTCCTCTAAAATATAATGAGGCTCTCAAAACCAGTTACATAATCCAAATCACAAACACAAGCACCAAGAAAGAATTCAAGCACAAACAAATCTCAGACAAGCATTCAAAGAGAAGTGCGCTCACGACAACAATAATTCCCAAAATAATAATATTCAATTAAACTATACCAAATCCATATTATATAAAGTTTTTCCCCATAAATATTTACTTCAGATCTATATAAAACTATATGATAAAATGTATTCCCCATATTCTCGAAAATACACAGAGAAGACAATCTTTTCCAAGTTGAAAATGTTGAAGTAAAAACCTCCAACCTGGTAATACGGAGAAACAAGGATTGTTGAAGAAAATCCACAAGCCAAGCAATCCAAATTATTTCAAAGATAAAAAATCCATCTCTAGCAAAATGCATTCAAAAAGCCAACCTTGGAAGAGAAAACCCGAGAAAATGCTAACCCGATAACATACTCAGGAAGCCAAATAAATAGAAAATCAAACTAAAACTATAGAAAATCCTAGCCAATCAAAATGTTATAAAATAATATATTTCTTACTAGCTATTTGCAAAACCCAAGGTAAGAATAATAAAATATTATTTAATTTACTTACCCAAAAATATAACCAATAGAATAACAGGGTAGGTAGAAAGAATCTACCAAGCATCCCAAGAGAGTAAAAGAGAATAATAGTAATAACTCATAAAATCATGGGCACAAATAATTATAAAAGCCCAATAATAAATAAATAAATAAACCAAAGCTATATTAAATTAAAGCCATAATAATAAATCAAAGGTTGTTAATTAATTAAATATCAAAGCCTTTCATTGCAAAGCAATAATAATAATAATTCCAAAAGCCCATGAATAATAAATTAGGCATCCAATATAAAATCATTTACCAACTAACTTTCTCAATTATATTAAACATTATAACCAAATATTTATTTATTTTATTTTATTATTATAAACTATATAAGTCTATTAATTTAATTTAACATTATTAAATTATATAAATTAACTTATTAATTAAAAATTAAACCAATCGATATATACAACACTCCAAGCATACAAACAAGAGACAACTCAAGAGATCACTTAATGCATAACAACTCATGCAAAGGCTAACAAGGGTAATAAATCTTAAACCTAGAGTGTAGAATGGGTTTTCATGTCATCTCTGATAAAATTTCCATTGGGATAAGACACACTTAGACCTGTGAAGCTAGGTGGAGTCGATATCTAGTACCTGCAATTCCTGCATCCACAAAAAGCCACGATACAATATATACAATATATAGTACACACAAGTGATAAAGAATCACAACGGCACATCCCGCGCAATGAGTGTTGTGACATCGTCCCTATCACAAAGACAATAGAAGACACTCATAAACAATCAAGAAATATGATAATCATCATCCTATCCAATATAATCATGAATTAGGGTCAATACATGGTTAGATACCATCAAATCATCATAAAGTAAACTAAGCTATATTAATATGATCTATTAATGAAAAATAAACAACATGAATTAGGGAGGGACACTACAACGTAACCCTATATTTAATTGAACATTAAACCAAATTGAGTCCTCAACCTAAAACTAATTGAATATTAAACCAAATTGAACACAAACCATATGTTCACTAAATTAAATTGAACCTTAACTCTAAACATAATTGAACAATAAATAAAATTGAACCAAAACCCTAATCTTAATTAAACAATAAGCAATATTAAACCCAAATCCTAAACCAATTAAAACGTAACTCTAACACTAAACCAAATTGTACAATAAACCTAAACTAATTGAATCGTAACACTATAATTGGACATTAAACCAAATTTAACCCTAACCCTAAGCCTATACTAAATTGATCCCTAACTATAAACCTGACTAAGCAGTATATCAAGTTCAACCCTAATTTTTATCAAAACCTAATCCACATTAAATAAAAACCTAAATTAAACTATAACCTTTATAAAAACCTAACTGAAATTGAACCCTTAGAACCCTTATAAAATACCAATCCAAGTTGAACCATGACTCTAAATGTATTACAATACTTAATTGAACCCTAACCTTATACCCAATTGAAGCAAAACATGAAACCAAATTGAATCCTAACCCTAATGCTAACTCAACCCTAACCCTAGGGATAACTAAATATTAAATCGAATTGAAGCCTACACTTAAAATCGAATCCTAGCCCTATGTTCACTAAATCTAATCAAACCCAAATTATAAATATAATTGAACTAAATAATAACCTTAAACTAAATCAAATCTTGACCCTAACACTAAAGGAGATTGAGGCATGATCGTAAACCTAGAATTGAACCCTAACCTTGACATTAACCAAAATTAACCATAACCAAACTAAATTGAAATATAACACTATAATTGGACTCTAAACTAAATTGAACCCTAACACTAAGCTTGTAGTAAATTGATTTGTAACTATAAACCTAATTAAGCAGTAGATCACATTCAACCCTAAATTTTATCAAACCCTAACCCTCACACTAAACCAAAACCAATTATAGTTTAAAAGACTTAATTACATATAATTTATTTTATAAAATTTATATGTAATTAAGACTTAATTATGACTTAATTAAGACTTAGTAATGGTGCCAACGACAATCGTTTCTTCTATCTGTTATTGATATTAGAATTTTTTACAACCCGGTTCAAAGAGCACTTGTAGGAAAGAACCAAGCAAAGAAAACCCCCGGTCTAGTTCATACATAAAAACTAGATAGAGGACCACCCAAGATTACATAATTGCCATGTTGGCCAACAAAAAAAACCCAACCCCTTGTAATGAGTACAAAAAAATTCTCTGTCTGAGAAAATTACATTTAAGAATTCAAATACCATGAGATAGTGCTTTCCAATGGAGGAGAAGAAGGGGCAGTATCATCATCAATGAGAACTGTAGGAGGCACCATCTGAATAGGCAAAACTGAATTTGGCGAAGACATTACTATGTGTATCGAGTCCAGGAGAAAGTGAATACCTGAAAATATATTAACAGTTGTTACCAAGCAATCTGGTGATACATGATCTAATAGAGCTACCAAGGAAAACAAAGTATCATCATATAGGTTAGAAATCAAGACATTTCTTATAATTGAAAGAAGTTCCCCGTGCCAACCAGAAGATAACAACTGAGAACGAGGTAGGAAACCACCATACTCAAAATTACCAAATTCAAAATGATAGAAAGATTATGCACTATCCAAATCATCAGCAATGTAGAAATAGGAGTGGAAGTATGCATCAAAAAGTGCCCTGACCATAGAAAAATCCAGGAGCACATCCATACAAATAGTGAGAAACCAAGATGCAATTTCTGCAAGAAAACAACTTGCATTTTTGACCAGCCATCTCTTTCCCAAAACCTTGCGAAAAGCCAGAGAGAAATCCAGAGAATAAACTTGAAGTAGATGACCAAGCTTTTCATCATCAAAAACATGAGAGTCTTGGAAGTCATACTTCTTGAGAGGCATCAAAATGCAATAGCCCACAAACTCCATAAAAAGATAATGCAAAACCAAGAGAGAACATAGGAATATAAAGAGAGAAAATACCATTATGAGAGAACAAGCTCGGCCACCAAAGGATGCAACAACAAATATCATCTTAAGCAAACCCATGACATTCGTGCAAAAAAGCAACCATAGGCTGCCACCTTCATAAAAAATGATGACAACTTCTGCATGATACTCATAGCCATAAATCAACATAAGCATGCCAAACAATAAATGAAGATAGCCACACGAACGAAATCCCCCACATGAAACAAAATAACTCAAAAACTGCCACCGCAAGAGAAGAAGTGAAATGAATCATTAAAATTGTAAGCGAGCCACCCTGATAGAAGTACAATCATTAAAAAATCAGCATAAAAAACCTCGTGCAATCATCATGATTTAGACAAACAAAAACCACATGCCAACAATGTTAAGCATGGGGCAGATTTGAAGTGTGTAAACAGTGCAGAGCATTATTATGAGATGCTTCCGCCCACCACAAGTCCCAACCAATTGTAACAAAAACAAAAACCCATACCCAGACTGGGGTTACACACAATAATGCAGGCATAATGAGGATATGAAGACCAAGAAGGCCATCAACACCACATTAAACTGCATGCTTGAATATAATCACCAATCAAGGTACAAGGTCGTGTTTCTACAAATACGTTAGAATAGATTAAACCGGATGAGGTGGTCAAGAACTTGAAGCCACGTCAACCAAAGATTGGATATCTTCATCTAATGCTTTATTGGCCAACAAGTCTGCCACCTTATTAGCTTCCTTGTAACAATGGACCATAGAGAAGGAATTGAACAATTCAAGCCGAGCAAGTATCTTGTCCAACCAATATTTTAGATGTCAGGAGTGCGTTGAGCAATTAGTGATCATGTAAAAAACCACCTAAGAGTCACCTTCTATAACAACATCCAACAAATGTAAGGAAAGGAGCAGATCAAGTCCCATGGAAAGGGCATGAAGTTTGGCCACATTGTTAGTCCCATTAGAAATACACTGGCATTATGCTTTTATGATACAAGCCTTGTTATCAGAAACAACAATACCAATGGCAGATTTGCCAGGGTTACCATGGGATGCTCCATCAAAGTTCAATTTATACTTCGAAGCCGGAGGAGGCAACAAAACCACATCTGCTCTATTTATTGAAGGTCACAATTTAGAAATTGCCCCACTCAGAGGGAGCGACTGTAAAGCTGACCAATGTTTGGTAACCCAATTGTCCCATGGTGTGAAAGTATTGTGCAAACTAGTACCTTTGTAAATGAAGGCCAAAACAATCTCAGAAATTGATTTCTCAATACAAAAGAGCACATCTTGCAAAGGGGAAGAGTGTTTCTTAAAAATTCTATTATTCCTCTCAAGCTAAATTTTCCAAATTAGAATAGAAGGAGCAATTAACCAAAGACAAGCATAGAATGAAGATGTATATAACAAAGGCCAACTCATGAAGTGGGACCTGAGGTCCCTACCAAGAGCAGAGCTCCAATTTAACTTATTAAATAGCCAATACCAACAATGATGAGCAAAGGGGCAATGAAGGAAGAGATGGTTGACTGATTCAAGGGACCCATTGCACATAACACAAGGGAAAACAACAGTGATACCCAACCTATCCAATCTCATTCCAGTAAGAATTCTATCCTGAACAGCCAGCCAAGCAAATGCCCCCACTTTGGGCAAACAAGCAGCGTGCCAAAATAACTTATATGGAAAATCATCTCTCTTGACATCTAAAGACAAATAATTATATCCTTCTTTGACCAAGTACTCCCCTGATTTTGAATAGGTCTAAATAAGCTCATCATCCTTCTTTGAAAAGAGTAATGGACATTTCCTAAGCTCATCCACAAAAGCGGATTTAATATCTTGATCCATCAGAAGAGAATCAATTGATTTCCATCTTACCACAAGCAAGAGGCTCGAGGAATCCACAAAAAAGTAATCAAGCACAAAAATACCGCAGGAAGATTTAAGGATGGACATAAGAGGCGATGAATCCCTAAGGCTAGAGAGTGCAGGGAAGCCATTCCATACTTCATCCCAAAATCTAGCCTTACGACCATTATGGATAAGCCAAGACAATCCTAGAAAAATGACAGATCTGCACTCAACAATGAAATTCCAAATTACAGACCCATTAGGTAATGAAGAAGCAGTAAAGATAGCCTCCCTAGAACAGTTATTCAGGTACTTTGCAGACAAAATAGATGCCCACTTAGAGGAGGGTTGTTTATATAGTTTCCAAACTAATTTAGAACCAAGGACCAAATTTTGCTTACCAAGAATGTCCTTTTTTGTTTACATTCTTCAATTAAATTTGGACATCAAATGACCTTACTGATCACTCATATTTAACTATCATTAATGTTAAACTCAATTTAGTGCACAAAAATAGGTTATAATTAAATTTTGATTGTAGCTATAATTGCATTTTTATGAAGTAATGGTACAATTATGATTATAATTTGATAACAGTGAAGATTTGGTAAAATTTAGGATTACAATTTAATAATGCCTATATTTCAATCTCAATTTCATTTATTCTTTATTAAATAAATATAACTAAGAAAACTTAAATTATAAGGGCACCTAAAAAATTTAGTTGAAATAAAATTAAACAAAACCAAATCAAACCCTCACCCTAAATTGAATCAAACAAACCATAAAAGGGAAACATTAACACCAAATTGAATCATAAGCTAATCACAACTCTAAATGATAAACTAAAATACAAATCAAATCTGACACTAAACTACACTAAACCCTCACATTAAATAAAATCAAACACTAAACTACATTGAACCATACATTGAATAGTCCTAACCCTAACAAAATCAAATCAAACCCTAAGCCTAAATTAAATCATAACCTAAACACAACTCTAAACAAATCAAAACCCACTAATACATTTGGCCTAAAATTCCGATAGAGAAGGTATATTGTGATCAAATTTGATTTTTTTAGAAAAAATGCCCGCATTCATCAGAATTTCAAGGATAATGCAACATTTGGTTTCGGTGGAGAAGGAATTGGCAATGACATTTGTGTTTTTTAGAAAAAGTGCCTGCATTCGTCGAAATGTCGACGACCGCGGGCATTACTTAAAAAAAAAAAAAAGACCAAGTCATTTGATAATTCCCGCCTCTTCATCTTATTGACCTCTGCCATTAAAAAATTCTGCCTCTTCATCCCGTCAATCTTTGCCATTACAAAAGCTTTAGCTTGGATAAGTCTCCTCTGCGAGGGAACCTGTGGGTTTAATCGCTGTAGGATGTAGGAATGGTCAGCTATTGTAGCATCACTTTCCTTTCCTTTCGCATTTGAGCCAATGGATGTGTTTGTCAGGGTGACCATTTCAATTATCCCCGCTTCACTCTAAATTGGGCATTACAAGATCCGGTTGAAGAAAAAAGGTAGGGTATGATCAACCAATTCATTGTTATACATATTCAAATATTTAGATTCAGAGTTTATTATAGATTTATTAGATTAATTTCCAATAGAAGAGATATTGAGAGGTTTCTATAATATGATATGATCGATTTAAAAGAAGAATTTCTTACAAGACCTAAACCCTTGAACAATCCTACAATCATGTGTTAATTAAACACTGCATTTTAAATAATGAACAATATAGTAAGCCTAAAACATATCAACACTACTTTCCATATTTAAAATATATCCTAATTAAGGAGAGGGATGACCTAAACCTACGTGATCGAGTGCCATTATGTAAAATATATCCTAATTATGGATGCTGGTATAGATGGTTGTGACAGAAACTCCTTGTTACAGGACCATGAGAGCAATTTGTAGTGATCGAGTGCCATTTTTTATCAGTATTTTGGAAGGGATCATAAGTGTATCGTGATAGGAAGGTGGTATAAAATGGAAGCTGAGAGGTATAAGATTATGAGGTGTGGGTAAGGATAAGATAGGGAGGTAAGTGATGAAGGATGTAATGGTGAAAGAGTAAGTTAGGATATGATAGGGGTTCGGAAGGTAGGAAAGTGAATGGGGGGAGATAAAAGGATGTGAAGGATTGAATGGGGTTAGGTAGGTGAAGTACAAGTAAGTGTGTATGAGGTTAAGGTTTAGGATAGGATGTAGGCAAGTGAAGGAGGTTAAGATAGGGGATATGAAAGGTAGATGGAAGGTAATAATGATAGGAAGTGAGGTAAAGGTTATGAGGTGTGGGTTAGAAAATAAAGTGTAGGAAATGGAAGGAAGGGTCATATCAATTTGAGAGTTTTCACCAAGATGAGTATCCTGAGTATGGACCTCAAATCTTACAAGCCATGAGGATCCACTTGTAGTAGAGGAGCATATACTTGCATCTTGGGAGCTTATTAGGAGTTCGCTTTGAATTTGGGAAATACACATAGAGGAGACAGAATATTGATCTATACACATTAGCTAGCCTCATCATGCATAAATACAAAAGGTATAGACTATAGCAAGCACATATCATGAGCCAAAGGATCATATTGGAGAGTTGCTTCATCTCCAATCCTCTACATTTTTAAGATCCACAAATGGGGTTGAGGATAAGTCTTGGTTAGTTAGCTTGGACTTATGCTTTGGGTTGCATCTATATGTGAGCAACCTAAAGGCATAATTTGCAATGTAATTTTTGAGAGGACTTGCTTCCACCTTGTGGTACTGGGAGGATAAAATGCACCAACTCACATTGGAAACCCTCTCATGGGATACCATTTTGGAGTGCTTGTGTGTTCTATTTCAAAATATTTTTGACAGAGATGCATAGGTGAGTTTCACAATTTACATAATAAGGTTTTGTAGTGGCTCAAAATGAGAGTTAGTTTTTGGATTTCTTGTAGTTTGTAGATTACATTCAAGACAAGTTACTTGCCAATTATTTCATTAGGGGTGGAAAGCCCAAAATTTCAGTTTTCCTACACATGGCCAATCCAAATGACTTTAGGGTTGCTATGGAAAAATCTCTTATGGAAAAGGAGGTACATGGGAGGACACAAGAGGCATGAGAGAAGTTTGTAACCTTGATCAAGGGACTAAATTGACCATAGGACTCCCCATCCTTCAAAGGAAAATTTAGACTTACTATAGGATTTACAAAGAAGAACCCAATAGTATTAATATTAGGGACAAAGGTCTAGAGCATAGTAGGGGCCATAGGGTAGTCACATGTGACCATCATTGAAACAAGGATATTTTAGGTATGAGAGACTATAGGGCTATCAAGATAGGCCTTATATGACTCAACAACCTTTTAGGGGAGAATCTAGTGTTTTTAGTAGTTAGGATCTTCTAATTATGGTGGGGCCTAGCCAACATAGGGTTATATGAGAGGCACATGTTATGTATATGTTAGTTTCAGACAGAGAGTGCCCACAAGGTTTTAGAGTAGGTGGACACCATCCTAGGATGTCAAAGTAGATAGTTGATATGTGGGTCTTTACCCTCCCAACCACTCAACATATACCACCATGGGTCTTTACCCTCCCAAACACCCAAAGGTCAAAGGAAGATTCACTACTACAACACTCACTTTTTGTGATAGTCTCAAGCACTTAGGACAGTCACTCCTTTCATGGCCATTCTTCTTCACACAACACTCTCTAACATTATTTATGATGATAGTGTACCTCCTTAAACATTCCACCAACACCTAACTCATTACCAAACTCTTTCCTAATCTCGTTAATGGACTAACTCAACTCACTGTCAAATTGTGACAGTCAATGCAAGGTTTAGGATAGTAGTAATTAGGATCTTCTAATTATGGTGGGGCCTAGCTAACATAGGGTTATATGAGATAGGGGTAATTTCAACAATGATGTGTATTATATTGTCATCAAAGTTTCTTGTTAGTGTTACTTTGTATCAGCATTAACCACTTATTGTCATTTCATTATAATCAGTTTGTTATTCCTTATAAGAATTTGTAGTATTACCATAATTTGCATAACCTGAAACTGATTGTATTATGTATTTTTGAGATTATGTGCATATGTGTGTGTGTGTGTGTGTGTGTGTGTGTGTGTGTGTGTGTGTGTGTGTGTGTTATGTCTGGCAGTAACGTTATGTTTTTTAATGTTGTTTGAATAAATAGATAAAAATTACCTTCTTAACTTAATATGATATTAACTGTCATTGACTTGATTAAGAACATCTTAATTTATATTCAATGATGCACAAATCTGAATTTAAATATGTATATCATACTGGCCGACTTAGAGATAAGTCCAAAAGATGAACCCCCTATATATATGCAAGCCACTTGCAAGGCTTAAATATACAATTACATTACATGTGATAATCATTCTACAAATGCAAAAATCAGAAAGAAATAATTCTAAATGCGAAGTGAAGGAAGTGTTCATTGAGGCGATTGTTAATACAAGGGTGAACTTCAATAGAAGATGCAAATTGCAAGACATATGTGAAGCCAAAGACAATTTCCTGATCTGTTCATCTGAAGGTCATCTTGTTGTTACATGCAAAACAAATTCAAGAGGTGTATTGTTGTCTGAAAGGCTTAGACAAATTGGTGTGCCACATCAAAGCTACTAGCTAAGTAATGTATTGTTACAATTGGATATAATTCATAGTCAGATCTGAGGATCTTTTGGCTAGGTTTTTCCTCCTAGGAGGTTTTCCCAGGGTATTTGTGTGTCGTGTCATTTTTGCTCGATTTATGGTTATGTCTAAGTCTGAAAGTAATTAAAATAAACAACAAATATATTGATTTATTTTGGCCCTCCTAAGTAATTTGTCATTCACAAATTACGATCTCTCCTAAGTAATTGATAACAATTATATATTTATCAATAAACAATCTAAATTGAATGCAAATACTTTTTCCTTCGCAATGTAAGGTGTTGGCTTTGGGTTGAAATCCTACCTCAATCTCTGATCTTGGTTGAAAACTCTTCTTAATTTTCTCTTTGACTACTCGTTGAATCTTTGGGACTGCCCTTCATATGCATTATTCTTCATGTGGTTCAGATTATTGCCATTTTTGTGGCTTCTTTGGTGGTGCAGTAGGCATATAAGGGTTTACATGTAACTTTTTTTTAGTAGTTAAACTCATTTTCACAATGAAGGAGCCCAAATAGGAAGAAAAGTTGACATGAACACAAAGATACTTTGAATGCCACGTGAAATGATGATGATGATGGATTTTAATAACGTCCATGAGGCCAAAGAACTTAGTATTTCATATTAGGACAACAACCACATTGATTAGGCAAGTCAAATAAGGTCTCTCCAATGTTTAGGATACACAAGGGCAACATTAGTCATGTAAGTATGCATGAGCATGGGAATGGATAGTTGCTTTCCTTTTAGAACAACTTGTTTCTGTAGACACCTAAAAGTTGCACAATGAATTAAGTGAATTTTACTCATTTAATTATTCTTAATTCTTCCTATTAATTAAATTAAGATTTAATTAATATACCCTTTTTCTATCTAAGCCATTTAACTCAATACCCTCCCTCTATCCATTTTAATTAAATTTACATTTAATTAAAGATATCAATTTATCCCCTTTCCCATTTTAATTAAATCTACATTTAATTAAAATCTCATTTGCATTTAAATAAATCTAAATTTATTTATAAATCCCCCCACTTGCAAAATCCTACAAATGAAAGTTGCAACCAAATTAAAATAAAGCAATTTATTTTAATTAATTCTATTTTCCCTCACCCACTTGCATTTTCCTACATCTCCCACTTGCATCCTAAATCATATTCCTAATTTCTTCTAGACCCTTCTAATCACTTCTAAATTAACCTAACCCATCTTCTAAAATTTGTCACATCCCTAAACAAAGGGAAGTCACTTCTAAAACCCTTAAAGTCTTTGATAACCATTAAAGGCTTCAAGTCTTCAACCACTTAATTTTCCAAAGTCTCCCAAACCATTAATGGTTAATTCAACCCTCTTACATGGTTAGAGACTTTTTGCCTAACTTAACCTTCATCCAACCCAAGGGTCTCATCAAGCCTTTAATGCTTTGACCATGATTATCTCTTAATCATTTGCACAAGAGTTTATCCTTGGATTAACTCTTAATCCAATGGGTAATCTTAACTTAAGCTTGACCCTTACCCTCTAGATAACCATGAGGTCTTCTCAGGCATTTAATGTCTCCAACCCCTTTTCTCAACCAATCTTATGTTGACATTTGTCACCATTTCATTGGTGCCAAATGCAAACATGGATTCCCAACTTTCAATCTTGGCCCTTGTTAAGATTATCCAATCTTGACCATCCATTGCCCTGTTTTCCCTATAAATAGAGCCCATTCCTTCTTCAAAAAAAAAAAGTCTTTGTGCATCAAACTTATAGTCTCATAATATTAAGCATATTATCTCTCTTTGATAGAATAGCATGTTAGATCATTTTGATAGCATTCCAATCTTAGATATATCATGTTAGCTTAATCTTAGTATCATTTTCATACTAGTTCAAGCTTCATATCAATATCTTGCATCCTATCATCATCTAGTTTCATATCTAAATCATCACTAGGATCTTGGTTGCATTCCATTTAGATCTTAGAATCATTTTAATCTTGTTCTTTAGGTTGTCATCTTAAAGAATCAAGTGCTCTTCCAAGCTGAGAGCCACCTTGAATCTTTAAGATCCTTGGAGATAGAGGAGCATGGAACGATATTAAAGAGTTTAGATTCTTTTTAACTTGCTTTGTTTGGATTTCTAACCTCTAATGCAATGTTTCATGTGTGTGTTTGAATTGTTTTCTCCTCTTGCAGGTTGATACCACATTTTTGACATACAGTTTCTATGACTCTTTATAACTTGGGTCTATGACTAACTTGGGTCTATGACTCTCAATGGGCATATCACCTGCTCTAAATCACCACAAAGCCATTAGATATGTTTTGAGATGAAAAAGAAGAGTTAAATGGTTTTGGTTCAATTTGCATAATTTTTATGTTCAAGTAATTTAATTTGGTATATTATACTAAAACGTGATTTCATAACTAATATTTCAACTTCTATATAACTAGTTCTATAGCCTGATTCGTTTGCCTGTGAAGAGAGACCATGTCAGACAATATCAGTGAACAACAAAATAAGGAGATAATTGCTAGATTGTGGTCTAACTTGAAAAGAAAAGGTGATGGAAAATGTTATTGTCCCTGCAAAATTTGTAAGGAGTTAAAGACTAGAAGACTTCTAATCAAAACAACTAAAAAACATTGTAGGCTGCATGGTCACATTGAAGGTGGACATGATTATCATTCATTGGTAAGTTTTTCATTATATCATTTTAACAATTTATATACATAAGAAATCACTTGATGATGAGATCATGATCATGGTTTATTTATGTTTATCAATTTTATATAAGTCAAGCACCTCAAAGCACATGCTATGGATCAACACAACCTAGAGAATATAGTTTTTGAAGTGGACGAACATGGAGGTGTGAATATCAAAGTTGAAGATAATGATCCCATGGAAGATGATGATCATGGGCCACAAAACACAATTGAAGATGATGGTACAAATACATTGATCCATGACACATTTAGTACTCACGTAGCTGATCATGATGATGAAGATGACCTTGATGTTGTTCATGATGTCACTCTACTTGAGAAGGCATCTGAGGCCCTTTACGAAGGCTCCCAGACAACTCTTCTCTCCGCTCTATTGTTGTTGGTGAACTTGAAGGTTATGAATGGTTTATCCAACATAACAATGTCACGTATGTTAAGGTATGTCATATATGTCATAATAAATGGTGAATCATGTTGTACCATTAATATTATTTATATTAACAAATTATATTTTTTTTGTTGTAGATTGATAGGTGAGTTTTTGTTACCACCATCAAATATTCTACCTCACTCATACCGAGAATTATCTACCACTATGAAATATATTGGAATGGAGTATCAGGCAATAGATGCTTGTCCCAATGATCATATTATATATCATAAACAACATAAATTTTGAACTAAATACCCTGAATGTCATATCAGTAGATATCAAATAGATCAAATAACAAAAAAAGGTTCCTTGCAAGGTTCTTTGCTATATTCCCATTATTCCATGCATGCAATGATTATTCAAGTGCACTAGCTTGGCACAATTTATGGATTACCATGCATGCAATAGAAGTTGAGATGAAATTATTCAAATGCCTATGGATGGTTCATCATTTATGGACATAGAGAAAAAGTGCCCACACTTTAAAGAAGAACCTTGTAATCTTAGGCTTTCATTGGCAGTGGACGATGTCAATCCATTTGGAGAGATGAGATTTGTTTACTTAGTGTGGCCTACTTTTGTTATCAACAATAACATTCCTCCATGGATGTCAATAAAGAGGGAGCACATAATGTTGGCAATGATTGTTCCAGGTATTTTATCATTTAAATATAGTCATCTACATTTAATTATAAATATTGCAATAAAATGGTCATAATAATTATGTAATGTTTTTGTTCATTCGATTAGGTAAGTACCAAGTTAAAGATATGAATGTATATATCGAGCCTCTTATCGACAAGTTGTTGGAGTTATGGAATGGTGTCACTATGTATGATGTCTCTAGACCAATAGGAAAAAGACAATTTCAATTTCATGCGATGCTTCTATGGACAATACATGATGCCCCGGGGCTAACACATTTTTGTAGTATGTTATAGTGTTCAAGTTGCACATGAACATTATAATTCAAAAAATTAACATATTTAATCCAATTATACATTATCTTGTAGTTCTTCAAACAAAGGGAAAATTTGCATGTCCAGTTTATGGTCCAAAGATGAAATCTCGTCATTCAAAATTTTTAGGAAAGCAGGTATTTCATGAGTATGGGCACTTTCTCTGTAAAAATGATAAGTATCGAAATACTGAAAAACATCTTTTCAATGGGAAAGAAGAGAATACATCAAAGCCATGAAGAATGACACCTCACCTATGGAAGTTGGAATATAATAGAATTAATCGTCAAGGTAATGCCATTCCATCTAAGGGTTTATGTCATAAAACATCTTTTCTATTGTGTTTTATTTGATTGATGATTGTGAAGGCATAAATGACCACCTTCCTAAGGGACTAAAAATTTATCCTCGACAATTTAGTAGGTTTCCCTACTATGAGCAGTTACAAATTATGCATTTGTTTGATACTATGCATATTGGAAAGAATATAATAGAGACAGTATGGAAAATATTGGATGGGAGGCGTGACAAAGAAAAAAAATGTCAGAATATGTAGTGACATTCAAGATTCCAATCATGCAATGATAAATGTCATTCAATCAAATAGCCATGGAGACCATATTAATATAAGGGAGCTTCCTTGGTTATTAATGGACTGGCAAAGAAATGTTATAAAAGAAGTCATATGAAAAATTCAATTTCCCACAGGATTTGCTGCGAACATAAACAATCTCATATCAAAGAAAAGTGAATTTGGTCTAGGGATGAAAATGCATGATTGGCATACCTTCATTAAGGTAATTCAGGTTCTTGTGTTTTTACTATATATTTAAGTATTGCGCATGTACTTTTCATTGTATTATGTTAAAAAAAAATGAAAAGATAATTTTATAATTGTTGCAGTAGATTCTACCTCTATCTCTCCCAGACGACTTCAACAATAATGTCAAGAAAGTCATATATGATCTTGGAAAATACATGAGGTAAGTAGTGATATTTGTTTAGTTCCTTGCATAGATATTATATTTGCAATTTATTTTACTTGTTATATAATATATTTTTTTGCGTTTTGAATATCTTGTAGGTGGTTGTCAAGTAAAGAAATCCATAAAGAAGATATAAAATATTGGAAGATAAAAAATCCTCATCTAATGTGTGAAATGCAAAAGTGTCTACCTTCAACTTTTTTCAATGCACAAGAACACCACCTCGTACACCAAGTTGAGGAGATTGAATTGTGTGGACCTGTACACACTAGGTCAATGTGGATGGTTGAGAGGCACTTGAAATTTTTGAAGGCTTTGGTTCGACAAAGAGCACATCCTGAGGGTTCTATGGTGTACATTTCTGAATATCTTCCTAAGTTTGTAGCAAAGATCCACGTGGATCGCATTTGGGATCCCAACCCCATTAACAAATTCGAAGGGGAGTACTTGATGGGGAAAGGTAGATTGAGGAAAGTGAGAGGTAATTATAAGATGTTATTGTAGTTAATTAATTCTTAATCTTCTAAATAAGTCGATTGTAAGACATCTATTTATTTTTTGTATAGTTGGTCGAGAGTGGGATGCACTACATTTGTATATTTGAAACAATCTTGATTGGATGATGGTATGGATTGAACGCTGTCAACATTCTGGTCACACATTAACATGGGAAGGTGTGGCTTCATTGGTTAAAGAAGCTCATCGTAATGGAGATTCCAATGTTAAGCAAAGGGAGATTGATTTAGCATATGGTTTAAGAGATAAATAGGTATGTATAAATTTATTAATCACCCACATGTTTATCAACTCACAATGCAATAAATTTTACATGTTTGACAAATCACAGGTCAAACACCACAACAGTATGTGTTTCAATGGTCATAAATTTCGCATCAAAAATTTGGATGACACGAAGAAAACTTGTGATTCTAGCATCACTCCAGTCTTTGAGGTGACAAATATTTCATCGAGAAATGACATACATCCTCAACAATCTCAAAATCAATACTATGGAATTTTGGATGATATACTTGAGTGCGACTTTAATTCCTTCAATTTAGTTTTATTTGTCATCAAATGGTATAGGCTACAATTGAATAAAAATGATCCTGATAGAATTGTTATTGAACATGATAATGGTTTTACAATGGTTAATACAAGGTCATTTGAACCAATTGGGGATGAGCCCTATGTTCTTCCAAGCCAATGTGAGCAGGTATTTTACTCAAAGGTTCTACATAAACAGGGTTGGTCATTTGTTGTTAGACATGATCCAAGAGGAAGGCTGATAAAGTATAATGTGATGGAAGAAGAAGATACCGAAGAAGTAGAAGATGAAGTAGATAATGATCATGATCGATAGTTTCTTGATGATGATGAAAAAGAAGAAGTTGTTGTTGCTGCTGCTAATGATGATGATGATGATGATGATGATGATGATGGTGATGGTGATGGTGATGGTGATGGTGATGGTGATGGTGATGGTGATGGTGATGGTGATGGTGATGGTGACAACGATGAAGACGATGATGGTGGTGGTGGTGGTGGTGGTGGTAGTGTTGGTGATGATGATGATGATGATGATGATGATGATGATGATGATGATGATGATGATGATGATGATGATGATGATGATGATGATGATGATGGTGGCGATGATGATCATGATGTTCATGATGATGAATGAAATGTATGAGGTATGCGATTAGTATATATCTATTTAATATTGATTTATTGATAGAATTTTTTTTTTACTTATATGGTTACATAATTAATTCATTATGTTTTGAATTATAATGCCATTACATAATTAATTCATGATACACCTTTTGATATGGAGATGGAGATAGGGAGAGTGATTGTTTATGTGATATTTTTTAAACTGTGTCTTTATTTATGGAATTTGGATTGTTTATTAGCTATGTGATGAATTACATGTTTATGATGATACATGTGACATTTTTTGAACTTTGTGTTTATTTATAGAATGTGGATTGTTTATTACCTTTGTGATGGATGGTGATTTATGATACATATGTGATGGATTGCATGTTTATGATGACACATATGTGATGCTAATTATGATGCTCAATTACATATATGATGATACATCATGTGATGCTTATGATGCTTGTGATGCTTATGATATGTATGTATTTATTGTTTATCAACTTACAAATGTAATGCTTATGATGCTCAATTGATGGTGTTGATTTAATGTATAGTCCCTATGTGATGTTGTCACCCTTGGTGGCAATAGGTCATTGACTACAGACATCGTCAACCATTTAGTTGAAGATCTTGCATAGTCTACATAAAGTAAAGGCGAGGAATTAAAAAAATTACAATGATTTTGATGACATCTTTTTATTATTTACTACTCTTTTTGTCTACAAAGTTCATGTTGTTCATGTTGTGTACTATGTAATTTTTAGCTAACATAAGATAATTAAATTACATGTGCAGGAACCTGAACCCCTTTGACAAGGATCTTGCACAGTCTCATGGATGGACATGTATAACTAGTCAATACATCTTATAGAAATAGTTTATTTAAAAAAAAATACTTGGAAAACAAACTTCCTCAGTTTTTCAAACCTCGACATTAGCAGCAAATCTAATAGAGTTATCAAAACTTGAGGCCCCAGTTGGACTTATTCAAATTTTAATCCCAACATCAACTTTAGGGCCGACTTCTTCATCAACATTACCCTCATTTGCAAAATTTCTCTCTCATTACCAACTAACTCTCTCATTTGATGGAGTGTAGGTAGCACCAAATATGTATTTGTCAAATGTGTCTTCCTCGAGTGAGGGAAATGCAAGAATAGAAAATGAAAGTGAGACATGTAGTAGGTCTACAATAGAGAGATCAACTAGAGGTCAAAAGATTAGAAGAAAATTCAATAAACACATGAAATTTTTCCTTGATCAAGGGGGTCATGTTCTTATGATGATGAGATGAAAGGCGACATTGAGGTGCCATTGAGATACAAACATCTATAGAAACAATGGGTGCCCAAGGAACTTCCTCCAATAAACACCAATTTTTGTGTCAATGATAGGATATATCACATAGCACCTTCGTCGTTACATGGTTTCGGCCTATTTTGCATGGACAACATAAAGGTTTGTTACAACAAAGTTGTTGAATTGATGAAGTTTGTTGGACCTTGTTACAATTACAATAATTGGATACAGATTGTTCGATATAAAAAAAGTATGTGTAGGTATGCACTGTCAGCAAATTATATACAACAGAAAGATAATGATCAAAGTAAACAAGTGGCTGTATACATTGATGGTTGGCCAAAAGCAACAAGGAATATTGCAAGTTTAATAAATAGTATGCGACCTGGGTCAACTAATAAACTACACAATTGCATATTTGAGGTGCACGGGGGAAATCATGTATTCGTATGTGCAATAAAATCAATAAGTGCAGGCGAAGAGCTTCTAATTGATGACAGTTTGAATTGTATAGATACAAATAAAGTTAATATCTTGGGGGTGGTACGTATTATATACCATTTAAATTAACCAACCTCCAATTAATCACTCCAATATACCATTTTATTATGAAGTTTTTTTTCTAAGTCTATTGGTTTAATTTCACTAACATTTTTTATATTTTTTCTTTGTCACAGGGTGACATGGATCCATCACATACTGCAGACAGGGATGTAGGTCCTGACACTTCTATCGAGCAGGTAAATCTCATTGTAATTGTACAAATTAGATAGAAGCAAACTGTCACATTATTATGTTCTTTTTTTTAGTGTTTTAAACTAATTTTATAATTGTTAATAATATTCTTGACACAAATGGATGTTCGGGGAAAGGAAGTTGTAGTACCTGAGCACCTCTCTAGGGATGTGGAGTCAACAAGATTAAGCAATGATGACCCTGAAAATTCTACACACCCTATGGAATTCATAAAAAAGCCTCTTAGAAAAATTAGTAAAGAGATTGTTGCTTTGGCATATGTGTATCCTATGACTAATGAGATATGAGAGAGGGTGCAAGTATTGATTCATACAACATAAAACTTGCAAGTAAGTAGTAATGAAAGCTTTAATTATAACAAAATTTCAATAATGGTTTATATTTTATTCTCTTTTATGTCATTAACTAAAATATGTATGTGTTGTTTTTATAGCAATTTTTGCACCCTCATGAAACTAGTGGCCATGATCAGGGTGTTGCAGGTACTTCAGGTGATGACAATTTTCTTGGATTATCGTTTGCTTGGCTTATCACTTTGAGTACCCAAAACACATCATAACTGATATTGTCAATGTTCATAATAAAGGTTCGTCCTTGTTTACAATTCTTGCACTTTTCATATATTTAATGTTTGATATATTTAATGTATTATTCTTCGGGTGTTGTCAATATTCCTGTGCAAATGCCATCACCACCTCATCAGAGGTTAGCCCCACCTGTATTGTTGACTACTATATCAGCAACACATAAGATGCACACATCCTCTACTGCACATCATATTGGCCCGCCCACTGTTGGTAGATCCCTTTTTTTCTCTATCTTTTGTTATGTGTTTATTTCGCTTCAAGCATTCTTTCTTGGGGGCATTTCATAGTGGATTCATTTTCTGTAGCAGGAGATGCACATGAGGATGCGCTAGACACGACTACTGCTGATAACATACCATCATTTCCTAGATCATCTTGTATTACTAGTACAGGAACGTTGCATGCCACATTGGTGATGAGCGATGAAGAAATGATTCCCTTAAAGATACAAAAGGTTCCAAGTACTTTAAAATGATTACTATATATAGTCTAATTGTAATTTACTTTATGATCACTCATTTTGGACTAATGATCCCATGAATTTTTTGTAGGAAATGATATTTTCTATAAACATCTTAGTGATATTGCATTGCAGATATTTGGGCCCACCATACATAAAAGGTGGTACATCATATTTGAACTAACCCTAATCCACTATTTTGATTTCATATCATTGCTAGAATAGTTTTCCTTTGATCTATTTCTTGAACAATAATAAATGTAGCTTCAGTTCATTTCTGAATCTAACAGGTTTGTGTTTGCTTTAAAAGGTGGAATGAACAAGAAAAAAGGTTAAAAGATGAATTGACAAACCAAATGGTTGAGTGGTTTGGAAATGACACCTTTGACAAAACCAAGCTCTTGAAAAAGATGGCACATATCTAAAGTATGTGAGGGACCAATACATTACCCATTTATAGAAGAACGTAAAGTACGAGTGTCCCCCCATGATTCCAAAGAGGGAGTGGAAGGACCTGATTTTGGATGCTGAGGAGAGAATTGAAAGGAAATAAGGAAATACACCACCAGATGCTAAAACAAGGTACGAGATACTATTAAGAATGTAATTATGTACTAATTAATTTCTCTTTATATTTATATAATCTAACATATTTCAAACTTTTTATAGACTGAGTGACATGTCAAAGGCAACAAAGGCAAGACAAGAAAAGCACGAGCAACACAAACTCATCTCTGGTGGTTATATGAAACTTGCTGCACAAATTGTAAGTATCTCATGTAAATGAAATATTGCATCAAAATATTAATAAATTGCAAATGATTTTTTTTTATCAAACAATGCAAGAAAAATTCACGATACCAAGAAAAAATGCAGGGCTCTAAATTCAATAGAGTGCCCACAAAAGATGACAAGAGAATTGCCTACCTACAAGGCTATATAGCTGTGGTTGATCGGCTACGAGAACTGAGTGGGCATACACAATGTTTGAGTGCATCTGTGACACAGATAAATATGCTAAATGGAAATTGTTTGAAATTGAATACTTTACCAATAATCTAATTGATGTTGAGTTCCAACATAAAGTGACTATATTTTTTTTAAATAAGCAAGCAATTATAACAATATGCATGACATTGGAATGCAACCTGCTAATCATGAAACACCACCTGCACATGAAGGTTTAGATGTGCATCTGAGTAGTGGAGGTATTCATTTTCTATTCAAATTTATTTATGTAGTTATTAATACAATTAAACATCTTAATTTGTAATTAGAGTAGTAATTAATGTAACCTTTTTTGTTAATATTTTAGAGCATGTAGTCGGTGGTGACCAAGTGGAGCATTATCTGGGTACGCAACATCATGAACGTGATGTTCCCCAATCAGGTAAAGAGGACCACTGTTATTCCTTTAAACAAATATAATTGCAATTGGTGTTCAACATTAATGTAATCTTTAGTATTTCAACTCTAGATGATCTAGAGGGTGTTCAACATGTTAAGGTTGAGGTTAGACAAAATGATGTAGCCCCATCAAGTAAAGAGCACAACAGTTATGTACTCTAAATTAATGAAATACTTGTAACAATAATAAAAAATGTTTTGAATTTAACCCATTTCTTTGTTATTGCAGAGGACCCCCCTTCGCTTCAGTGTCCTTGTCCTTAGTATAGGACTAGGCATACATCGAGATCATGAGCAGAGGGCAAAAAAACTGCAAAGTGAGGAAATGATGAAGAAACCGATGTTCCACTTAGTCTTTTCATAGCTTCAAAGAAAAAAAGAAAAAAAGAAATGATTGTAATCTACCTTATTTGATAATGACTAATTTTTATGTGTTAATGAATGGTTATGAATGATATGTGTTAATTAATATTGATGAATGTTGCATGTTAATTAATGATAATCAATGTTATGTGTTAATGAATGTTATGTGATATTAATGAATGAGTTTTATATTTTATTAATGGTAGAAATAATGAATGAATGAATGTTATAATATGTTAATGGGTAATTTAGAGTGATGTTAGGGGGGGGAGGGGCCAAATGAGCTTCCACCTTCACGTGATTCACCCTGTTAAGTAGAGAATATTAAACTATTCTTGAAACCAAGTGAAGCTAAAAAAGATAACACTTTTCAATATTTCATTATGTTGCATAGTTAATTTTATTGAAAAATGTATATTGAATCTTAATTGCAGGGTCCAATAGAGCCAACATGAACAACAACACCACAAGTTGCTGGGTATAATGAACTCCCATATTGTCTTGTATGTACACTAATAGTTTGAGTTTCTTCTACTATTGATATCCATGGCGGGACTACAAAAGTTATGAATATGCCTCATCCTTGTAAGTTGTTTTATTACTTGTCATTTTATTTATCATTTTGTTACTTCATGAATGAGATGTTTTCAGATGTCTATTCCATGAATACCTCTATTGTATGCTTCATGATTGATGTGTCTTCAGCATGTCCACTCCATGAGAAACTTTCTCATATATGCGTGTACCTTATGTGTATTTATGTATTACTTCATGCTTTACATGTATGATTCATGTATTGCATGTATTCATATGTATGGTTTGTGCTTTACATATCTCCTTCATGCCTTATGAGCATTACTGCATGACTTGCACTCTTCTAAAAATATTACAAAATCATTCAACAAGAAAAAGAGTAGTAGAGACCACATACCAAAATAAATTAGATCTCCCTCTTTATTTCTTCACTTTCTTCCCTATTTTATTCCTCCTTTCTTTATCACTTCCCTTTTTCTTTATTTTTCCTTGATATAACTAACCTTTTCTCCTTAATGTTCTTCATGAATCCAAAGACTCCTTTACACTCCCCACTTTACATCCATGACAACTACCTCCATAAATTCACTTAGTGTGAAGTAATTATTCTCCTCTACCATGGCCTCATATATATTTCATATTTCCTTTCATATATTACCATCCATATATATATCAACCTCATTCTAAGACTTTGAATTTGCCTCTTCTACCTCATTATGTGACAACAAAATGTGAGGATTTAAGAGAAGCTTCAAATCATAATAGCCCTTAGAATTGGTTTAAAAAGAGTTTCATATTATGCCTCCTAGATTTGATGGCTCTGATCCTCATCACACTATTCAACTTTGTCATCCTCACTAGATTGTTTGCACTCATGATGACAGACTTGTGAAGATTATATTTCAACAATTTTTATTTTTTTTTCTCGCTTCTGATTCATGTGTAGATCAATGTATCAGGAAAGTATCAGGAAAGTACAAGTGATTCATGTGTAGATCAATGTATCATTCACCTATTAATTCCTAGCAACATTCTCAAATAAATAAGCAAAGAGGTATGTTGAGTGCATATACATTTTATGTTGGGCCATGATATAAGTAAGATATCAAACATGTAACTTAGATTGATTTGCAAGTACTCTTTTGAGCATGAAACTCCACTCATTGAGGTCTCTTTGAGAAGGAATCTTTTTGGTCTCATATATATGGGAACTTTTGTAAACAAACAAGGGAGTGAAGAGAATAGTACTTTCAGGCATTTATGTACTTACATAAACCCACATCAATATAATCAGTTGTATTTCTTTCTATAGTGTTACAGATTAATGCTTTCCTATAGGTAGTTCTTTTGTGGTATTATCTCAGAGAGATAAGGTTACTTTAAAATATTCATAGTGAAGTTTATTTCCTTCTTGTTATTAGTTTGGATAAAATAAGTGCCTGTGAAATATAATTGTTCCCTGCATTTCCTCCTTGAATAGTCTCCTAGGATAGGGGTTAAACTCATTTAGGCAAACTATTACAAAAGTTGATTAAAATAGATCTATTAGAGGAAGGATAACTGATAGATTCATTTGGAGGGTGGGTTTAAACATTGTCCCATAAGAGTTACACATTAAGTCCTGGAGGAAATTCAAACTCTATAGCCCAACAAGAGGTAAGGCACTGATCATTTGAGAGTGACAACCTTTTCATATCAATTACACTTTCACTTTCAAGCATAGAATAGTTTACATTAGGATATCAGGTAGGAATAGGAGTAACATGAACAAAAATCTCCAACTTCATTTAGTAAAACTTTCAAAATTCAACAAGACAAACTTGGGTGGTGTGTCAAAGGCCTATCCTCCCTCGATTTATAAACTATTACTGATTTTATGTCATATCGGCATGAGTTGCTCTGACATAACCTCTCTCCGCCCTGGCCGCTTATGTCGAATCTATCGAGAATTGGTGTAACATATTTTTCTTGTTTCTGATGGTCATAGCTTCCCTAATGGATCCACCTTTTGGCTGGGTTTAACTTTTGCCTTTATGTCCATTAGAATAAGTTATTTTGATGCATCCACCTTTTGTCCCTCTATGGCATTCTGCCCATCGAGCATCAACACAACTCTGAAAATGTTTCTCCAATGATGGACGTTACCCCGATAAGTCTTTCTTCATGGTCGGCAACTTGCTTCCCTTGTCGGGTCATCTCTTTGGGCATGAGAATGACTCAATTTATGTTTCCCCGATGGGTCGGTGCCATCGGTTCCTAGTTTGTGAGCCTTTCTTCTTTTTCCAGTCTATCGGCATATGTCTTCTCGATTAAGTCTCCTTCTCATCGATGATGTTGCGAAGTCTATCAGGTGTCGGGATAAATTATTTTGCTCCTTCCTGATGGACTAATCTGCCTCGATGATTTTATCCTTTTGATTCAAGACCACTTTTAACTTTACGTTGTATCGTGGTCTGCACCTTGCTCAGTTGTTAGCTCACCCAGACTGCACAACAGTGAAAGTTTTTTCGATAGAGTCGCCTTCTCCACTCAGTCCATGGTATTAGAGTAGCATGCATTAGGACCTCCCGATAATACGAGGGCTTCACTATGAATATATCACTCTATCTATTGTTGGTAGGAGTTCCACCAATAACCCCATCAAGTATCGAGTTAATATTTTTCCCTTGTTCCCGATGGTTATTGCTACACTGATGACCCCACCTTTTTGTTACCTTATCAGTGTAGGTCTTCATGATGGATCACCAACTTGCCGCACTTCTTCCTACTGCTCACACCTTATTAACACCAACTATCGGGTGGACTGCATGGAAGCTACGCTGAAGTCTGATGGATCCTCATTGGGTCATTGAAGTGCTATCAGCTATCAGAGGAGTCTGTGAGAAGCTACGCCGATATCCGATGGATTCACCTTTGGTGATCAGGTCTATCATCAGCCATCAGAGATGTAGCTTTGGAGTTATGCCGATACTCAATGGAGTCAACTTCGACAATTGGGTCTGTCATCGGCCATCAGAGAAGCAGGTTTGAAGTCATCCTGTTGACCCGACGAAGTTGTCTTCAGTCATCAAGGTAGCATTGGCTATCGGGTGGACTTGTTTGGAGTTACGTCGATACCTGATGGAGTTGACTTATCTGGACCATTTGAATTCTAATGCCAACTAAACTTTGCACCGACGACCCAACAATCGGACCAACAACATTCTTGTCATTGCAAAGTTTCTGGTATCAGTCGAAATTGTAACACCAACTAAAGAAACATCTGACGAGGATGTTGTATGTCTGACGATATTTTTGACCAGAGGAGTGATCATGGCCATCGTCAGAAGAGTTCATGATGTCGTCAGAATTCTAATGTTAATTGGCATCGTCGGGAAGTCAACGATGTTTTTTGACGCCTTCATTTATCAATAGTCCGACAAAAAATGGTAAAAAATCCGACGATAGGCTGTCAAAAATTAGCCCCAAATGTACTAGTGCCCTAACACTAAATCAAATGAAAAATTAACACTAACACAATATTGAACCCTAACCCTAAACCAAATTATACCATTGACATAAAACAAAATTTAAGTTGAAACCTAAACCTAATTAAACAAAAAACCAAATCAAACCCTAAATCTAACACTAAAGGAATCCAACCCTATTACTAAACCAAATGAAAAAGTAAAATTAGCACCATGATGAACCCTAAATTGAAACAAAATTATACACTAAACTAAATTGAACCCTAACCCTGACTATACAAAATCAAACCCTAAGCCTAAATTGAAACATTCACTAATCTAAATTGAACCCAACAATTGAACCCTAACCCTAACTACACAAAAATAAACCCTAACCCTAAATGAATTAATTTGCTAACTCTTACAATAAATCTAATAAAAATTAACTTAAACAAAAATTTAGAAAGAATATTTTGTGACAGGCACCTAAATAAAATTAACTTAAACGAAAGGGTAATAGCATTGAGGAATAAAAATTAGATTTTAAATATTTAGTAGTGAAAATGTGTGAAAATTGGCAGGGAAAGCATCGAGCGATTTTCTCATCCCAATTTCTTCTGAGGAAATCACCAGATCTTCTCCACAACCAATGGTTTTTTGAGCGGACTAAATATGTTCTTAGATATGGCAAACTGGGGATTAGGGCTCCCCTTCCTTAGGAGCAGATGAAATGGCAAGTGGTGAAACCTAGGAGGGCTCATAGGACAACCATGAAAAACCCTCCAAGGGCTGCAGATGGCAAGGAATGTGGCCAAGGTAATTCTAGGCCAACCACTTCCAATAGGTTCAATCAGCTGCAAAATCTTGAGGAAGGTTAGTTAAACCAAATCCCGGGCTAGCATTTTTTCAGAAAATAATTCAAGAAGTAGAATTAAAAATCCCAAAAGGCTAGTTGAAACTCAATCTGCACCTAAGGCTTCTTTAAGAAAGGGTAAGACAACCTCGTTGCCTCCTAAATCCTTAACGATGGTATCGGGTTCAATCAGGGACCCTAACTCAGACTTGGTTAATGTTTTAGAGATTAATGAGAATCTGGTTAAGTGGATTCAACAATCTTGCAAGGCCTTCAGAGTGTTTGTGAGATGGTAGGGTCTTGGAATTTCATCAAAGGCTATTGTTGATTGGTTTATGTTGTCCTTTAATTGGATAGTAAGTATAGCTATCCTATCCAAAGGTTTTCTTTATATTGATTGTGGTAATTCAAGACACAAGGATGAACTCTTAACAGGTAAATCTCTAACTTTCAAAGGTTTTGATTTTTGTTTTTTAGATTGGATTCTAGATTTTAACCCTAATAATATGCAATCTCCAAAGATAGATAGACCGATATTGATACCTAACCTACCAGTCAAATTAATGGACATTGAAATTATTAGGAAAATTGGTAATCACATTGGCAAATTTGTAGAAATCGGTGATAAATGTAGGAAGCATGTGAACTATGTGATGATAATTAATATGGACATTAGTATTAAAACCTTAAAACCTATTGAGATTAAACCAGGGGTGTCGTCCTTCCTTATCTATCCTGAATTCTACAAAGGTATTATTGATTTAGACCCTGCATTGACTCCAGTTATGCCTCCTTCTCAATTGAGATCCAGTAGGATTCTTGGGGTCGACATTAGTTTCAATCTAGAAAAGGGAGGATTTGTAGTTGAGGAAATTCCTTTACTATCTAGGCATATTGAGGAAACTAAGGATGATAAGGATATTGAAGAAGGAGAGTTTATCATTAACAAGGGACAAGAAGACTGGATGATCCCTTCCTCTCCTAGCTTTCAGGTAGAACCCTTGTCTCGAAGGAATATCTTCACCTTGCATCTACTGATGAGAAGGGTGGGGAAATGGATGCTCTCCCTCCTCCCTCTGACTAGGCTACAAGAGTGGAGGACTGTAGCAACTCCATAGGCTCTCCCTATAGGAAAGAAAGATCTACTAATGAGGAGAGGGCAGATCAAGATCAGGATCTAGCCCGCAAAGAGGAAGAGGTCAATTGCATTATTAACTATCTTTGTGACTCAGTCACTGAGTAAATCATGGATAAAATGTTGGATGAAATAATTGACAAGGAAGAGCTTGATCTTCAGAAAAACCTATTAGGTAAAGTAATTCTTGCCTTATCCCCTCCCCCTATGGTCTCGGATATAGAATAACTCCTTCTAGACCTGAATAATAAGGAAAATGAAACCTTAGGTATCAAGCTTTGGGCAGCTGATAAATCCACCCCAGATTGTGATAAGCTCTTGAAAAAGAGGGGTAGGAAATCCCTATCAGAGATTCAAGCTAATGATGTCTCTGCAGAAGGTCAGGTAAGACTCATAGACATTTTCTATGTTGGGAAGGGGAAGGTCTTTCCCAAGGACTCATGAAGTTCGTTTCATGGAATGTTAGGGGTTTAAATTCCCCTAACAAGCAGAGGCTAGTCAAACATTATCTATCCTCTTTTAGCCCAGAATTAGTTTTGCTTCAAGAGACTAAATTGGGAGATGCAGACTTAGCTTCGTTTGGTAAGAGTTTAGGCTTTAGGAAAATTATAGGAACCCCAGGTATTGTAGCCTTCAGGGGTCTAGCTATTATCTGGGATCCTCGTAGCATCCTTCTTTCTCCCCTAGCATCTAATCACAATTGGGTGAGTGGGAGGGTTACTTGTCTCAAGAACAATCTAGATTTTGTCATTGTAAATGCGTATGGGCCAATCCTTAATGGTGATAAAAAAAGAGTCTAGGAGGAATTTGAGAATTTCACAAGTACCCTCAATCAGGTATGTTTTATAGGTGGGGATTTTAATGCAATTTTGCATCAACATGAGAAGCAGGGAGGCCTAGGCATTAATGCTCGTGCTTTTTTGGACTTTGCAGATTCGATCCATAGAAGTGGTATGCTAGAGATCAATATGGTCAAGGATGCCTTTAATTGGAATAACCGTAGGTTAGGATTTAGCAACATTACAAAGAAACTGGATAGATTCTTTGTTTTAGGAAGCCTCATCAACTTTCCCTACACTCTAGAAGCCTCAATTCTACCTTTTTTAGGATCAAATCACTTTCCCATTTTACTAGACATTTAGGGGGAAGTTATACCAAAGAGATGTCCTTTTAAGTTCGAGAATATGTGGCTTAAGGATTATCATATCTTAGAGCTTCTTAAAGAATGGTGGAATGGAGCCATGGTCTTAGGGTCTGGGATTTTTAAGATTGTTAACAAACTTAAGATTATAAAATAGAATCTCATTCAATGGAATAGGGAGCGCTTCGGTAATATCTTTGATAAGAAAGATCAAGTGGAAGCTAAGTTTGCAGAAGTTAATGAGCAAGTAATGAGATATGGGATGGATGAGACTATGTTTCTCAAAGAGAAGAAACTTATTGCAGACCATGAATATATTCTTTCCAAAGAAGAAGTCTTCTAGAAACAAAAATCTAGAGAGACTTGGTTGGAGGTGGGTGATAAGAATACCAAATTTTTCCACAATAGTGTAAGGATGAGAAGAGTTAGAAACCATATCTCTAAAATTAAGTTAAGTAATGGCTCTGAGGTGGCTAATCCTATAACCATTGTGAAAGAGGTTGTGGATTTATTTTCCCTTATCCTAAACTCAGATTGGAGCCCTCACAACTCTGTCCAAGACATGTTTATCAAGAGCATTCGTAGGCTTTTGAATAAGGAGCCTTCTGATGTTCTAACTGCCAAATTCTGTCTAGCAAAAGTTTAAGTTTCTCTTAAGCAGATGAGCCCAGATAAATCCCCTGGGCCAAATGACTTTCCTACTATCTTCTTCCAAGTATGTTGGCCCTTCCTCGATGAATAAGTTACGACAACTCTGGAAGGAATGAGAAAATTAGGTAACATCCTCAAAGAAATCAATAACACCTTTTTGACCCTTATCCCTAAAAATGATAAACCAGAGCATTTTGATGAATTCCGACCTATATCCCTCTGCATTATTATTTATAAACTTTTCACCAAAACTCTAGCTAATAGGCTCTAGAAATTCCTTCCTTTGCTGATAAGTGAGGTGCAGACAGGTTTTGTCCTTGGGAGATCTATTTATGATGGGATCATTATAGCTCAGGAAGCTATCCACTCTATCCAAAAAAATGGGAACCCTAGTATGCTCTTAAAGTTAGATATCAAGAAAGCTTATGATAAGGTGAATTCGAGATTTCTATATAGATTCTTAGAAGCTTTTGGCTTTCCAGCTACATGGATGAATCTGATTTTTGAATGTATATCTACACCTAAATTATCTATTCTGATCGATGGCACCCTTGAAGGTTTTTTTTAGCTCTTCTAGGGGTTTGAAGCAAGGTGACCCCCTCTCCCCTTTCCTCTTTATTATTATGGCTGAAGCATTAGGTAGACCGATCTCCAGAGCTAGGGAGGCCAGTCAGGTTGCAGGGATTAGAATTACTAGTAACCTTGATCCTATAACGCACTAACAATTTGTTGATGACACTATGCTATATGGGTGTAGTGATCTTAGTGAGGCCCAATATTTCAAGCTTATCTTAGATTCTTACTCTAAGGCCTCTGGTCAGGAAATCAATCCAGCTAAGTTTGAAGTCTTCTTTTTAAATACTAAAGCAAGTTTACAAACTAGCATATGTGCTATTCTGAATTTCAATTTAGGAAGCCTCCCCTATAAATATCTTGGACTTCCCTTGGATAAGGGCTCAGGTTCATCTAATCTATGGGATGGAGTATTAGATAAGATAAAAAATAGGATAGCGACTTGGAAAGGTAGGTGGCTATCCTCTACTGGTAGAGCTACATTGGTTAAATCGGTTCTAGTGGTTATGCCTATCTATCAACTCTCATGTTTTAGCTTGCCTCAGTCTAAAAAGGAAGCATTAACTAGACATATAAGATCCTTCTTTTGGCAATGGGTGGAAGATAAGAAATGTATATCCTTAATAGCCTGGGATAAGATATGTATGCCCAAGTCTGCAAGGGGTATTGGGATTAAGGATATTAAAGTTCAGAGTAGGGCGTTAGGTGCTAAATTAGTATGGAAAATGTTTAGGTCTCCTCATATAAAATGGGCCCAAATCCTCTTTCATAAATATCTCCGAGGTAGAGACCATATGAGCCTCTTCAGAGATCCCTCACCTCTGAGAGGATCGCATATTTGGAACTTTATGTTGGATTGTAGGGAAATCATCTTAGACAAATTGACTTGGAATTTGGGCAAGGGTGATAAAGCCCTCTTTTGGTCTGACTCTTGGGGGGGTTTTCCAATCCTTAAACATCAAGATAACTTGGAGTCTTCAAGAGCAATGCTTGAATCTATTTGGGCCAGGTATGTTAAGGACTATATCTCGCCCTTAGAGGGTGACTTAGCTAAGGGCTGGTCATGGAGATCCCTTGATCAGGTAAACATCCCGGCTAAGGAGAAACTGATGCTTCAAGATATCCTTAAGAAAAGGATGGTCACTTTCAATTTAGGGTCAGACACTATGGTTTGGGATGGTTCAAAATTGGGGGAATACTCCTCTAAGGATGGCTATAATTTCCTCTTTAATCAACAAATCTCCTCAGCCTCCCCAGTCCCATAGCCTTGTGTTGGGATAAGATGTGTCTTCCTAAGGCTAGGTTCTTCTCTTGGTTAGCCCTCCAAGACAAGATTCTCACAATAGATATATTTAAAAAGATGGGCTATGAAGGTCCTAGTAGATGTCCCTTGTGTGAAGGGGCAGAAGAATATAAAGATCACATCCTTCTCAACTGTAACTATGCATCTAAATGTTGGTTGTGGTTGTGCAATAAATTAGGATGGTCCTCTGCTTTTCCTAACTCCATCCTTGGAATGTTTCAAGCTTGGCCAACCCTTTTTAAGAATTGCCTTTATGGAGGGTTGTAGATCTTAGCTCCTTGTCTGGTTATTTGGGAACTTTGGAAGGAACACAATAGGAGGTTGTTTAAGGAGAAGAAGATGGATTGGACCTTTTTAGTAAATAAAATAGAAGCCTCAATAGTAGAGATTTTAAATAGCAAAATCTCTTAATTCTCCACCAACCTCTCAGAAATGATCTATTGGGATGAGAAGATGAGATGGAGATGGTTTGGTTTGAGGATCCCTCCCTTCATTGGTATTTGTAGATCCAAAAATCAAGAGTTGAGGAATGCTTGTAAGTTGATAGCCCCTAAAAGGGGTTGGATTAAGTTAAACTTTGATGGAGCATCTCGTGGTAATCCAGGTCCTGCACGTATTGGTTGTTGTCTACATGATGAAGTAGGGAAGGAATTGGCCAGGGTAACTAAACTCATAGGGCTTGCGTCCAATAATAGGGCTGAAATTTTAGCCCTCATTGAAGGTCTTCTTCTCTGCCAAAATAGAGGCATTTGCAAACTGGCTATTGAAGGAGACTCAGCTATTATCATTAATGACCTCAAAAAAGGCTCCCTTTCTGATTGGAAGCTAAATGTGCTCTTGGTTAGAGCTCTTTGTCTCCTAAATTTTTTTGAGAAATTGACCTTCAACCATATCTATCGAGAAGAAAATTCTAGAGTAGATACGTTGGCTAATGTCGAAGCTGATGGTCAGTTTATTAGTTAATAGTTGAATCCTTTCTCAGATATTGCCCCAAGCCTTATAAGATTTTATTACTTGTAGTATGTAGATGTATATATGAATATGCATATCTATATAGACATGCATTCATATATATCATTACTATTGATATATATGCATGGATATATAGGTATTAATGTTTATATGGACTTTGTTTACTAAAAGGAATAAAAGACTACGAGTCTCTTTAGAGTATGCCTTATCTATCTTTTCTCATGTTTTAGTAATAATCTAGATTATTTCTATCTTAGGCTTTAGCCAAATTTTAGAGGAAGTTGCTTCCCTTTTTTGGACGTCCTTTGTTAGCAACTCCCCTCGATTAGTACCAATTTGACGGTATTTTAGTAATGATGATGTGACTCCTCGTCTATGATTGAAAGCTAATTATCTATTGCTTATTTTTCATTTAGGCGGCGGTAATTATTACTTAGATCACGAAGATCGCTTCAAATGCATCCTGACCCTCTGATCTTCATTAGCTACCTATTTATTGCACTCCTTTATGACAAGATGAGTTGTATCCCTTGACATTAAAACTCTTGCTCTATTCAAGTTTGTTTGGTCGGGGCCTTGACTTATCTTTCATTTAGCTCTGATGGACACTTCGCTAAGACTTCTAGGGCTGAAACAACATATGGGCTTTGTAGGAGAAATCAAAGAGGAGGGATTGAAGGGTATTTTGGTTCATTTGAATCCCCTAGTTATTGGAGCTATTATGAAAACCTTGGGGAGAGATTATATTTTAAATGAGGATAGGACCAGAGATAATCCAGACATCACAATGATGTTCTTGGCAGTAGCTATGCATCTTGAGAAAGATAGGAATGTAGTGGTGAAACTCTACAAAAAGGTCTTTAAGAAGGAATTGTTGGCTGAATTAGAGCGGGTGGTGGTCAACATTGATGAAGAGATCATAGTTTCGAAGCCTCATGATTATAGTATCCTTATCAGGATGAATAATTCGGTGTCATGATACCCTATTTTAACTATAGAAGATCCTATAGCTTTTGACGCCTATAGCCCAATCAGGAGAAGGAATTTTTTCTTTCTTTTATGGCTCTTGCAGGTTAAAAATCCACTGCACAATAAGTGGTTTGTTAATTATCTTGAAGCAGATAATATTGCAGTGGTCTCAGATGAGATGACAATTCCCCCCTCCCTTGCCTCCCCCTCTATAGATTTGCCAGCTAGCTCGGGAGCCATGGCTCCTCAGGAGCGGAGAAGGAGAAGATGAGGCTACTATCGTAGGAAGGCACGTTTTCATGCCTAGCTCTCCTTTTTGTCCATAATATGTATCTAGTCTTCTCCCTTTCTCAAGGAGTTATCTCTCACTCTTCCCTCTATCTTTCGATAGATACTCTTTGAAACTTTAGGGATGTTCCCTCTCCCAAATCATGTCGTAATTTTGGACTTGGTCTATGGTTTTGGGTCAAGTTTATGGCTCTTTCTCAGATAAATGCTATTTATACCTATGTCTAAGATTTTATCCAGTTATGTATTTAGATCTTAGCTTATTTAAATATTCTCAGTTACTCAGATACACTATATATATATATATATATATATATATATATATATATATACTTATATATATATATTAAATATTTATATATTTACATATATATATATATATATATATATATTATTTCATATATGTTATATTTATGTATAGAAATATCACTATATATATATATATATATATTTTATATATATATATGTATATAGATATAATTATTTGCCTATATTTTTTAATTTATGTATATATATACCATATAGGTAAGTATACATATATATATATATATATATGTATTTTTATATAAATATATAGGTATATATATTTACTTATGTTTTATATATATACTTTCTCTCCTCATTTTTCCATATTGTTTACAGATGTTTTTATCTGCTTTCTATAATAGGCTTCTTATGATCAATTCTTTCTCTATGAATATTAAGGTTGATGTTTGACTCCTTTTTAGCAGCTCGCGGTTGATATTTTCTTTTAAAGGATAGAATATTATTTAGTCAGATGTTTATCCTTCTTTGTATTTGGAAGGCTATAAATAGTTTGTGGCAGTATTTTAGCACATCTCATCTCAGTGAGTTTCCTTGTATATATGTCTTTGCTTGCGAGGAGATAGCTCTCTTAAGGTTTCTTGAGATTTCTTTGCAAGAGAAGGGAGAGTATTGTTGGCTTCATATCTTTCATATATGGTTTGCAGGTTCCTAATGTTTCTTATAGTTTCTAGGGAATTATGCATTTTTTATCTTGAAGGTTGAAATCTACATGTGGTTAGTCTTTTCTGCTAACCTCTCGTTGAGTATTTTCTACTAAGTATTATGTAGGTTGGAGTTGATTAGCCTAGCAGGGCCTATTCTCAAGAGAACCTAGGGTTTTATTTCTCTCTCAGACGACTGTATTAGGCTTCCTATGGTTAAGATTTAGGTTTTTTCTGGCATAGCAATTATCCTCTTGGCTCATATAGCTCTCTAGGGTTTAAAGTTGTTGCTTGGGCTTATAGCTCAGGTGGCGGAGATCCACCTAAGAGCATTGTATCTGCATCTCTTCTGCTTCTCTTTTGTTTTTTCTTTCCTACTCTTTGTATCATTGGATTCTGATCCCCTAAGGGATCTAGGTGAGACCAGAGGTTTTCTTCCTCCATTATTTCCTACTTGTGCCCACACTGAATGGAGGATGCAATTATTTTTAAAATTAATAAAAAAATTTAAGCCTTGGCCTTTTACCGACCAAAAATAAATAAAAAATTAACTTAACAAAAATATACTAAACCAAATCAAACCCTAAGCCTAATAGAAAACCAAATTGAACCCTATTCATTATTGAATAAACCTAAACCTAATAGTAAACCAAAATGAACCCAAATCCTTATTGAATTAAGCCTACTATTTTGATCCCGATCCTAACTATAATTCTAAATCTAGAATTGAACCAAATGGATTCCTAAATCTACCACTATACCAAACCAAAATATATAACTATACAACAATATATAATTTAAAATTAATTTTTGTCATGTCTTTCAATTCATGTTGTGACTGCTACTAGCTTATATATATAGAATAAGTCGACAGATATCCTTCTTGAGGCACCTATTGCACTTGAATGTGATAAATTAATAAGAAAATAGGTGCCTCTAAAATGATATCCCTCGGCTTACTCTAGATATTATTAAATATATATAAGCTAGTTTAACTGTTTTAAAGATATTTTAACAATCAATAATTTTTAAAAAAAATAAAAATTGTTTGTAAGTCAAATTAAATTATAAATCAAGAATAATTTATGAATAATAATTATTAATTAATGTTATTTTAAAATTAAATTTAAAAATATTAACTATTAATAGGTTACATTTAGTTAAAATAATTTATATTTTGTAAGAATTAATTTTGATTGTTTTAAAGACTTTAATTATTAAAAAAATAATAATAATAATAATATTAAACTATTAAAAATAAAATTTAAATAAAAATATTAAATATTTATTATTGATTATTAATTATTTAAAATTATGATTTATAATTTATTAAAAATTGATCATTTTGACAAATATTATAAAATTACAAAATAGACCCAAAATCATGAATTACTAAAAAATCTAAGCAAAGACTCGCCATATCCTTATATTAATGATATCAGATTTCCACAATCCATGATTTCAATACCAATTCCTTTCTAGAAGAAAGGTAAGCGAGACATAAGATGATAAGTTATAGACTTGGATTGGTTTAAAAAGAGGCTTAGGGGTAAAGAAGGGGGGTTTGCGACACGGATCAAAGTGAAAAGGAGTAGGAATTAGATAAAAAGAAAATAAAAAATAGAATAAGATGGGAGGGGGAAGAAAAATCAAAATCAAAATCAAAGTTTCAATGTATAAGAGAAATAAAATTCCATAAAATAGTCGATAATAAAATAAATAAATACTAGCAATTGCACCTTGGTGTGCAATGGGTACATCGAATAGGTGTGCAAGGTCAATTAAAAAAAAAATTGGTATATTTTTTTGCAAACATTTGTTGTATAGATGAGTTTGATTGGTAGAGAGAGATATAGGCGAAGAGAGAGGGAGAGATATAATGGTAGACAAAGATAGAAGAATAAATATGGAAAGATAGAAATAAAAAGGCAAAGAGATAGAGATATAGAGTTGTAGGAAGGAGCCTATAGAGGGAGTTATGTTTAGAGATAGAGGGGGAGAGAAGAAGAGAGACAAATAGATAGAGGAGGAGAGAGATAGAGGGGGGGTGGAAAGGGAAAGGTAGAGATGAAGAGGAAAAGGGAGAGATAGAGAGAGTTATATGGTGAGATAAAATGATAGAAAAATAAAGAAATAAGGAGATATACATAGACGGAGAGGAGACAAAGAAATAAAAAGACAAACAAATAGAGAGAAGTAAAGATAGAGATATATAGGTTGGAAAGAGAGAGGGGGAAAGAGAAATTGGGAGAGAGAGTATGTAGGAAGAGAATGGAAGAGAGTGGAAGATATAGATAGATAGATAAGGGGATAGGGTGAGAACAAGGGAGGGAGATATGGGAAGAGATAAAGAAAGGTAGAAGAAAAAGGAAGAAAAATGGATTGAAATTTTAAATGGTACATTAATATCATCTACATATCTTGATTATGATGCAACATCTTCAACCTAAATAGTATAGGATCCCTAGGTCATAATGCTTTCAAGGTGATTGAGGTAAGTTTAGTAAAGAATCATGGAAAAAGATAAATTGAAAATAAAAAATAGAATAAGATGGGAGGGGGAAGAAAAATAAAAATAAAAATAAAAGGTTCAATGTATAAGAGAAATAAAATTACATGAAATAGTCAATAAGAAAAGAAATAAATATCAAGCAATTAATACAATATCTAAATAGTAGAACAAAATGATAACAAAATACTAGCTACTACATAACAATTTATGTGTTGCAAGCATTGTTCCCATTCTTTGTATTTTTTACATTGAAATGCACATACTTTTATTGTCATCAAACTCTTTTAATGTCTTACAAAATTAAAATTATTACTAAAATCACTTTTATGCAAATGTGTGTGAAATAAGAAGATAAATATGTAATATCTTGTAATAGTTTCTCTAACAAATAATTTAAAGTCGCGTGGACTACAACAACTGTAAGATATCCACAAAATGGATATATATTAAAAATATTATAGGAAAATTCAAGAAAACACAATTAGTAGAGTAAGCAGCTAAACTCCATACAAAAGAGCACTTTATACAGTTTTAAAAATCTGCGAACTGCAAAGGATTTTCACAAAAAGTTTAGTAGTTGAATCTTCATGATTTGCATCCCCATCATTAAACCACAAAAAAATGGACAAAAAATATTATATTTTGTAGATTTTGGAGTTTTTTTATGATATCATGGAGAATGTTAGGATGATCCTCCTCTTTCTTTGTTTGATTTGGAAAGGAATTGATTGAATTATGTAGTGAATCGATTATAACTTGAGATCGAAATATGGGATGAAGCTATGCACCTGGATCTGGTAGTAAAATGTTCAAATGAAGTTGCCTTGCGAAATTGACGAAAACTTGTCCGGACTGTGGTAGGAATGTAAACTGTCCTCCGAAAAATCCGTGAAACAAAAAGGGCTTTTCCACCTATGAAAATGGATACCGAATCCAAATGTATAGCTACACACCTATAACCTACACATAGAAAAGAGAGGAAAATGGGTTGGGATTGGGAGTTTGCCTCTAGGTCAAACCCTAGTTTTGGAATTAACCAAGTAATGAAAGAAAGTAATTGCAAGAAGATGTAAATGAAAGAGTGAATTATAAATCACCTCAAGGGAGGTTGTAGTAGTAATGTTGATAGAAATTCTTGTGTGTAATTGTATGTTGAAATAAATCTCCTCTTCAATGGTTGAATCCTTGACTTGAATGCAACACCTAGCCTTGAAGGGAGACTTAAGAATGCTCAATGTTGGAAAAGAATGCTTGATCGCTTGTGCAACTTGAATCTCTCCAACTTTGACACATCCAAATTCTGCAAATGAGAGGATGAATGCCCCTTTAAATACATGTTTGGTGGATTTGAATTTCGTCATGGGCCAACACCGGGGAGGTTTCCCGCTCGAGGCACAACCCACAAGGCATGCTCTAGGAAGGGACCTGCCTTAAAATAGGGCAGAGATAGGGGCACCACACCCCTATCCAAGGGGGGACAGTTGAACCACGCCCTTTTCCTACCCCTTTCTCCAAGGTAGAATGCAGACAGGGTGATGCAAAGGCCAAGAAGAAGTTGTTTTCGCAAGCCAAGCACTCTCTAGTCTCCGATCAGGCTAGAGGATTTGAATCTTCATGCATGAGGACCCTAATGCAGTAAAAAATTGATAGGGTCACAATTTTATGACACTACATTTAGCCCCCACTTTAGCGGGAGTATAAGCGCATGACAATACTATTGGTAAAGTATAAGGAAACAAGATTGAAAGAATTTTACCATGTCAAGGAGGCAAGATGCACCAAGCCCCTAGTGGACTTAGGATCTTACAACTTCGATTGATAAAGTAAAAGGGAAGATTGATAAGGGGATAACCATAACTACAAGTAGAAAAGTTCCCTTCACTATGAGTCATGAAAGCAAGGATACAAAGATTACAAAGAAAAACAAAATTTTACTAAGTAATTCTAAGTATCACAAGAAGGAAAATATGAGCAGAGTATATGCCCCCACATTAAAGTGATCACATGTGCCTTATTGGGAGTGATTTATTTAAGATTGGATACACCCAAGAGAAGGGAGCATGTTATCTCAAGGATTTAGCCCCCAATAAAGGTATAACCCCAAGGATAATGAACACAAAATATGAGGTAGTGTCACTTTCCTGGGGGTCGATATGTTGCATGATAACTCATGTATATCATGTATGTATATGCATATAATAATCTTCATTCCCTAAAGAAGGACACTACCTTAGAAGAAAGGGAAGAGACGATGTCTTTTGAGTCAACATGAAAGAGACCAAGAGAAGATCCCAATGCTTTGCATCATCCCCAAGTAGATATTAAGGGAACAATATAAGAACAAGGATACACATAGAAGAATGGTCACAAAAGAGAAAGGAAGGAGAGAGAGAAAAATCTATATTGCTAATATTGCTAATCTAGCATGATATCTGCCTCTTGATCTTTTTGATCACTATTTTGAGAAGGTGATAAACACGCTAGAGGAACGACATCAAGCACAACAGATGGAGCTATCACAAGTTCTAAACAAGGACTATGCTCATGTTGTAAGTCACTTTGTTCGATTCTAGGAGCTATGATTAGGGTTTGTGAAAACTCATTTGATAAATGTTTTTCCACATCAACATACTCATACTCACTATCAGAAGCATTAGGAGTTGTATTTCCATTATGAATAACATTTTCACCCATTTCTTCATCAATTTTTAAAGCAAGAGGATCAAGCACATGAATAGGAGTAAAACCATCACATGTTTTATGCAACTTATGATTTGGAGATGTTGGTTGAACATCTTGCTTAGGAAATAAGGGAATCATGTCAACTATTGGAGTCTAAGGAGAGTGAATATTTTGAGGGATAGCTTCATGAGCTCGAACCCGACATCTTCATCGGTGTTCTCTCACACAAAGATACCATCGAGTCTTAGTGGAAGGCTGAGAAGTAGGAGGAACAATTGAAAAAGTAGGAACGTTTCTCTCCTTGGTAGTGGAAGGTTTAGGTTGAGGTCTTTTTTGTTGAACAATAGGAGAAGCATGGCTCTTCTCTCAATAAGAGGAAGGAGGTGGAATTGTGCCATAGAAAGGAGGAATATTAGGTGTAAGGAGGAGACCAATTCCACCATGAGGAGGAAGTATAGGTCTAACCTTAGGAGGAATATTTTTGTTCTCCTTAAGAGAAGGTAAAGTCGCATCCATAGGATTAGGTGGACAATTTTCCTTAGGAGGGAGATTAGTTCTATCCGAGAGGGGAATAACCTCATCTTGAAGAATAATAGGAATGTCAAGTGTTGGCGATCTAGGTTGAATTAAGGATAAAATCAAATCATTATTTTATTTTTGATAAGATTGAAAAAGAGCATCGCTCCTTGATGGAAGAGATTGACATTGTTTAGGCCAAAAGAGATCAATAGGAACACCGTGGCTTCTTTTGTATGGACAAAATAAGCTATGGTTCACGGTTAAGATTTCTCCATTGTGAGTAAATTTAAGACACTTGTGGATTGGAGAATCAATAGCCTTCATGGAAGATATCCAAGGATATCCCAACTTCATATGGAATTGCTCAGAAGAAAATATGATAACAAAGTCAGCATTCATGGATTTAGCATGAACTTCAATAGGAAGGGTGATAGAGCCAATGGTAGGACAAGAGAGGCCATCAAATAACTCCACAACCACATTAGAAGAATCATAGAGTGGTTTATGCTATCGTAAATTTAAAAGATACTCTTCATGTATGATATTAACCATGCAAGAGGGATCAATTAAGGCACCATGGCAAGGGATATCCTTGACCTTCTCAACTATGTATAAAGGGCCATCAAGTGCTCTAATTGTCTCGCTAGGGTCAAATGTAAAATAAGGATCCTTAGGTGTATCTTGTATTTCTACCATATTAACATGGTTTAGAGCCATACAGGTGAATTCTTCAAAAGTGAGAGAATTAGGCACAATCTCAATGACGTTAGAGACATTAGATGGCAAGGGATCAGTAAAAATCTTAAGATTTTGATTAGGAGGAGAAACTAATTTATTCCCTTTATCATTCACACCTGCCACAGATATATTATTATTATCAATCAAGTCTTGAACCTTATTTTTCAATGCAAAACATTTTTTAGTATCATGACCAGGTTGACGATGAAATTGGCAAAAGGAATTGTTATCAAAATAAGGAGATGCAAGTTTGGAAGGATCAATTATTTTTATAGGAGGAAGTTGGATAACATTTCTATGTAACAACTGAGACATAATACTATGCAAAGATTCATTCAAATGAGTAAACTGCCTTTCTCTTTGGAAAAAAATAGAAATAGAAGGCACACCTATTGTAGAATTCACATGGTTGTTGTTGATTGGATCATTGAACTTGATGTATCTTTTTGTTGGTTTGAAATTCACAAATGGTTGTTGAACACTCTCCCCCTTATCACTCAGAGCCATATGAGTGGATTGCTCCATTTGACTCACAACCAGTTGATAATTATGGAGTGTTGCGCACAACTATGGAAAGGAAGTAAACTCAGACAAAAGAAGCTTTTCCCTGATATCTTTTTGTAAATTAGAAATGACAAATCTTTGAATATCATTATCAAGCACATGAAAAGAGATTTGAGCACACAAATACTTATATCTACTAATGAAATCAGTCACTTTTTCTTTAACACCTTGTTTACAATGCATTAAATCAAGCAAAGTGATTTTAGGACCAATGTTGTTTGGAAATTGTTGGATGAAAGCATTTGCTAATTGTTGAAAGGAAGTGATAGAATAAGAAGGCAAAGAGAAATACCATTGTAAGGCCTTATCTCTTAGTGTTCTTGTAAACAATTTTGCAAGTAATCGTTGATCATAAGAAAAATCAGTACACAAGGTTTGAAATGTTTTGGCATGCATAAGAGGATCACCTTTTCCATTATAGAGTTCCAAATGAGGGATCTCAACATGTTTAGGTGGCATGACTTTAACAATATCAAGAGAAAGTGGGCTCACAACATAAAAGGTGGGCACACTAAACTTGGATTGACTCATAGAAGCAATTTGTTGTTGTAAGGAAGACACAATTTGAGCAAGATTGTTAATTGTCATTTCAGTAGAAAAATTGATGTTAGAGATAGGTGATTGAGAAGGTGGTGTGATGTTATGGAAAGAAGGCATGGACTGAGAATAAGGTGGTGGGACATTATGATAAGTAGGCATTGGTGATGATTGGGTAGGAAAAGGGACACTTAAAGGAGGAATAAAGTTGTTGAAGGATTTGCCCCCTTGTGTCACACTAATTGATTGAGGAATAGTAGGAATACTCATGGAAGTCATGGGTAAAGATGGAGGATTAAATGAATAAGAGGGACTTCCCCCATGACCAATGGTTGTAGGAATGATATTTTGAGTTGAAGTTGTTAGGACGAAAGGCAACTAAGAGGGGGGGGGGGGGGGGGTGGTGAATCAGTTGTCAATGAATTTCAACCCAAATATAACTTCATCAAACTTGATACTTAATACTAGTAAACCAATCTTAATGTTGGTTAACAAATTAATAGTTAATATCAATACCAGTGAAACTTAAAGCATGAAACAAAAATAAATACAATATCCACAACACATAATATAGATATTTTTGAGGTGAAAACCATGTAAGGGAAAAACCCACTATGGGAAACCTTACCCACAATCAAATGATACTATTGCAGATAGTATGTGTACATAATGTTGGCATTCTACACTCTTATGAGAATAGTTGATGTTGTCATTGATGGAAACCAAGTGGAAAGTCATCGACAATTGGTTTCTACATGCCCGACATCACAACTTCATACACTGGCAGGCATCGGCACTGACAGGCACTTACATCAGCATTCAGATTACATCGGCAACAAAGCATACCAGCACCCCATCTGACATGGTATGAACTTTTGTTTATTGTAATATAATTATCTTTTCTAAGTCAACTTGGTATATTGTAAAAGAATCATATATGAATGAGATCTTATAGGTCAGTTTGTAATGAGAATATGAGAGAAAGAATGAGAGAGGAGACATAAATATTGTACAAGGTGATATAGTTGACAGCGAAGGTTTTGGTTATTGACTGAGCTTAAACTAGTACTAAACCTGGCATTGGAGATGTTGTTTTGAGTAGTACATTGTATTAGATTTTATAATCCACTTTTGTAGTTAGTGTGACTCTTTATTGAGCAATGAGCTCTAGGTTGTTGGCCTCCCTACATGTGCAGACCCCTCATTGTAAGTAGTATTTATTCATTGGCCAGTGAGTAAATATTGTGGGTCACAAATCCCACCAATTTTTTCCCCACACCAGGTTTCCTCATTAAATATCTTGTGTTATGGTGTGTTTCTATGTTGTCTCTACTATTTCTATTTACTACAATAATTCTTATTTATCAATACACTATTTTGGGTTGCAAATTTATAAATAAATTTAAATATTCTGCTAATCGGTTAGACATTGATTCACCCCCCTCTCAGTGTCTTTGGGACTATAATTAAATCTAACAATTGGTATCAGAGCTTGGTCCTCTATTTTCAAAAGCCTAATAGCTTGAGGGAGATTATGACACCGGTTACAGACTTTGAGGTAGCATTTTTGTACTCTTTTGATTATTTATCACATCCTTTGTCATTGATGTCAAAGGGGGAGTAGTGGTGAGAAAAATTCATGTAAAGAGGAGATCACTTGCTCAGGGGGAGCACATCTTTTTGGATTTTAGTTTTTGGATAGCAGTTTTTTATTTTTGCATGAGTGTTGCCATCAATGCCAAAGGGGGAGATTGTTGGCATTCTACACTCTTATGAGAATAGTTGATGTTGTCATTGATGGTAAAAAACTGGCAAGTCAAGGGCAACTAGTTTCTACATGCTCGACATCACAACTTCATACACCAACAAACACCAACATCGATAGACACTTACATCGGTAACAAAGCATACCGGCACCCCAGCCAACATGGGATGAACTTTTGTTTATTGTAATGTAATTATATTTTCTAATCCAACTTGGTATATTGTAAAAGACATATATGTATGAGATCTTATAGGTCATTTTGTAATGAGAATATGACAGAAAGAATGAGAGGAGACATAAATATTGTACAAGGTCATATAGTTGACAACGAAGGTTTTGGTTATTGACTGAGCTTAAACCGGTACTAAACTTGGCATTGTAGATGTTGTTTTGAGTAGTACATTGTATTGGATTTGATAATCCACTTTTATAGTCAATGTGACCCTTTATTGAGCAACGAGTTCTAGGTTGTTGGCCTCCCTACATGTGCAAGCCCCTCATTGTAAGTAGTATTTATTCATCGGCCAGTGAGTAAATATTGTGGGTCACAAATCCCACCAAGGTTTTTCCCACACTAGGTTTTCTCATTAAATATCTTATGTTATGGTGTGTTTCTATGTTGTCTCTACTATCTCTATTTACTGCAATAATTCTTATTTACCGGTACACTGTTTTGGGTTGCAAAGTTATAAATAAATTTAAATATTCTGCTAACTGGTTAGACACTGATTCACCCCCCCCTCAGTGTCTTTGGGAGAATCATTGAATCTAACACATAAATGGGGTCTTCACATGCAAAAATGCCAACCGCCTAGAGCACACTACTCAAAGGAGAGTCGGAATGACTACAGTAGGATGGTTAAATCCTAGAATAATGTACTGCTCAAAATAGCATCTCCAATGTTGGATTCAGTATTGGTTAAGCTCTGATAAACTCCTTCAAACCTTCCTTGAACCTTCAAATGATGTCTGTGTGAATAGCTCTGCTTATATTCACATATACCAAATACCGCAACCTTACCATACCATGTCCTATCTCACAAATGAGATCTTACATATATACCAAGCCTAAGACCAAATGTGTAGGTCGGCTTACTAAGAATATTCAAATCAATTACAAATAAGATAAGATGTGATGCATCATGTTAGCTCAATATATTAATAATATTCAATCAATAATTCATCTCCATAACGTTTTGTGCTGATAACGTGTGCTGGTGCATAACCTAGACCAATTTTTCGGTAACAACAAATATGTCAACCTGATTAGACCAATAACCAAAACACCAAAACCAAATATCCAAACCATGTCTTTGATATAATAAAGTGATCTCCAGATGATAACAAGTCTTCATCAGTGTCAATGAACCATATAACCTATCGGTGAACATATACCGGTGACTGTGCATAAGTCACTGAACTTGCCAGTGAACATATTGTGCTGGTAACAAAACCATAGCTCTCTAGAAAGTTAAGTGTTGACATCAATGAAAAAACTAATGCAACACATCCATAATACCAACAGAAGTAGCCATGATGTTAGATGTGAAAGTAGGAATACTAGTCATAGGATTAGTCAAAGGAATAGAGGAATTGACTTGTGTTGAAGGTTGTGAGTAACCTAGGGTTTCGACACAACTCTTGATAGGCATGATGTTAAAATCAATAATATGTGCAATGCCATGTAATATATCAATTCCATTCTTATCACTTTGAAGAATGTGTTTAAGACCTTCAATAAATGGAAGAGCTTCACTATTAGGGCATTCTTGGGACATCCATTGTTGAAAACTTTCAAAGTGATTATCCAATGTAGAAAGTTGATCTAAAGAAACCCTAGTTAAATCTCCTTCTTCATCATGAGATTCATCAATAGGCACATGATTATGATGAGAAGAATTAGCATGATCCTCATTAAAGAAGTCACCCAAATTAGGCTCCATCTCTTCGGGAATTAAACCTTGGGAAACCTTAATTCTAATGCTTTGTCTAACATGGATAGGATAGGCAGGAATAATAGTGGTAAAACTCATGCACTAGAGGGAAAAATTTGAATTTTGAATTGTGAAACAAAGCTTACAAAATTGAGTAATGCAAAATTCAAGAAAATAATGTTTACACAATTTGAATTCTATTGGGGGAAGAGGATGACACAATTTCCAAAAAAGGAAAGGAAATGGAATTTTAAAATTAGGGCCAAGGGATGACCACTTAATTTTTAAATTAAATTCTTTTAAAATCAGGGCAGACTATAATTAACCTTTTAATTTTAAAATTTTTCTTGAGAGTTGAAATGTTGAATTTTGAAGGTATTTCCGATTCTAGAGGGATCAAAAATTGATAAAATCAGCCAATCTTTAGGATTTAGGCTATAAATACAGTCATAACAGTCTCCCAAAATTTTGGGAAAAAAGTTGAGGACTGTGGCGGGAATGCACATGGTCTGACCATCTTTTTTCAAAATTTTTAGGGATAGATATTACAATGATTTTAAAGCTAACCCCAAAAGATTGGTGAATTTTATGATCTCTAGATGGGCGAAATGAAGGCACAAAGGTGAAAATAGGACCCTATTAGGGTTTTGAAGAAAAAGAAGAATTGAATTATAATTTTGAAAACGGTCAAACCTAATGGATAGGGACATCTTGGAAAATGTTTAGAAATCTAAATGTCAATGAAATTGATTTGAAATTCACACAAAATCCAATTAATTTTAAAAATTAGGGTTTGATGACCTAACCACTTAATTTTGAAATTTGAATTTTGGGAAAAAGGGGGAAAACTGAAAATTCGAATTGTAGGAATGAAGACAAATCTGAGAACAATCAGAAATCTGAAAATTAAGTTGAAATCCAATATTTTTACACAAGTTGAAGATGATGTTTGAAAATTAGGGTTTTGAGAAGCAACCTCTTAATTTTGTAAATTTTAATTGCAAATTGAACAAGACAATGACGAAATTGAATTTGACGAACAAAGCAATTTTCAGATCTAAGATAACCACAAGCAATTTTTACAAATCACAAGTTTAATTTTAAATTTAAAAACAAGGGTTTTTAATGATTTGACCACTAAGTTTGTAGAAAGTTGAAACTTGTAAATGAAAAATATGCAATTTGTTTCAAGGAAAGCATGCAAGATGTCGGGTTCACCAAAATGTAATGGTGGGAAAATGATGAGTGATGTGTCAAAAGAAAAACTACCATTTCCCTCAAAGAGAGATAAGAGTTTCACTATTGATTATCCTTCAAACACTTTTTCACCATTACATTAGAAAGAAGGCGATGAGATAATTCACTAGATTCAATCTCCACACAAAGATGATAGATTGAATTCTGAATGAATTGAGAATGTTAGGATGATCCCCCTCTTTCTTTGTTTGATTTGGAAAGGAATTGATTGAATTATGTAGTACAAAAGTGACAAATAATCGATTATAACTTAAGATCAGGATACAGGATGAAGTTGTGCACCTGGATCTAGTAGTAAAATGTTGAGACGAAGTTGCCCTACGAAATTGATGAAGATTTGTCTGGACTATGGCGGGAATGTACACGGTCCTCTGAAATATCTACGAAACAAAAAGGATTTTTTCTCCTTTACAAATGGAGCATGAATTTGAAAGTACAATTGCACACCTACAACCTACACATAGAAAAGAGAGAAAAATGGGTTGGGATTGGAGGTTTTCCTTTAGGTCAAATCCCAGTTTTGGAATTAACTAAGGAATAAAATAAAGTACTTGCAAGAAGATGTAAATGAAAGACTGAATTGTAAATCACCTCAAGGGAGGTTGTAGTAGTAATGTTGATAGAAATGTTTATGTGAAACTGTATGTTGAAATCAATATCCTCTTCAATGGTTGAATCCTTGACTTGAATGCAACACCTAGCCTTGAAGCGAGACTTAAGAATGCTCAATGCTGGAAAAGAATGCTTGAATGCTTGATCACTTGTGCAACTTCAATCTCTCCAACTTTGACCCATCCAACTTATGCAAATGAGAGGATGTATGCCTCCTTAAATAAATGTTTGGTTGATTTGAATTTTGTCATGGGATGACATCGGGGAGGTTTCTCGCCCGAGGCATAACCCACAAGGAATGCTCTAGGAAGGGTCCTACCCTAAAATAACATAGGCAGTAAAAAATTACTACGGTCACAACTTTATGACACTACAAGTACCCATGTACAAATGAAAATGCAATCTCCTATAAAGCGGTGAGAGAGAGAAAAACCCAATAGGAAACCCCCCCCCCCTAAAAAAAAAAAAAGAAAAAAAAAAAGAAAAAAAAGAGAGATGAAAACTATACAAAGAACTCTCAAAGAAGTATGTGAAGGACAAAATCCCATGTCAGGAAAAAGTCCCCCCCATATGATAGAAGAAGAGAGACCAAGTAACCCCCCCTCATTGTAGAATTTGTACCAATGGTAGAAGTGCGAAACTGAATGAATAAAATTCTCTATGAACATCGAACATTATTCCTCACTTTAGGAAGAAACAAACCAAAGGTGTATCCATCAACTCTCCCCAATCATGAAGGGAATATATAGGAAAAAAACTCAAGATTTATGAAGTCTCTAAAAATTGCTCAAGTGTCCCCATGTCAATGCTGAAAGGTACCCCCTCCAAAGGTGGTGAGCCGATTCACACTGCTAGAAAAGGCACTCCAAGATCTAGTGGAGATGAATGTAGAACAAGTTCCAAAGACTCACATGCCTCATCTAAGGATAAAGAGACCTCCTCCAAGAGTTGTACATAAGAATCCACAATCATGTCAACCTCAAAACAAATGCACACGAGGGTCATAGTGTTCCCTCACAACAATTGAAGAAGGATCATCTTCATCAAAGAAAACATGAATATCATCAATGATGTCTCCCAAATCTGCAATGTAGGACTCCAGAAACAAACTTGCAATTTATGTCAAGTAGTCATCCCAGTGAATTGAAGCTGGAAGACAAGGTATATCATGTTGCATTGATTCACAAGAAGGAAAAAATTTTGCATCATCTACATCATCAGGTGCAATAGATGATGTGATATTAAGAGGAGGAGATGAAATGGAAGGCTCAAGAACGAGGTCACATGTGAGAATCACCAAGTTCGAGTACCCAAAGTTCTCTTCAAAATCTGAATCATTACAATAAGTGTGATCAACATATGAAGAATCAACCTCATCAATAGGAACAAAATTTGCAAAGGAGTTCAACCGAGATGCATGATCTACAACCCAAATTGCAATGATATCTCTACTCTCCAAGTCTCTAATGATAACTAAATTAGGTGTGAACTCCATAGTTTTCCTTTGTGCCGCATGTGTGATTTGATAGATGAAAAGAAGATTGTTTGTCAAATGGGGTACACATAATACATCATTGAAGGAGTTATCCCCAATTGAAATAGATCCTTTCCCAATCACATCCACGTATGTATGATTTCCCATCAAAACCTATGACATAGTGCAAGGCTCAAATGAAGAGAACATAGACTGCGAAGATGCCATACGATGAGAAGCCCCTAAATCTAGAATCGATCCTCTTAAATCATAACTTGTATTAGCACAAAGATCTTGTCCTTTTCTTGTCCCAAAAAAGTGAGCCTTCCTGCTTGTTGCTTCCATAAATGCTTTCCCTTTTCCCTTTGATTGTAAGGAAGTAGAAGGTGATGAATCCTCCTTCTTTTACACATTAGGAAAATTGATGTTGTTCTTTTTTAGGTTATGTAGGAACTCATCAATCTTCTTAGAATGGCAACAACACTCCTCATGACCAACCTTTTTATCATAGGCACAAGTTAGTCTCTCCTTCTTTGGTGAATTGTCCTTCTTTGAAGAGGATGAATTCCCTTGTTATGGAGAAGGTGGTGCTTTGTCCTTAATCTTTGATTACCATTTCTTCTTGTTTGAGTTGTCCTTTCCTTGATTTCCTTTATTCCCTTGAGTTGCCACCAATGCTTGTGACTTATAAGTCTTAAGAATGCCCATGCTTATCAACTTAGTTTTCTCCATCATCATCATGTTTGTGAAAGCATCAAATATCTAGGCATTGTGTAGCTTGAACCCATTGTCATCCTATGGGTTTGGAAACTAGAAATAAATGTTGCATATTCTTGTGGAAGTTTTCCCATCAAATTGTAGATTAATTGAGTATCTTTCTTATCAATGCCACAATATTTGAGTTGTGCCCTCAACTCATTTTCTTTAGTGACATAATCTTATATTGTATCAAAGTTATTGGGATCTAACATGGTGAGATCACTCTCAATTTGATATCCCCTAATCTCATCAACTTGACCATAAAAGTCTGAAACCTTTTCCAAGCATCCTTAATTAAAGTACATTTCTCAATATGAAATTGAGATCCTTTGATAGATACTTTCTTAAGGTACCAATTGTCATGGTGTTCTTAGTGAGCCAATCGAAGTGACCATTGGGATTAGCCTTAGGATCAACGGGAGCAACATTAGTTCCATCAATTTAATGAGTTAATCCTTTTTCCATTATTTTGCCCCATGCATCAATTTCCAAGTAGCATAATTATGTGGAGTTAAGGGAGGAAACTTAGGAGAACCCATAGAATAAAAATGAAAGAACACAAGAGATACCCCCCCCCCCACAAATTCACTCAATCAAAGTAACCCACCGTGTAAGGTAAAAAGTAAGACTAAGCAATCAAACCCTAATCCCACTCTTACATACACACTCAAAGAATATGAAAGATCCTAGGGAGGTAACACACTTCAACTACTTCTTATGAGGAAGAGAGAGTTGAGGATTACCTCTTAGGGTTTCTATTCCTTTGCTGTGAATGAGAGATAGGAAAGATGCAAGTATACACTAATACACATAATCTTAAAATGCGGGCCTAAGAATAAATGATATGCTATTGAAAAATAAAAAGTAAGAGGAAAATATAAAGGTGAACCTGTGTCTAAAATTTGAGCCAAAATGTCGAGGACTAGGGTGCTACGCCCTTGTCTTGATTCTGCAGACCTGGAGTTGTACCTGTAGACATAGAAACTGAGATTTGAAACCTGTTGTTCTACCAAATCTTGCTGAAAACAGGGAGGACCAGGGCACCACACCCCTTTCCTAGGCAAGAACAGGGTGCCATGCCCCTTTCTTGGGCAGGACCGGGGCGCCATGCCCTTGTCCCAAGATTTTCTGATGATTTTTTCCCTCCAAAATAGTCTTTGTGCACTCTGTCGGTCCAAAAACTTGTAGCGACGCTCGGATCCGAATCTGCACCTGTGGCTAAAAAAATAGGGTTTTGGGTGGCTATATAGGGTTTTGCCTTAGTAAAACCCCCATTTTGGTATTTTCCACCTCAACAAATAGTCGATTTCTAAATTAAAATAGTGTTTGCAATAACCTTGTGTGTGTGCAAGATCCTATAATGAGAGAAAACAATCTAGAGCAACCATAAAGAGTAAAGCCTAATTGTTTGTAATTGACAATAGAAATGCCATAAATCAATGATGCAAAGTGATCTAAAGAATAAATGTTAATTAAATTAATATAATGAAGCTCATACCAAGACATGGAAAGAACATGAAACCATACCAAGCCCTACGAGGGGATGGTACAAGCCAATCTTTAGTCGGTGATCTCTTGTCGCTTTCCTACATCTTCAAAAGCCCCCAAATGATGAAATAATTCTTGATGAATGCTTGATAATTGTTGTTGAATGTTGTTAAATAATTCACAAGATCTTCTCTTTCACTACATAGAAGGTTTCTCCAAAAGCTTTCTCTAGATTCCCTTTTTTTTTTAGATTGCCTTCAAATGAAGAAAGAGATCTCTTATGTATGAAACCCTAGATCCTAATTTCATCTTTAGGCTGACCTAGGATTTGAATTTCCTGCCAATATTTTGCACTTAAGCATTATAATATCATAGAATTATGCTCTCAAAATTTTGGGAAAAATGTCGGGGACCATGTGCAAAGTGCACATGATCTGACCAACTTTTCACCAAATTTTCAGGATCGTTAGATATGATGATATTAGAGTGAATCCCAAAGTTAAAGCTATTTTAGAGATGTTTTGATATGCAAAATTGGGCCTTAAAGGCTAACATAGGACATAATTAGGGTTTATGATAATTTAGTGGAGGAATAAAATAAAAAGGGGCACACTTAGGGTAAAGGGCCCAATTTTATGATGTATGAAGTGATGAAATATGACTTTAGATTTAATTTAATTAATTAATTAAATTCTTAAAGGAGATGAGAAATGCAAGATGCAAAACACACTAAGGCGGGTGCTAAACCAAACGTGGAATTGTACCACCCTAGCAAGGGCATACAATTTACGACGCTACATTTATCCCCCACTTTAGCACTCATATGACACTACGTGCATATGCAAGCTAAAGTATAGAAAAAGTAAACATCATTTGAAAAAGGACATATCCATAAGTTATCGAATGAAGCCCCCAATGGTATCTGCAGTACATAGTTAGGAATAGAACCCTACAAAACCACATGTTAGATCATAAAATCACCTAAAGCTTACTAAGTAAAGTGATGAAATTCGCAGGTAGTTAAATGTCGCCCCTATTTTGGCTTGCTTATTAGTGAGGTGAAATAGGGTATCATGTTTACCACAATAAATTGTGATGAAAACCTTGATGAAACATGTTCACAACAAGGCTTGACTATGCATCCAAGCACTTTATAGAATAAAAGTGGAGCAAGAGAGAAAATTCACGATTCCAATGACACCGACGGCATGAAAATCGCATCTCCCTAGCTCAAGCTATGATATATTGAGTAAAAAGGGTGAAATTAGGGTTTATAACTTAAAATTAAAAAATGAAAAAGTGCATAACACATAAATATGAAAGTGACACCTTCATTTGTCACTTTTTGACTTTCAACACTATTCACTGCATAGGAGCCCATGCATTAGTCATCATGCCTCGATTTCGACCCACATGAATGGAGATCTTGCATCGAGTAGTGCTAACTATCATACCACTTGACGAGGTGAGTTGACCTATCATTGACTTTCCTTTGACTTTTCTATTTACTTTAATTTTCATGTTTGATGATGTCACCACCTTGATGTTGCATGTGCCCCCTGTGGGGGCCCCATGGGCCCTAGGGCACCCTGGTTCCAAGATGGTGCCTTGGTCCTCCTAGGGTGCCCTGTGCCACTCAAGACGCCCTGGTCCTGGCTCAGAGCGGCCAAGGGTCACATAGGATCAGGTGTTGGACAGATTGATGATGATCAATTGAGTGATTACTGATGATTTGATTTTTTGATTTATAGATTCTTCCCTATATTCATGAGCATACTATTGGTCACACCGTCCGGAGCTTGCGGAGTCAAATTCCATGGCTCTCACCAGAGGATAGAGATTTTCTTCATGTTGTACGGTTCTGGTACATGATGACCATGCCTACCATCAAGTTCTATCTAGCAATGTAAATGGCACTGATGGAGAGATGGGACATGGATACCTCCACCTTTCTGCTACCTGTGGGGGAGATGACAATCACACTTGAGGATGTATATTGCATACTTCATCTACCCATTAGGGGAGAGACAATGAGATATCGAGTCAATCACACCTCTACTGATTATAGGAGGGAGTATTCTACTGCATCGGGAGAGAGATGCTTGGTAAGACTAGGGGTTGTATTATGATCAATTAGCTCCTACATACCACCGAGGAGGCTTTTCTAGTGAGACAACTAATGATTGCGACCATTACATTAGTCATGTGCCCTAATGGGTGTGGGACACATATGAATGGAGGTCTCACTGACATAGTTAGAGACATGGAGAGACATCAGAGGGTACTCTTTTGGGGGCGGAGCATTCTAGCCCACCTCTATAATGACCTAGGAGAGTACGTATTTGGATAGTGATGCAGCCTGATCACCTACAAAATACTTCAGATATGGATATTAGAGCACATTACATGCACTAGACCCGCTGGGGTTCCCATTGACCTAGTTCTGAAGCAACCTAGAGTGTTTGCATATCTACTTACCCATGAGTGGTGGTTTGGGGATCTATTGTATTAGAGAGTGAGTTTTGACAGATTGAGAGTAGAGGCCATTAGATAGAGACCCTACCTCAGGATGTACATGTGTGCAGGCACATATAGGTAGTTGTTATGCATGTAGTAGAACCGTCTACTAGAGGGACAGTACAGCCACATCGTGGTCCCATTCTACTTCGACCGAGTCTGGTGGAAGTTTGGGTTTGAGTAATGTGTTCTAATAGACGTGCCTATCTATATTTGGCACTCATTTGTGACTCTGAGGCTGAGAGCCATTCTAAGGCCTACCAGTAATGAGATTGACATCACAGATTCAGATGGGTCAGATCAAAACTTCACGAGCGATTATTGAGATGATGTGGGCACACATCGACGATACATCACATGGTGGGGTAGGAAATACCCTCGAGCCATATTTCTAGCAGACTATCCTAGAGGGAACCTCAGACCATGGAGACACATAGGTGATGAGGGGGAGGTTGACACATTTGAGGATCCTGGTGAGGAGGACATAGATGATCAAGATGATGATTTAGGGCAACAAGAGGTTGGCAATGCAAGAGAGGGAGATCAGGATGGTGATGATGAGGAGGATGGAGAGGAGGACGAGGACGAGGGAGAGGATGAGGAGGACGAGGAGGGAGAGGATGATGAGGAGGCCAAGGAGTACGATTCAAATGTAGTTCCTCATCACTCAAGGGATGACACCATATCCCTAGATCCACAAAGCATTCCATCGTGAGTGGAGAAAGACCCTATAAGGGGTCTTGACTCTAGTCCTCACCGTCCTATTCCCACTATGTAGAGACACTACAAGCATGGAGAGCCTAGCGGGTCCCAGTCACAAGAGGCCCCTTTCTTCAATCCCTATTGGGGAGAGGGAGATCCAGGTAAAGTTTTTTGTGATTATTTAATTTATGCATCTTAATATTTTAGTTTTGATTAGAATGATAATGATGAAAATTTCTCTCTATCTTTGCACTTAGTGTCCAAGAGTGGTGATCCCCGATCCAAAACACAGCGATAGATCTCATCATGACCACACACATTCCTAGATTCTTGCAGATAGTGCATAGACCACAAGGGAATACAGGGTGGCACAAGGACTTGTTCACCCCTATTCGGTTCAAGATGGAGGTCTCGAAAGAGAGGGAGAGATCTTTGCTAGAGAGACTATAACAAACAAAGCACGACCTAGAAGCATCTCGGGAGGAGGCATCTACATACCTAGGTATCATGATGGAGAGGGATCGTAGGAGCTCTTCACGGGGTCACTCACACTAAACATCATGATATACAACCATGGGCCCACCCCACGGCCAGATCAGGAGGGGACATCTAGTCACCATCCTCTAGATACTATTCGTAGGGATAGGAAATGATTATGATATGATATATTTGATGTATAGTGATATACATGTTATTACATTTATCGAAATATATCTATTCATGCTTATGTTTTGTCTCAAACATGTTATTTTAATTCATGAAACAATGTATGCATTTCTTTGATGAAAAATACAATATTCGGTAATGAACATGTATGTCTAATTTAATTTCCATTCGATTTATTTCTCAACGCTTCATGATTAAATTGATACATGTGTGGTTTAATTATATAACTAAGTATTTAATTAAATGCTACTTTGGTGATGTAGGAGTAAAATGTGTTAATCCTGAGAGTTATATGACTAATGTGATTTGATTAAATCTTATTAAACACAACATGATATAACCCTTATATATAACCCTTATTTAACACATAATAAATTGTATAACATGCTAGCACATATAAAATGTAAATCTATTACAATTTACATAAATGAATCCAAGACAAACAATAAAGTGAAGAAACATGCTTGTCAAGAATGAAATAATATACCAAATAATAAAATATCATTTAATACTACATACTTTAATGATGATAAGCTAACATATTATCCAATTTTGAAGAAAGGAAAGACACAAGAAGAGAGAGAGAAAGAGAGAGAGAGAGAGAGAGAATAAATTTAGAAGGAGAGAGGTAGAGGGAGAATCTAGGCATAATATCTATGAAGGTGCATAGAATTTATAGGTTCCTTGAGAGGCATACCTTCCACATCTACTATCTTGTAAGCACCTGATCCATAGACTTTGACAACAATGTATGGTCCAAGACAATTAGGGCTGAATTTTCCTTTCTCCACGGGTAAGGCATTCACGTTGCACTGATTCTCATAAAGTATCTAGTCACCTACTGAGAAGAAACATTGAATGACTTTATCATTGTAGCTTTGTTGTAGAGTTTTATGATATGATTGAATATGCTCAAGAGAATTTTTGCATCGTTCATCAAGCATCTCAAGTGGTTGAAGTCTTTTCTCTCTATAGGAATCATCATCCATTATATCCTTAAGAGAAACTCTTAAAGATGGAATTTCCAACTCCAAAGGCATAATGGCATCAGTACCATAAACAAGATTATAAGGAGTACAACCTGTAGCAATATGTACACTCGTTCAATAAGCCCAAAGAGCATAGATTAATTGAGTATTCCAATCCTTACCATTCTTGTTTATAGTCTTATTAATAATTTGCTCAATTATCCTATTTGAAGACTCGGCTTGGCCATTTGATTGAGGATAATATGGTGTAGAAAATTTATGTTGAATATGATATTTCTTAAGAAACTTCTTCATATATTTTTTTTTAAATGACATTCCATTATCTGAAACCAAAGTGGAAGGTATTCCGAATAGGGAAATTATGTTTTCTAAGATAAATTGACAAATTACTTCAGTGGTATTGGAACGAAGAGGAACTACTTCTACCCACTTCGTAAAGAAATCAGTTTTAGTGATGATGAAAGTATGTCCTTGAGATGATGGAGGGGACATTTTACCAATAAGATCCAAACCCCATGTGGAAAAGGGCCAAGAAACTACTTGAGATCAAATTTCTTGGGTAGGAGCATGCATCAAATTGCTATGTTACTGACACTGACGACTTTTCTTAACAAACGCAAAGGAATCATTTTTCATGCTCTGCCAATAATATCCCATCTAGAGCAATCTCTGAACTAAAGATCTATCACTAAAATTCCCCTCGCAAGCACCTGAGTGTGATTCCTCCAGGGCAACAAGGATTTCATCTTTGTTAAGACATCGCAGGAAAAAACCATTATAACCCCTCCTATAAAGAACATTAGAAAGGATAATGTATCTAGTGGCCAATTTGCAAATCCTAGTCCTAGTATTCTTGTTTGTGGAATCAAGAAAGGTACCATCAGTCAAATATCTTATGATATGAGATTACCACTCATCAGAATTCGTAATACAACAATATGCCACATCACTAGGATTATTAGCAACAACCAGAGTATTAAGGTTATGAATAATGAATTTGAGATCTACCAAGGGGTCCTCTAAAGACGTTGTTATCACTTTTTTAAATATGTTGAAAATCTTGCCTTTTAGCTATTGGAGTCCATCAAAATTCAGAAATTTGACCTTTGTCTGCAAGTGTATGGTTCTAAGGGTTTAGGGTTTTTGGGCTTTTCAAAAGCATTTGAAAAATTTAAACCTTTTTGTCATATTATCTTCATGTCACTTATTTTTGCCCATTCCTTTTTCCAATTAAGTGGAAGGGTCATTGCATCATTGTAGAGGGGGGCCCCTTTATGTCTAAGCTTAGGTAGTTTCTGTAATTTTGAAATATTTCGCTTTATTCTCCTAAGTCCTAAGCCTTTCCTTTTATCTGTCGAGTTTCCTAAATATCAAGAAAGATTCTTTAGATCTCATGGTGGTCACTATACCACAACATAAAGATACACGAATGTTATTCCTTGCGACCCAGCGACAAGCCATTAGCAGGCCCAGGAAGACAGTTAATGCAAGAAGTCGAGGCAGACGGTTAACTAAAGGCGGCTAGGTATCGAAGAAGTTTAAAGATTGAGCAGGTTCCTATTGATCTTGTGGTTGTCGTTGATCCACCATGCAAAGTTTCCTAGCCATTATTCTTTGCGGATCAACAACCAAGTGGTGGGGCCCGTGAAAAAGGCGGGTCTAATGGTGCAAACATGGTGGGTGAGTTGGCAAACAAGAGGATCTGATAGGCCAAGCCTAAGGTGACACGTGGCAGAATAGAGGTTATAAGACCAAGCTCTGGTGGTGGGTCCGACGGTGATGAGATGGTAGTCAGGTACTCATAAAATGACTTATCGAACAAACCTTGGCTGCGATGGATCTCTAAAAGGATTCACTGAAAGCATTAGTTCCATCGACATAAAGTGCATCGAAGAAATCAGGACTGGTCTCGCCAATAAAATAAAAAGTATCGATGAAACTACAGAATCGATGACACATGTGAACAACTCATCGAAGGAGGACATTTGGCCGAAAGAATAATATCGAACAAACCAAAGTGAAATGGTGGGTCCGGTGGCGCTGAAGTGGCGGATGAGGCCGTGCTCAGGTGGATTTGTGAGCGAACTAAAAGAAGACATGTGGTAGAAGGGAGCAGCTCTGAGAGATTAATGGTTGAGCAAGTTGGGGCTGATCTGACGGTTGTCGCTGAACCGCAATAGAAAAGTGCTCAGTTTTTATTCATTACACACTAGAGACTAGGCAGTGGGCTTGACTATTGTGGGTGGCCCAGGTGTGTTAGCAAGTGGATCCAATAGTATTGAGGTGGTGCCCAAGTGGATGCATGGGAAAATTAGATTGTGACACATGGAAAGGGTCTGTAGGTGAGGTAAAAACTGTGCAAGTTATAAAAGATCTAACGGTTGTCGTTGTACAACAATTGAAAGTTGATCGATTTCTAATCTTTGTGGACTAGCGACCAAATGGTGGGACCCACTCTTAGGAAGCATTCTAAGTGTCTTAAAGTGCAGATAAGTTTTTGTGCATCGATGGTTGTCGCTAAGCCGCTATGGAAAGTTGCATGATGATTATCGTTTGCAGATCAATGACAAACCACTAGCAGCAGAAGGTGAGCAGCAGTGGTTAAGGCACACAGTCTATGGTTGGTGGCTAGGTGCTGGTGACCCCTAAAGGTTGAGCGAGTTGGAACCAATCTCACAACTGTCGCTGAGCCGCTATGCAGAGTTGCACGATGAATACCCTTCGCGGACCAGTGACCAAATGGTGGGACCCATTCTAAAGTGGTTGGCTCGGGTAAGTTAAAGGGCATACTAGTTTTGTATGATCGCACAGCTGTCGTTGAACTGCTACGATAAGAATCTCGACCGTTAGTCATCGCAGATCAGCGACTAAAGGAAAAGTGCTTAGAAGAAAGCCTTCCTAGTCCATTGGCACCAAAATTTTAATTTTCAAAAGGACTAATGGCAGAACTATGCGGCTTCCCGTCCAACATTATTTTGAAGTGTAAACTTGCAGAGAGGTATTCAAGGGGATTTGCAGAGAAAATAGGTGCGGTTTTGTGATTTCTCCGACAACAAGAATTGAAAGGTAAATATGTGATGAAAGGGATAAAACAAAGAAGAATTAACCGATATTCCAATATGCAATAATCTCAGGCAACCAGAAATGGTTTTGTGTGAAATACTGAGTAGTTAGTTGGCCTTTCTCCAGCTGGTTAACTAATTTGTTATGCTTCTCCTTTGATGGTAAACAATGTAACCTTTTTAGGGGGGATTATGGTTAGGATTGAGAATATTTGTTTTCTAGGGAAGTCTGAAGTTTGTCGCATCCATATCTCTATAAATGGATACCAGGACTACTTAGAGAAGGGACACAAAATTTTGTAGAAAAAACTCTATCAAAATTAATATAGACCATTTTCTTAAGCAATTTTGATTCAGATATGTTAGACTTGTAATCTTTTGATGGAGAAATAAATATATAGTCCATAGGTTTTAAAATTCAGATTTGTACTGTCTCTATGTCACTGTACTGGTATTCATTTCATTTAAGTAATCAAGGATTGTTTATCTGAATGACTTGTTAGGCATTTAATGAAGTTGTTTTAAGTCTTTTCTTCAAGGAGGAAATATAAAAGTACTTTGAACAAAGTCATTGATATCATTATTTTGGTGTGGATCTAATAATGAAGTCTGGTACAGATTAGGACTCTATATATGTCAAGCACATATAGAGTTGATAGATCATTAACTTGTGACTTGTGTACGAGTTTCTTTTGTCAGGTTGCAGTCTATTATAGATGACTCTATTACCCGGATAAAGCATTGGTTTACCTGTTGGTTTTTTGATGCATTTTGTGGTCCTTTTCAAAAAGTCAAATCAACTTTCCATTCATGTTTAGTTATACCAGTCAGTAAGGAAAGTTTACAGGAATTTATACTAGTTTTCTGTAAAACTTTTAATATTTTTGTAAGAAAATAGTCGTAAAAGGGTTCACCTGCCCAAAAATTTTAAGCCTAAAGTGAAGGAGGTTTCCTCATTTGAAACCTTATCTTGTTGTTTTCATTTCAAACTTTTTGAGGTCCTCTTTCATTGTAACACAGAGGCAGTAACATTTACTTTTAAAAGAGAGGGAATATAGGTTTTCAAAATGGAGAACAACAAAAGTGGTGACTCTGTTGGGGAGAGTCAAATAAGATAAGTCTTATGCTACAGATCTATTTTTTTATTGTATAAAAGTGATTCACTGTGTTGAAATATATTTTATTCCCAAGATATTGGGTGGTGACTCTGAAGTAAGGAAAAAACTAGTGTTCTTTCAGAGAAAATCACAGTCACTTCAAAAGGTTAGCAAGATGAATAGGGGAATGAATACTAGGTCTTATATGAAGAAAAAACCTCAAGAGAAGTTGCATGAAGGGTTACCTAAACCAGTCAAGAAGGGCGGGAAAGGAACTGTTATTCCTGACCAGTCAAATCGGTCATGAAAACATAAGAGTAATCAAGCGGGTAAGTCTTCTGAGCATCCCATATATGCAAGGTCCAATGCCTCTTCTCATGACTCTGACCATGATATTATGGGTTTTCATGTTGGCATGTTTGGTACCAATGATGATATCCAAACCTTTCACCAAACATTGTCTAATACTAGCGCTTCTCGGAGAGATAGGCATAGTACAAGTAATAGGGTCAGTTCCACTCCCAAAACTATGGAAGGAAATATCAGTCTAATTGATATGGACCAACTAAATGTGTCGGATTTAGAGGAAACCTTACCAAACAAAGATGAAGTGTCCTAGGAAATTGAGGTTCTCAATAAGAGAGTACATCAATTGATTTCTATAAGAGAAAGATTATTAAGACAGATCGAAGATCTTGAGTTGTTTGCTCAGGAAGAACATAGGAGTGAAGAGCATGATCCTGTTATTAGAAAAATCTTGGATCCTAAAATTGATTCTGCACCTAAAGTTGCAACACAACCTAATAGGGAGGTTCACAGTGATCCCCAACCTACCAAACCCATTATTGATAAAGGGAAGCAAAAAGAAGTGGAGAATAGGTATGCGGATCTAGTGTCAGGAAGTGGAAAAGGACCCAAGGAAATGATTTTGCACGAGATTGAGGTAGAAAGGATAAAGAAAGAAAATGAAAACCTACAAAGGGAGTTAGAAAAGGCTGAAATAGAAGCACTTAAGGCTGAGTTCAGAAGAAAGATACATTGCTTAAAAGCTCCTCCTATAACTTTCCCACCTGTAGACCATAGTAATCCTACATCCCAACATGCTTCTGCCTCTCTGTTGAATACTCAACCAATGATGCAAAAAAATGCTACCCCAAATAATTTTGTTGTTCCCTCTAGTACAATTCTAGCAAACTAAACCAATCATGGACCATCCCATGATCAAAGTCATCAAATTCCTAGAGCTAGTGGTTCAGGCCCAAGGGTGAATGCTGGAAATAACTTTAGTGGAAATCAGTTTCAAAGGAGACCTATAAATGTTGAGTTGTATAGGCAGTTGTATTTTGATGGAATTACAGGATATCCAAACCATGTCCCTATTTAAATGAGGGATAGACTCTAGAAGTTTGCTAGGAATAATGATGTTAGTGCTAAAGGGCATTTGAAATCTTTTGGTGACATGATTAATGGCTATGAAATTGGTGATGAGGATGTCATCATGAAGCTATTTGTGCAATCTTTGGTTGAGGATTCTAGAGATTGGTATAGAGGGTTACCTATAGATAGCATTAGTTCTTGGGAGGAATTCAAGAATTGCTTTAAAGAGCAATATGGAGATAAGACAAATGTGAGCTTCATTCTCAACAAATTTAACAATATCAGGAAGTCTAATAATGAGGCTGTTACAAATTTTAATGCACGGTTTCAAAAGGCAATGCATAGGCTCCTTCAATGTATGAGGTTATATGAGAATGTATGTCTAACCACTTATTACAATGCCTTTGATCCTAAAATGGCTTACATTCTCAGAGATAAGACCCACATAGTTTAAGAGATTCTTTCAGAATTGCAATCAATGTAGAGAGAAACAGAAAAGCATTAGGTAAAGTGGGAAGAAGGACTGATGGAATATTGTGGCAGGAACAAAAACCACAACAAAATAAATCCTTTAAAGAAGAGGATAAAATAGAAAAATTAATGACTGTTGTTAAGGATCTTACTACCAAAGTAAGTAAACCTGAGAAGCCTCACTACAACTGGCAAGATAGACCTTCTAGATTGCATGATATGCCATATAACACTGCATGGAAAGATGGCAAGCCTGTGCAAGATAGATCAAAAGGCACACAAAATCAGGACACCCCTGATCCTTTAAAGGGAGGAAGTGTACATAATATGGAAAATACCCCTTGGTGTATGGCATGTGATGGGCCAAATACCCCTTATCAGTGTGATGTGGCTCAATCTCTAAATGAATCCATGAGAAATGAGAGTGAACCTGCAGTCAATATGTTTGAGTATATTGTGGACAGTGACTGGGAGTCTTCGGAAGATGAAGTAAGTGAATATGATGTCTCAAGAAGCAATGCAAATTGCCAAGGGCAATTGACTATTGACTGGCATCCCACTTTGAATGTAGTCACAATAGAAGATCAAGAGATTCATCTCAGAAGGTCTAGTGAGGAGTAAGTCAAGAATCTTACTAAGGTTGCAATAGCCAAAGCTAAGCATAACTATAATCTGAGAAGCAGAAAAGATGATGAAGATTGGGGTAAGCCACGTTCTATGTTTTTCAAAGAAATTTCTTCTAAAAGGACCACTGAAAACAAAAATCCTATCAAAGATAATCAGGCTAAAAGTGATTAGTCAAGTAATTCAGAGAACCTGATATTGTTGATACCACTGGTAATAATGCAAAAACTACTTGTAACAAGATAACAAGTCACCAAAAGACAAAGAAGGTTAAAGCTCATGTTGAGTCTAATGTTAATACTACTTTTGATATGACCCAAGCTTTAACATAGATGAAGGTTTCAGTAACTTTGATAGAGTTGTTGAAATTAAAAGAACATAGAGAGGCTACTTTTTCTTTGATTTTAAGTATATCAGGTGTAGATTCTTCTTCTAAAAAGGGAATCGTAAAGGATGAGAAGGATCAAGAAAAAAAGGTCCTAGAAGTTTATGTGGGCACCACTATTAATCAGGAACCATATCAGATTGCTCCCTTTTATGTCACATTGTTAGTAAACAACAAATTGATAAAAAATTACATGATAGATTTTGGTGTAGCTACTAATGTAATGCCTTATGGAGTTGTGAGAGATCTAGGTTTGTCAATACACACTTCATATGGATGGTGTTATGCTATGAATATTAGAGAAGTGTCTGTTGTGGGTACTATGAAAGATGTAGAAGTAAAAATAGCAGCATTCCCTGAAGCTACTAATAAAATGGATGTAATAGTCACAGACACTAAGCCTCATTATGCCATGCTTCTGTCTAGATAGTGGGTTGTTGTTGTTGGAGGACATCTTCAGCTAGATTTATCATATGTAACTATCCTAGCGAATGAGAATTCAGTAAAATTATATAGATAACCATGTGCCCCAGTAGTTATTGAAAAAATAGACCCAAACATGCTTAATCAAACATCTTAAACATAGCCTCCTCAAGGAAAAACAACCAAGCCTCCATTCAACCAACAAATATAAGGAGAGACAAAAGATTCCCAAAATATAGAGATATTATCTAGACACACAACAATCATTTTTTTTTCCAAACAATCCTTTTTCTTTTCAAAACCAAGGTACATAAAGTAAGATTTAGAACCACCAACTTGGAAATACGAAGATTGGACAAGAAAGCTCAAAGAAGAAAATGCACAAAAAAAATAATCCACAATCCAACATCTCCTTCAAGCATACACAACAACATCCAAATCAAAAACCAGCTCCAATCCTTAAGAAATCATAGAAGTCATTTTCCAACAACCAAAATCCAAAATCCAGAGATTTCAAAACTTCCCCAGTCAAAACTTCACAGCCATATCCTTCTTTTTAATAATTTTCAAAAATTGTAATAGTCATACCTCAACACCCTAAAAATAAAAATAATAAAAATAATAATATTATTAACAACCCTTCATGAAAATCGAGAGAGAAAAAAATTAAATAATATTATTACCCAAATAAAACTCCCAAAGACCAATACTAAGAAAGGGTAAGTAAATAAACAATTAAACAGAAATATAAAAAGGTTAAACAATAAAATAATCTAATAAATAAATAACCAAATAAAATAACTCTACAAATAACATAGAAGCTCAACTAAATATAATTCTCACAAAATTAACATTAGTTTATTATGAAACCAATTAAATAAATATATATTTATACTTAAATATCCAAACCAACCATCATATAGATTTAACATTAATAAACTATGTACAACAATTAATTCATTAATTCATTCATTATCTCAACTCATAAAATCAACCAAATGGAATTAAATAAAATATTGCATAACACCTAACAAGGCAACTCTATTTAAAACACTAGGATTGACAAGATAACAACTAAGCCTAGAGTGTGATAAGACATTATGTCACCTCTGATCAACTTGAAATTAGGATTAGAGACATGCATAGACCTATAGAACCAGGTGGAGTCGATGTCTAGTGTTTGCATTCCTGCACAATACCAAACGTCTATACAATAATATGTACATTTGCAGGCATCATAAAATAATTAAACAGGTGAAAGAGAATTGTGACATCACATCCTGCACATAAATGAGTGGCATAACATCATCCCTTTGATGTCTACAACAATAATACAATCAAGGAAACCATAACATCATTAATTCATCATATCCTAATAAGCATAAGGTAGGGTTGGCACACAGCACACATCATCATAAATAGGTATAAGGCACAAAATCATCATAAGCAAATAAAACATCAAGATGCATACCATGAGTGCACATAAATAGTCAAACATATGTCCCATCATCATAATAGTCTTGAGTATGTCATCATCCACATAAACCATAATGTATCAATTGTTAGTATGACATCTCTAACATCAAATTAAAAGCATAAAAAATATAAATAAAGCCATAAGTATCTATCAAGAGTATCATAAAAGAGTATGATAAGGAAGGGCACTGCATCCTCCCCCTTAGGTCTAGGCTTACTCCTAGAAGCCTGAGAACAAATAGGGAAAGAGATATCTCATCCGCGTTGTATCCTCCCATGTCGCCGAAGGCTCAACATTCGGGTCCCATTGAACCCTTACCTTCTCTATATTGTGACCCCTGAGGGTTAGCCCCCAACAATGCAAAATGCACATGGGTTCTAAATAGAGCTACATGTCCTCTACCTACAAAGCATTCTAATCCAACACATGTGTCCCATCAAGAAAATATGGCCTCAAAACTGATACATGGAATAAATCATGGATGTGAGACAAGTTGATCAACAAGGAAAGATGATAAGCTATAGGACTAATCCTCTCCAAAATCTCGAATAGTCCAAAAAAATGACATGCCAACTTAGAGTCTTTTCCATAATAGATAGGACTCTTTTGAGGGCAAACTCTCAAAAACACCTTGTCTCCGATAGAAAATTGTTGATCCACACGATAAGCATCTGCATGCTTCTTGTTTGTCCTACATTGCCACTAAATACTCCAGGATGTGAGCCACTTGCTACTCTGACTCATGTAGCATCTTTGGCCCTAAAATAACTCTATGCTCTAGAAAATCCATACTTATTGTCATACAACAAGGTTGACCATACAAATCCCAAAAAGGAGACATACCAATCGAACTATGGTACCCATTATTCTATGTGAACTCCACCAAATATAGGCAATCCTCCCATCATGACTACTAGTTCATAAAATACATTTCAAGCATATCCTCAAGAACCTGATTAACTCTCTATGTCTACCCATCTATCTCTGGGTGATATGCTAAACTAAAGTTCAACTAATCTCCTAAGGCATATTGAAGAGAAGTCCATAGCACTGAAATGAATACAGGATCTCGATCTGATATAATCTGACTACGAATCCCATACAACCTCACAATATACTCCATGAAAACTTGAGCCTTTTTTGTTGTCAAATAGGAAGATCAAATCTGAGAAAAGTGTGCCATGTTGGTCAACCTATCAATAGTGACCATGATAGTATCATGTCGGCAAGAAGAAATCGGAAAACCAACAATAAAATCTATTGAAATGACATCTCGTTTCCATTCCAGAACTAGATTCAACTACAACAACCCGACAAGATGTTGATGCTTGACCTTCACTATCTTACATTCTAGACATTGAGACACTAAAATCTTCTATATCTCGTCTCATACTGGACCAATGGTACAATTGTAAAAGATCTGTGTGTATCTTCTTGATACCTAGATGTGCCAAGTAAGGTGCATGATGTGCCTCCATCAAGATCAAAATGCAAAGCCCTTCTGATGGTGGAACATAAATATGACCCAAACGATGAAGAATATCATCTCTCTAACAAAAAATTAGCAAATCTCCCCTCTAGAACTCTCCCAGAAGAAATCTTTGTTCTCACCTCTTAGTACTAAGCATCTAAAGGAAACACACTAAAAATATGACTCCTCAAATCTACACCGAGAATTATCGTTGATAACTCATTTCTGTTGTGAATCAACACATTTCCCACAACATTCTCCTTCTCATAAATATACTTGACCTTAAAATAATAGTCGCAAAGGAACTCCATCCATTGACACTAACTGTCATTCAAGTTCATCTATGTAAAGATATACAAAAAAAAATTGATGTTCACTATACAACTTAGACCAATGCCCAAGAAGGAAAAGCCCCCATCTCAACAACACGTGAACAAATACTACTAACTCCAACAATGACACCATCATGCACAATTTACTGCATGCATCTCTTTCACAAAGGGGGGACAAATAGATCATTCTTTAAAGCTCCCCTTAAGCCAAAGCTACCAAATCAATTTTCGAAGGAAGAAGCACAAACACCGGACTCAGGTGTAGCTACCATAGAATGATTCTTCTTAAGATCATCTGATTTCACTAGAGCACTCACATTCCTACATTTGTTAGCAAAATGTCCATACTTGTCACAATTGTAACACTTCACATTCCTTTGTCATAAATTCATTGAGTTTTATCTAGATTTGCACTAATTAGGTTTATGACCAAATTTATAGCATATGTGATAATAACCTTAAGGGCTTATTCATAAGTGATCCATTTACTCCATTCACAACTAGTATATATCTTTTATTCATGATTTGATTACTTCAATTATTATCCTTGTGTCCAAAACTTCTACATGTAAAGCATTGAATATTTGGTTTACATATTGCCTACAATCTATAGCTTTACATCCAAAATAATTGTACTAAAAATAATAGATATTAAATGATGAGTACCTTTGAGCATTAGGTTGTTTAACCAAAGGTCTATTTACAACATGTCCAAGATTTGAGACTTTGTTTAAATCTTCAAGTTTCTTCTCAACTTCGATTTTCTCCTTGCCTTTGCTTTTGTTATTCGAACATTGACTGGAAAATCCTAATACTTCCTTATCCTTGTGAGATTTCTACATGGTTAATAGTTTATCCAATAATGCACTACTTTCACTAACTTTAGCTTTTGACTTCAGCTTCAATAATTCTTGTTCCAACTTCCCCTTTTCTTCACTCTTTAGATTGATTGTATTCTTCAATATTTCTTCCACTTTCTTTATTTATTAAGTATGCAACTTTAGATTCATAATAGTCTCATTCGCTTTCTTCAATTCCTTGTTAACTTCTTGATGCCTTGTTTTGAACTTCTGAATTTGATCTCTTAGCTTTTTCACACACTCGTTTGCTACATTAAAATTTTGTTTCAAGTCTTCATTTTCAAATTCCACACTTTCAATATCTTCAAGGGTTGTCTTATATTCTTCATCCAAATGATATTCTCCATCCATATCCATACGAGCCATCTATTCAAGTCATGATCTCCCTCAAGTGGTCAAGCTAGCAACAAGGGACCAAACTCTGATACGAATTGTTGAACATACTAGAATACATTCTTAGAACACAACATCTGGAGCATGACTTCCAAAGAACCAAAACCACAATACAACAATTTCAAATGATGAAAATAAGCATATCAAATTTCACTTCCATATTTGCATCAAGACACAAATATGGATGATTGCACCTCTGAAACAAGTTAACTGCATACTAGTAGACTACATGAATGACTGGAGCATGAAACCAATTGCCACAACCAACACCAAATCTCTTGTATCACAATAAAAGTATCCCCATATTGACAATACATGTTTTTGAAGCAATAAACATGTCTTCAATACACAACCAACAAATAGTAACTTTAATCTGCATCATACTTACCTATCTTCCACTACTCTGCATCATATATCATACATACCTATCTTCCACTGTTATGCACCATATCCAGACCAATCTGGATCACCGGGTTTGACATCAATGACATCAATGACAATAATGATATTTTGTTCTACTAATACTAAAATAAATTTAAAATTCTTTAGTGAACATTCACATTTATTAATAATTCATTTTTAGAAATTAATGCATAAAAAAATAAATAAAATATAATAGTTATAATGCATCTTTTATGTGTTTCTTCATATACCTTTGTATGTAAGTTGATGAAATATCTTAATATATTTATATAGTTGTAAATGTCACACATTTATGAATAGTAAGGCCTATTTTCCTAGCCTTGTTTGCAAGTAGGCATTTACTTATTTCTTATCCTTATTCTTATATGCACACAATCCCTATATATTGACTCATCTATCTAACTTTGATCATTTATCTAAAATCGCTATCTAATCTTATTGGATATAAATCTTACCTAATTGTTTAATTTAGTTTTTTTCTTGAACACAAGTTATTCATTATAGCCTTATTTTGATCATTTCAATTACAATTTAGCAAAATATTTCTTTTTTACTAGCCAACCTTAAACATTGATCATGCATAAATATTTAGAACTTTTTATTATTTTATGTAAAAAAGACATTCATTGTATCCAATTATATCCTCGTGATTCTCATGATTGAAAAATTTACACCCAAGTTAGAGGTCAATGGATTCACCTGATCTATTTTTGGAAATGAAATGTTGCTCACGTTTGTCCCATGTGCGCATCGGTTGGTTCTCACCAATCATTGATTTGTTTAAGGTCAAGGTTCATTTGTTTAAATATTATCGCCAAAGTCATCTGCAATTCCATAAGATGTCGTGTGCATTTATTTTTGTCCTCTGAGAGTAAGACTATATTAATGTATTCATAATGGGTTTTACGATCATGGAATAGTACTACAGTCGGGATAAACATTGTTAAAGAGTTAGAGATTTGTTGTGACCCTTTCGAGGCCTACAATTGAGACATGCGCAAAAAAAAAATATTAACTAGCGGTTGGTCCTATGAAGCTGAAGAACATCATGCCTGAATGTCATTCACATTACAATTTTATAGTATTAAAATAAATTTACTCATTCAAAATGCAAAATTCGGTCATTCAGAAGGGACAATGGGAAGGATATGCTCGCAGACAACAAAAGACAAGAATATTATCTCCATTACATATTTCCATAAAATCATCTCATTTACAACATCCCAATCGATCTATCCATCTATTAAAGAAAATGATGTAATAGTTTAGGGTTGTATCATCTATGTGTCAGACAGAATGTTACAAAATCAATGTATAAATGTATTTTCAAAATATTTACAGAGGCTGAATAAATAGAGAGCTTCACTTTCTTTGATCTTGAATAAACAGAAAGCTTCACTTTCTTTGATCTGTAAAACAACACAAGAAACAAAAATATTAGAATGGAAGGTAGTTATGAAAACAAAATAATTAATTCTTCTTGCCCTCTCTAAATTTGTAAATGTTTTGTATACATAAAATACTCAAAAATATTTTCCTTTCACCAGTTAACCGAGCATCAGTTTAAGAAGATCGAATTCCTTTTGATGATTGAGTTACATAGTGGTCAATTCTACAGGAAAGGGGGTCTTTATCTAATGGAGATATGTCGAACAAAACAATATTGGTGATCTTCAGCACTGGATTTCAAAAAGTAGGAAATTTGGCTCAGCTAAAGCATTATTCTCTGAAAAGGTAGCATTTGGGTGCACAACATGGTGATTTTCATCACTGTGGGATGATGAACATAGACATGATGATGTGACATATAGGGATCTCCAATAAAAGATTAAATAAAGTAAGTAGTGTCAGTCAAAGGATGCATACCTGATTTTGGCAAAATTCCAAGGTATATAGTGCTTTCCCATCATAGATAATTATAGGTGAGCTTCTTTCTTTAGTTGTGAAGCATGTGTATGACATAAAAACTTGTTAAGAATGTTCATGGATGGTATATAGATGAAATTCACTGAAAATGATTCATGAAGCATACTTCTTTTTTTATCTGGAGAGTTGTTGCAGTCGAGCTTCTTCCTTTTTCCTTGTTACAGTGTATGGATTGTTTTCTATTTTCCTGTACCACTCGTAAGAGAATGTTGGCTCAATCCAGAGGTCTTCCAAGGATCTCACTCTGGAGACTGCAGTAAATGTTAGTCCTTGTCTTTCTATTGCACCAATATTGATGGTTGCCTTTTGTAGTGTTAAATCTTGGGCTTTATGTATGGTCATAGCCCACGCCATTTTTATTGGTAGTTGCCTAAGATTGCCTAGTGATACTGGTGTTATTGGTACAACTTTTGGGTCGTTTGGGTGCCACAAGGGATGATTATAGTTAACAAATCTAACCATGATATACATTGGTATGTTAGGTGGCTTGGAGTCGGGGCTATAAATTATTTCAATTATCTCACCAAGAGCTCCATTAACAAGTCATGTTTGTGTCCATATGTTAGTTGTGAGCATGATTCGTTGTCCTAGTGATAGTAGGACTTGCTTTTCAAGTTGTTCATTGTCAACATCAATAGTTGTTTTGCTTGTAGTCATCATATCTCTACTTATTGCAACTAGATGATTTAATTCCTTTAGCATTCGTTTATTGTGAAGGGATACCATATCATTAGTAGCAAAGAGGTGGACTGCAGTGTCAAATTGCTTATTCACAATTGGCGCTAATTGTTCTTTTGTTCGTTTCATCAAGCTTTGCCAATCTTCTTTGGTTGGGTGTGCGTTGCGTATGTTTAGTAGTGTTTGACGAAATTGTGATTGCGTTAGAGATTCCCCTTGTTGGCAAAACATCGTTTGTAGGGTGATAATTTTTCTAAATTAGTTCCAAAGTGTTATTGAATTTGAGTGTGATGTGTATATTGGTTTATCCATTATAGGTGGCAGTTAGGTGAGGTCTCCAATGAGAATCATAGATACGCCTCTAAAGTATGAATGTTTATGATGAGGGAAAGCTTCGCAAAGTTGGATATCTATTTTCAACAATAGTTTCGGACCGATAAAGCTCATCTCATCAATGAGTATATATCTTGTGTCCTTCAACATTTCCTAGAACACTGCTAGTGCTTAGCCATGTAGTGGTTGAATTTCTTTGATGGGGATTCATAGTGTTGAATGAATTGTTGTCGCATGAATGTTAAATGCAACAATTCCGGTAGGAGCTAGTACGAGTATTGGGTTTTTTTGTTGTGAATTTTTTTCTTGTAGCATATTTTTTATACAACTGATCAGGTATGATTTTCCTATACCCGTAGTTCCTTGTATGATCATGTGTAATGGTTTGTTGAGCATGGTGGTATGATGAAGAATAAGTATCTGATAGAATACTGAGGGAGGAGGGGGGTGAATCAGTATACTGAAAAATTGATACAAAGTTCCCAAACTCAAATTCAATCACACAAAGTAAACATATCTCAGTCAATCAATATTCATAAGAATACTTGACATCAACCGGTTTGACTGTTATGACAACTTCGCAATAAACAACTTCAATCTTGTAAACATCAACAATTCTTAATCATAACTCAACATATTCATCTCTCAATGCTTCTAGTTATCATGTCTTATCATAAGTTAATCAAATCAACAAATAAGATCATAACCACAAAACATTCACCACTTGACACAAATGTTTATACGTGGAAAACCCAAATAGGTAAAAACCACGGTGAGATGAGACTCACAAGGATAGCTATCTGAACTCTTCTGAAGTTTGCCCTGTTAGGAACAAGGCCTGTTAAAGCTTTACAAAAATTCCTATTAAGAACTAATTCCGGTTAGGAATCACCTGGTTAAGGGATTTAAAAATATGCCTTGATGAAAAGAACAATACACTATTAGGAGTAACCTCGCTGGTGGATTTAAGAATCCAAGTTAATGGACTACCTTGTTAGAGGATTTAATGAGTAATCAAGCTTGTTAGAGCTTACCCGGTTAAGGGATTTCACCTCTGTTGTAATTATTATAAAACAACAGGTTTTCTTGATCTATTTGAATAGCACTACATTTGCTTGATCAGATCATTTTAAGCTTCAATCTGCCTTCGCTCAAAGTGAAGATCCATTCACCGGTTAGGCAACTACACACTCAACAGGTTTCTGCCAATTTTGCCAACAACTTTTACAAACAACTTCATTGACCTTAAATACAAATCAATTAGGTCGGTAACACAACAAAAACCTAATTCTCACCATTGAGATTACAAACAAGTCAGTATAACCTTGACCGTTTAGAAATCATGACAATCTCTTCACATTCTTCAAGAAAATTCCAACTACTCCATGATCACCACTTCAACAAACTTTTTAACTCATCACATATTGTGCATTAGATGCAATCCACTTTTCTCCTTCCCTAGACAATAAACAAACGCGCAAAAATAATTTGAACTTATCCTCATATAATGATCACACGTGTCTCCATCATTATCGCTCATCAGATAATAAACCAACAAACTTGATCGGTTAGGGTTTCACAACTAATAGGGTTTACCGATTACATTGCATAGAAATGTTTAACCCTTTACACCGGTTTACCGGTTCAACTCACAAACTTAACATACCAGTTTACAACATCTTTCACAAATCTCGTTTTACCAATTACGTAGCCAATATAAAAAACAACAATATCAGTAATAACATGAATACCATTACTGGTTCAGTTGACATCAATGACAACATATCATTAATGCAATCTTTATGCAAAATTCCAACAAACTAAAAATGTCAACAATCTCCCCCTTTGGCATTGATGGCAATACAAATATCAACGCCTCTGATTGCTGCTGAGATTGGTGAATAGAAATCTTAGTTTACATTACCAAGTATTCACCTTTCTCTGTGTGTCTTCAACCTGTCATTGGTTCACCTAATTAGACACATAATTCTTCTCCCTCTTTGACATCAATGCCTAAGTGAAAGTAAAAACATGTAATTTTGTTGTCGCTATGCAACAATATCTTACTACAACTTGATGCTCCCCCTGTGGAATACATCCACTTCTTCATCAATCCATGTAAGATTCTACAAGTAATTCAAGGACTAATGCAATCAACATCATGCTCAACTAACTTCATGAAGAGGGACAACCCCCAATTGACTTCTAAGATACTCAAAAGTGGTCTTAGTTAGAGGTTTGGAAAAGATATCTGCAAGTTGCTCCTTGGTAGAAACATGCTCCAAGATAACATCTTTACATTGAAATTTTTCCCTCAAGAAGTGATACTTCAATTCAATGTTCTTAGTCCTTGCATACAAAACAAGATTTTTAGAAATGTTTATTGCACTTGTATTATCACACAAAATCTTTATTGGTTCTGAGATTTTCATCTTCAAACCTTCCAAAATGTGCCTCATCCACATAGCTTGTGTGCAATTCATATAAGCCACTACATACTCATCTTCAGTAGCAGATTGTGAAGTACAACTCTACTTTTTACTACGCCATGAAACTAGCCTTCCTCCTAGAAAGAATGCTCCACCGGTAGTACTCTTTTGGTCATCAATATTTCCTGCCCAATTAGCATTTTTGTATGCCTTCAAGTCAAATTTTCACCATATGGATACCATAACCCATAGTCAACAGTACCTTTCAGATATGTAAAAATTCTCTTGGTTTCCATCAGATGTGCTTCCTTTAGATTTTTCTCAAATCTAGCCACAATACCGACTGCATGGGCAATATTGGATCGACTATGAACAACATAGTATAATTTTTCAATCATTGACCTGTATTCCTATTCATCTACAGACTTAGATGCATCTTCCTTGGACAACTTACAACCTGTAACCGTTGGGGTTCCAACTAGTTTACAATCACTCATACTGAAAGTCTTTAAAACCTCTTTCACATACTTGGATTGAGTAATGAAAATTACCATTCTTCATCTGTTGTCTCTATAAACCTATGAAATTTTTTATTTCCCCTACTAATGACATCTTAAAATCATTCTTCATTTCATCTGTAAAACAATTACTCATGTCATAATTACCTCCAAATATAATATCATCGACAAATACTTCACTGGCCATTATTTCATCTCCTTCAGATTTGAGATAAATGTTGTTGTCATCACTAGTTCTAGCAAAGCATGGCTTCATCAGATTAGTATGAAGCCATTCATACCATGCTCTAGGTGCCTGTTTTAATCCATACAAAGCTTTATGCAATTTGCATACCATGTCTTCCTTATCTGTCAATGCATAACCATCAGGATGCTCTATATAAACCTCTTCTTCCAATATGTTATTCAAAAATGCAGACTTGACATTCATCTGGTATACCTTGAACTTCTTATGAGCTACAAATGCAAGTAAAGTTCTAACACATTCCATTCTTGCTACTGGTGCAAAATTTTCTCCATAATCTTCTCCTTCTTCTTGCGCATAACCTTTGCATACTAATCTTGCCTTCTTGCGAACTACAACGCCATCTTCATTTAACTTGTTTCTGAACACCCAATTAGTACCTATAATATTCTTGTATACCGGTCGGGGTACCAAGGTACAAGTGTTGTTCTTCTCAATTTGATCTAACTCCTCCTCCATAGCTTTCACCCAATGATCATCACCAAATGCCTCCTTAGCACTTCTAGGTTCAAAGGTGGAAATCATGCAAGAGTTCTCTCTTATTATCCTTCTAGTTAGTACTCTAGCATCCCTATCCCCAATAATCTGTTCAGGACTGTGATTCAGTCTCACATACCTAGGAATAACATGATCATTCTCTTTAGGTTCATCTTCTTTTGAGTTTATTTGTTCCGGTTGAACAAGTACATCAAGATTTGCTTTACCATTTTCTGATTTAACCGTTTCAGGTACCAAAAGCAAAATGCAAGGATCTTCATCCTTCTTCTTTGAATTAGTTTCTTCTGATACTTCAGGACATTCATCTATACGAACATCGACACTCTCAACAATTTTTTGTGTCCGATTGTTGAAGCATGTATAGGCCTTACTCTTGGTGGAATAGCCAAGAAATATGCCTTCATCACTCTTAGCTTCAAACTTGCTTATGTAATCACCTATTTTAATAAAATATTTTCTTCCAAATATCTTAAAATAGCTAACATTAGGTGATCTCCCATACCAGTATTCATAAGGGGTCTTGTCCTTACCTCTTTTTACTAGAACTCGGTTCATTGTGTAGACAATTATACTTACAGCTTCTTTCCAAAATGTTTTTGCTACACCTCCTTGTATCAACATAGTCCTAGCAGCTTCAACCATTGACCGGTTGTTTCTCTCTACTATACCATTTTGTTGTGGTGTCCTTGATGTAGAAGGTTGTCGCTTGATACCATTCTCATCACAGTACTTAGTGAATTCATCATAAGTAAATTCACCACCTTGATATGTTCTCAGACATTTTATCTTTTTTCCACTCCCTTTCTCAGGCTAAGGCCCTAAATGCCTTGAATTTACCAAAATCTTCATTCATATCCTTCAAGAATGTGACCCACATCATCCTTAAATAATCATCAGTGAAGATCATGAAATATATGTCACCTTGAATGCTTCTTGTTATTATTGGTCCACATAGATCTATATGATCCAAATCTAACAAGTGCTGTGCTGAGAAGGACTTTCTCTTGAAAGTTGAAGAATTCATCTTTCCTAACTGACATTCTTTACAAAGAGAATTAACTGGTTTGTCTAGCTGAGGCAGACCTCTTACTATCTTAGACTTGCTTACTTTAACAATATTGTCAAAATTTATATCATCTATTTTTGCAATCAAACAATTGCTAACTTTAAGATTTAGATGAAATAGATTACCTCTGGTCTATTTTCCGGTTGCAATCAATTCACCTTTGTTGTCAAAGATTTTGTACATACCATTTCTAAACTCCAGTGGGTATCCTCTGTCGTTAAGTTGTGCCACACTCAAAAGATTATGCTTTAGGCCTTCAACCCAATAGACATCATCAGCACTGCTCTTCCCATTAAGAGAAATGAATCCCTTACCTTTAACCATACAGGGTGAGTCATTGCCAAATCTGACAACACCACCATCAAATTCCTTCAGAGAAATAAATTTTCTCCGATCACTGGTTATATGATGTGAACATCCACTATCAATGATCCAATCATCAGAGTTATCCATCCTGGATACTAGTGCCTTCTGATCTGATATTTCTTCCTTAATAGCTACAAACACAATATCTTCACTAACATCATCATTAGATTCTTCATCACTAATACCACTATCAATAGATACAAGACAATCTCTCTTGCTTTTACCCTTATATTTCTTAAATTTGTCTCTCTTGTATTAATTTTCACCATTAGGGCAATTAGCTGCTATATAACCAATCTTGTTGCATGCAAAACATTTTAAAGGTAGCTTGCCTCTATATTTACCAATGCCTCTAGGCAGTCATTTTGCCAACAATTCTTCAAGTTCCACTAAGTTGTCTTCATCATCAACATCTTTGTTGGATATAGATTCGTGACCATGGTCGGTATCTCTACTTCTTCTCATAGATGGGTTAGAGACAGAAGCTCTCAATGTAGATTCTAATTTTTGTAAACTACCATCATAGCCATTTAGTTCAAAAGTAGTAAGTTTGCCAATAATAGAGTCAAGATTTACCTTTGTCTTGTCAAGGGATTTAAGCTCCTAAATAGCTGCAACTTGGATAGCATAGATCGGTAGTAGGGTTCTTAGTACCATATTGATCATTGTGGCATCTTCCACTTTTCCTCCTGCACTCTTTATTTCACCAACTATCTCTTTGATCCTTTGACCATACTACTGGATATTCTCACCTTCACACATTCTCATGTCATCAAACTTTCCTCTTAGACTCTTTATTTTGCAATCTTAACATGTTCATCACCGCTATAAATCTCTTCAAGTTTTTGCCACACTTCATGTGCAGTTTCAAGACCATGAACATCTACATATTCAACATCAAATAGGTAACTGATAATAGCCTCTAATGCAATTTTCTTATTGTTCTTTCTTGTGATCATCAGTCAGGAATCCACTAGGTGTAATATACTTAGCTCATGTATGATCCCAATACTGACTACCAAGACTCTTGATGTAAATATTCATTTTGTCGCTCCATATTCTATAGTTATCTTTGTATAACTTCGGACCTTCTTTCTTCATCAAGATCTGCAAGATCTTTTCCTCAAGTTGTTAAGATTTTAGATTAAAGAGGACTTGAGATGCTCTGATACCATTTGATGGTATGATGAAAGAATATGTATCCGATAGAATACTGAGCGGGGGGGGGTAAATCAGTATACTGAAAAACTGATACAAATTTCCCAAACTCAAATTCAATCACACAGAGTAAACAAATCTCAGTCAAGATCAATATTCATAAGAATACTTGACATCAACCGGTTTGACTGTTATGACAACTTAATAGTAAACAACTTAAATCTTGTAAATATCAACAATGCTTAATCATAACTCAACATATTCATCTCTCAATTCTTCCAGTTATCATGCCTTATCATAAGTTAATCAAATCAACAAATAAGATGATAACCACGAAAACATTCACCACTTGACACAAATGTTTATACATGGAAAAACCAAATAGGTAAAAACCATGGTGAGATGAGACTCACAAGGATAGTTATTTGAACTCTTTTGAAGTTCGCCCTTTAAGGAGCCAATTCTATTAAAGCTTTACAATAAGTCTTGTTAAGAACTAATTCCAGTTAAGAATCACTCGGTTAAGGGATTTAAAAATATGCCTTGATGAAAAGAACAATACCCTGTTAGGAGTAACCTCGCTGGAGGATTTAAGAATCCAAGTTAATGGACCACCTTGTTAGAGGATTTAATGAGTAACCAAGCTTGTTAGAGCTTACTCGGTTAAAGGATTTCACTTCTTCTATAACTATTAGAAAATAATAGGTTTTCTTGATCTATTTGAATAGCACTACATTTGCTTGATCAGATCTTTTTAAGATTCAATATGCCTTCACTCAAAGTTCAGATCCATTCCTTGGTTAGGCAACTACACACTCAACAGGTTTCTACCAATCTTGCCAACAACTTTTACAAACAACTAAATCGACCTTAAATACAAATCAATTAGGTCGGTAACACAACAAAAACCTAATTCTCATCATCGAGATTACAAACAAGTTGGTACAATCTTGACCGTTTAGAAATCATGACAATCTCTTCACATTCTTCAAGAAAAATCCAACCTCTCCATGATCACCACTTTATCGGACTTTGTAACTCATCACGCATTGTGCATTAGATGCAATCCACTTTGCTCCTTCCATAGACAATAAACAAGCGTGCCAAAACAATTTGAACTTATCCTCATATAATGATCATGTGTGCCTCCATAATTACCACTCATCAGATAATAAACCAACAAACTTGATCAGTTAGGGTTTAACAACTGATAGGGTTTACCGGTTACATTGCATAGAAAGGTTTAATCATTTACACCGGTTCAACTCACAAACTTAACATACTGGTTTACAACATCTTTCACAAATCTCATCTTACTGGTTACTTAGCCAATATCAGAAACAACAATATCAGTAATAACATGAATACCATTACTGGTTCAGTTGACATCAATGACAACATATCATTAATGCAATCTCTATGCAAAATGTCAACAAACTAAAAATGACAATAGAACACACTGGTGTTATGATTTGAGACTATCAAAAGTGCTTTCTTTTTTTCCGTTTATACCGTATTGGTGGGTGTATACTTTCTTGTTGGTACATGTTCATCTTGGGTGGTTGTTTTCTTTATATTGTAAATTATGATGTAGTATTGTGCAATTTATGAGGTATTTTAGTTTCAACCCAATTATATTTGGTGTCAAATGTACGTCGGCCTAATAATTAAAGTTCGTCCACATTGTTGTTGATTGTATGCCTCATTCTTGAGAGTAGTTCCCACTCATTCATCTCTGATGTGATAGTTATATTCCTTTCATCTTCATTGTTTTATTCTTCTTGGGGTCTAGCATTTTCTTCTATATGTTGGATGATGTGCCATACATCATATTTGTTTATATGCATTTGGTGCCAATTGGTGATTATTGTGTCCTTGGTAACTCCTATATCAATCTCAATATTTTGAAAGTGTTTATGTAAGAGCAATTCACTCCAACAAAATGTTTCAAAATGTTTTGACTCTTCCTTGGGTATACTGTAGAATTTTGGGTAAATGTTAACAATGGCTTATATTGTTCTCTCTTTCCATATGCATGATTTACGACTTGCAACATAGGTGTAAGATCTTGCAGATTCGACTAATGTGATTGTCTCTAGCTCTGGAGGGCGGCCCACATAAGAGCGTAAATAACTATTTTCTACTATAGTCTCATTTTGTGTTTTAGTTAATTGGTGTAGCACTTTTCGTCCAATATTTAAAGTTGTAAATAGTTTGTTACAAAACAACAAAGGGTAATTTTTGCAGCATATGGCAAGTTTCTTGTGCATCGATATCACATTCTACTACAAACTCTATCATGAATCTTCAATATGCTACTACTATTGGGTCATCTCTTTGTTGATTTGTGGATATTCTTGTTAGCATAGCAGTACAACTTTCAGATGTTCTCTCTTCTTTTGATGCATATTTGGCAGTGTATTTCTGTACAAGTTCACGTGATATGACGAGTTGGCAATCGATATTAGCTCTCCATATTAAAATCATTTCTGGTTTGTGGATGTTAAGCCTATCATCATTTCTTGCAGGTTCATATTTCTTTGTGCCTGTTTAATCACATAATAAGATCGAGGTAGGATGTTCTTCCAATGGAACTTTATATCGGCATTCTAGTTTTCTACCCTTCTTCCGTAAGCATGTTCTTTCTCTGCATTTTGTGTGTCTTTGCACACGGTTCACTAACTCTTCATAATCATCTAATGGATTTGTGGCTACAATCTCTATCATGTTTAGGAGGCATGGATCATCACATGGAGATCGGTATATCTGGTCATTCCTATGTGTTGTGGCACAAGGGTTCTAAGCACTTACGTACTTATCAAAAAATTATTGCTTTATCAACATCTTCGTTATTTTCCTAATCTATCTTGTCCATGTCTGGTGCATCTTGGAGCCATAGGAACCCATGTACATGTGCGGTTCCTTGGTGTTTCCATTCATATCTATACTAATAATCTATAATACTAAGGATTTTTTCAATAACTTCTTCACCAAATATGGTGAATCTTTGATGTAGGTATAATGATGTTCTATGTGGTTTATTAATGACATTTTCAAGATGGTGCTTATTTGAATGCATGGAAAGCTCCATATTATTTGAGAGGAGTTGTTGGAGGTCTGGCCACTTTGTATCAGCTACACTTAGTGTGAAGAACAGGGTGGGAGATCCTATTGGTTAATCATGTTTGTTAATTCCATATGACACATGTTCCAATATGGTCTTCTTCCTCTCATGGAAGAGACAATGTGCAATAATTCCTCAGCTAGTTGTGAGTCAGGGAGATCTTTCAAGTGTGCGCGTAAATTCTCAATAGTGGTTGGTAAGTGCTCCTCTGCATTTTTTTAAATGAAAATTGTTGCAAGAGATTGGCTCTAATGACGCATCATAAGGTTATAGATGTAGTATCAGAATCTTGGATGTTATCTAAATCTTTGATCATGGAATCACATTAAGTGTAATACATATTCATGCATCTTTATTTCCCTAGTTCTTGGTTGCATTTGTAATCCAATTCTATTTGGGAAGAGTTTTCTAAATTCCATATCAAGTAGGCCCTTGGTATTATATTTGGGGATAATCCTATTTCTGGCCAGTCAATGATGTTATTTGTGGTTTCCTCTAACTCTAGTATTTTCTTAATTATCTGTAGTTCATGGCATTCGTTTGGTAGGTGGGATATAAATGATGATGAATTAGTCGTCATACCCTCAACTTGGTCTTCATCAAGGCCATCTTCATTTTTTTCTACCATTAGATCACCGTTTGCTTCAATGGTGTGAAGCATGTTTGATACGTCTGTTCTTTCCTCAGGGATTTGGTTTAGGTTGTTATAATCTATTGACACATCTTTATAGTATGGGTCATATTTCACTTTGTATTTCAATGCATCCCTAACATGACCCCTACTTACGTAACAATCATAGTAGTTTCCTTGAGCCTGGGGTCTACGAACTATAAGGATATCTATGTCTCCCAATTTACGTGGCAGCACACTTGCAATGTTCTGTATGTCTTGTGGGAAGCTAATTGTATGGCCACTGTACTTATATTGGCCTCCAATAGTATGGGTAACCTGTAATATATGGTTCACTCTAGCAATGATCATTTCTCCTACTTGTGTCAATATCTTCAGCATAATAGGTTGCTCCCCTGGGTCCATTTTATTGAGTGGTGAGAGCCGGTGTACGCCCTTTTCATTAATGCACCTCCTATAGGTAGGGGTTTGGCATGATGAGTGTGAAAGAATACCTGGGTATGACTCTTTGCATATATTACATATTTCCAAGTTAGAAAACATGTCTATTTTCCTATGAAAGATTTTCATTGCTGTCATGAATCTAGCATTAGCATTCAACCCAACTGCTTTGTTTGATATCATTCTTGTACTTGTTTTTGGTGAGCTTGAGGATTTGTCACATTTGCAGATTTTTTGTTCACAAGGTTAGTTTCATTTTGTTATTTTCTTTTCAAATTCCTACGTATAGCTATTTTCTCCCTATGGTTGGCATAATACGTTTGGCTTCTTTTTTGACTTAGTTCTCTTTGATCTTGCATTTGTTTAGAGTGATTGGTGGTTCCTTGAGCACTGGATTCAGCCATTTGATTGCACTATTCATCGAGAAAAGCATAAACATCTTAACAAGGAAGATTTGAACTAAATATCAACACTACAATATAATATACATGGAATATTGCATATTGGAATGCAAAAATTACATATTTTGCATTAGTCCAAAGGGAGTCTTCTAGAGAACAATTTAAATTATATACATTAAGTTTACATTCTTTTTTAGTTTAAGAGTGTTAAACATTCAGAATTTGCAAAGTGTCCAAAGTTTCAATGTTGCATCTTGTATTTTATTAAAGGGCATTGGAAAGCCCATAGTGGTGCAGGGTTGTACCAAAAAGGATGTGCATCCCATGTAGGAAGCGTCTCCTCTATCTAATCAATTGATGTGTTTCTTTTGTTCACACTTTATTGTTCCCCATGAAGTAGGCTTCAAACACTTGCAACCAATGTAATTGCAAGGTAAAACCCCATTTCCAACATTCCCCTAAGATAATGCTACACTAATATTTTGTGTAGGGTAAGGGTGTCCATCTAAGCATAAAGGATAGATAAATTTCATCATGTTTTAGCTTCAGTCGCCTAGTAGCCATGAAGTAAAAAGTGGAAGCATAAACAATGCACATGAACTATTTGACAAAATGCCTTAACAAGATAAATATACACAGGGCACATGAACTATTTGATAAAATTTCCTTTGCAAGATCTCAAAACATAGATAAGGGACAAGAACTATTTGACGAAATGCCACAAAGAGTGTTGCCTATCTAATGTGAATATTTTCTTGTAGACTATTTTTTCATAATGCTTGATCATCCAGAAAAATTGTTTGACAATTTCCTCAATGAATTAAATAATATGCGCATATACAGTTTCACTTCCAAATAGCTTTGAATGCATATGTGACTCATTTGAAATCAAGTTATCAATAGAGTTCCCAAATTAACAAGAATTGATTTTCATCTTATGAAAAAGCATCAATTGGTAAAGCTTTATAACTTAAAAGATCAGACAATCCTTTACCAGACACACACAAGCGCACAAATGCACACACACACATCTATATATTTTGGTATAAGGAATATTGATTGTATATTGTATTATATAGGGGTAAATTATATTTTCAATCTGTTTACAACTGTATGCTTCCTTTGATAGTATTTTTAAACAACAATATGACTATTTGTATGAATGTTTTATGTACTGGCTAGGAGTAATTAGATCCTTGACTGTATTTACAACTGTGTGTTGGGTTTAAGGCTAGAGGCTTGTATCAGTACACGTTTCTTTTATTTTCTCGAGAAGTATATTGCTCTCTGAGGCAAAATCTAGTTGCTTTTCCTTGGTGATGGTAACCTTCAGCCATTCTTCATTATTGTATGTTTCATTTTTGCATTTAGGTTCAAGAGGAATTGATTATACGTCACATTTTTTATTACCTCTACGGTTCTTTGCTCAACATTGTCATCGAATTGAAGCATGTATAATGTTTCTGTGGGCATGCCCATAAGTTTTGTTGCCCCTTCATCAAATGCAATTGCCCATATTGTATTTGTGTGGTCCTATAGGTTTGTCTAGAGGATGTACCCATAGTTACACTCAGAGAGGGTCATGTTATACTACGAACAATACTAATTTCCTTCTTTGGTCTCGTCTAATCATTTCTTACATGGTTTTCCATTTACTTGGGTGGGACATGCTAGATAGCAAAATGACTTAGATTTTATTTGTTGTGTCATTGCCTTTAGAATGCAATAGAAGTGTTGCACTGAATTTGATGCATGTGCCCAGATTTCACTAATCGTCATTCTTTGAGGGGTGGGAGTTGGTGTAGTAAGCTGATGCACAATTCCTTGTCTAGTGTGAATATTTTGGTTGTACCAATCTTTGAGCTGGGCCAATTCCTCTATAAGAGGGTCTATGAAGAGGCTTGTATTAAATGTTGTACCTATTACCTTTCCATTGAATTCACACACATGACCATTTCTTATAGAAAGAGTAGTGATTTCTTGTAAATAATGCCTTCGTTGGACTTCAATACCTTCCTTTTCTGCCTTTGCACCCCATAATGTAATATCAATGTTTGTTCGAGTCATGTTGACTAACTTAATGGTACGCCTAGGAACCTTTGTACCATCTCTTCTGCATATCATTGAGCTCATATCGACACTAATGACAATTCCAATAACGTCAATGTTTGAGTTGTTATTTATGGTAGCCACTTGATCAAGAGTTGTGAAAACGTATTTGTGCTTGGGTATGGAAGAGTCATCATTGCATGCAATAACTTTTGAATCATCTACCAAGGTTATTTCTAGTCCACTGTTGAGCTTGTTATAAATTTTATTGGCTGGCTTTATTTCTCCCCCAGATAATGTGTATGTCACTCCAACTTGGATGTTATCATAATAGGTTTTTGCTTGTTCATTGAAACACGTAACACGTGTTTCAGTACCTTCGTTGTCTACGATGTCAAAGCTAAAAATGTGGCCCCTTACTTTTGTTGTATTGTAGTGATAGATGTCCTTCTTCACTAGGACACGGCCCTTGATGGTCCATCTTGGTTGGTAGGGATTCAAATTTTTTATACGAGTTATTGTCATAAGTGTGTTGCCCATGTTTTGAGGTGGCTTGACCCCAAAAAATGTTTTTTGTTGCTTGGAACCCTTACATTTTGTGGATGTGCTTGGCTCTATACTTGAATTTTACAGATCGGTTCTCCAAGTATAGCATGTGTTGTACATACAATTTCTAGGTTCAGAATAACGATCCACCTACACAATTAAACAATCAAAAATAAAATATTATAATCACTACATTTTTTATAATGTAAAGGTTCTATGAACTTTGTTGGAATAATAGTAGGCTTATTGACTCACTGGGAGCCATGCAAATTCAGGAAGATGTATTTTGAATCTATGTCATTCTTATATTTTTTTTGGCAAGGATGCCTTTTGTTCATGTACGCCATCTGACAGATCAACTCTATAATGAATGCAATGCTCGGGTCCATCACCAAAGTTAGATATAGCGGATATTTGGAGACATGGAGCCACAAGCACGGACCCATCGTACATAAGCTGGATTGCGTTTTCAGTTAGTACATCCATTAGACAGGGGATTAGGATGCTTCCTGCGAAACCAGGAGAAAACTAATTCATTGCACTATACGACTGTTTAATAAAAGGTTGGATTCATTAATGACAACGCACATAATAGACAATGTGTATGTATCAAGCCTTCAATAACAATATTATACATCACTGAGTAGAAGCAGCAATAGTGATAATAACATGTAATGAGATTGTAAAGAGATCAAGAGTGTCACCATTATACTCAAATTGTGTGGAGGACAAGGAGGGTGGGTGTGCTAGAGTAATATGCAACTGTGGAGATGTTTTGATGAAATGCAACTGTGATCTTTGGGACAATTACATTGGGTAGGAACCTTATTGAGGATGTAATTAGTTGTTATATATTGTGATTTTTGTTTTAAAAAATTTATGTATCTGTTGTGTGCTCTCTTCTTCATGGTGTCAAGTAATAATTTATACAAAAGCCATGTTGGAAACAATTTAGGAATGCCTAATGCCTTGTAATGTTGATGGTGGGTACCCATGTATGCTACTGCTCCATTTTCATTGAACTGTTTTTACTGTAGAACTTGTACATTACTTGTCATGCATCCTTGAAATAGAAAAATATACTATGGTAGAAGACAAAGAGGCTTTTATGCTTGTCAATCCCTATAATTAGGGCAAAGGGTAGAAGAGTTCACTAAAGCATAGGCAGATTTTCAAATTGAATGTAGTAATCTATAGTTGAGCAATTCCGGTAGAAGCTAGTACGAGTATTGGGTTTTTTTGTTGTGGCATATTTTCTTGTAACATATTTTTTATACAACTGATCAGGTATGATTTTCCTATACCCGCAGTTCCTTGTATGATCATGTGTAATGGTTTGTTGAACACACTGGTGTTATGATTTGAGACTATCAAATGTGCTTTCTTTTGTTCCGTTGATAGCGTATTGGTGAGTGTATACTTTCTTGTTGGTACATGTTCATCTTGGGTGGTTGTTTTCTTTATATTTGTAAATTGTGATGCAGTATTGTGCAATTCATGTGGTATTTTAGTTTTAACCCAATTATAGTTGGTGTCAAATACACGTCAGCCTAGTAATTCAAGTTAGTCCACATTGTTGTTGATTGTATTCCTCATTCTTAAGAGAAGTTCTCACTCCTTCATCTCTGATGTTGTACTTATATTCCTTTCATCTTCGTTGTTTTCTTCTTCTTGGGGGCTAGCATTTTCTTCGATATGTCGGATGATGTGCCATACATCATATTTGTTTACATGCATTTGATGCCAATTGGTGATTATTGTGTCCTTGGTAACTTCTATATCAGTATTAATATTTTGAAAGTGTTTATATAAGAGCAATTCACTCCAACAAAATGTTTCAAAATGTTCCGACTCTTCCTTGGGTATACTGTAGAATTTTGGGTAAACGTTAAGAATGGCTTGTATTGTTCTCTCTTTCCATTTGCATGATTTACAACTTGCAACATAGGTGTAAGATCTTGCAGATTCGAGTAATGTGACAAATGATTATGTGGAAGTTAATTATAAATGAAAAATTATGTTATTGTTAATGTAAGGGTTAATCGTAGTATGTAAATGATGATCATAATAGTCGAAGGTTGGTTAATCGGGATAGGAACATTTAGACTTGGTGTATAAAATGAACCTAAAAGAAAAAAAAGGAAATGGTTATGCATTGAAAGATAAAATCTCATAATAAATGAATAGTTAAGTAGGTTGCATATCATGAGTGATAGGAATTCCTATGATTTCACATATGCTTGAATAATGATTTAAGATTATTAATTATTGATCTAGAAGAAAGTAAATGTTTATTGCCTATGTAGGTAGATTAAGTAATGGCATTGAGATACCCTAGGGAGTTAGTAGTAATGATTTATTGTATTCTGCTTGCGTAGTCTATTCGTCTATAGACAATTGCAAGTTCACTCCCATTAGCCTTCCTATAACCATAATTTCATTATATACAGGAATAAAATGGATGGAAAGCTCTAAATTTTTGTCCATGGCTACTATATTTCTAGTTGCCTTAGGTGCCCCTGAATATGATCGGATTCCCAAGTTGCCAGGCCAAACACAAGATGTTAGCTTCAAACAGTATAGTGGGTATATCACCACAAATAAGGTAAATAGGATAGCCTCATTTTATTACTTTGTAGAGGTAGAGAAAAATCCTACATCTAGCCCACTGACCCTGTGGTTTAATGGAGGTAAGAACAATTATTTTTTTTCTATATAGATAGTTCTATCTGCTTGTCGGTATTACTATTTTAAATTGTTTATGACATTCAATTTCTAATGTTTATTTTTGTTAAGGTCGGAAGGTAATGACTTTGTTCAATTATTGCAAGGTCGGGTTTCTCATCAGTTGGTTTTGGGGCATTCATGGAGCATGGTCCTTTCAAGCCCATTAGTGGAAACATTTTAGAGAAAAATAAATACTTTTGGAATAAAGGTAATATTCATTCTAGCTTACTCAGAACCCTGGTTATGAGATTGAAATTCAGAAGTACAAAATTTGAACAATGTAGGAGATTCCCTAATGAACTTCCAAATGGAGGATTCTCATAAGCTAAATGGTTTGCCTAACAGAAAGTGTTTTGATTAAGTAAAAACGGGTATTTGAAAGGTACCCAAACCTTTTACAAGCCAGGAGAAAAGAAAAGCATAAAAAAGTGCCTGATCACTTCAAAAAGTCAAAATGAACCCACCGGATGGGCATAGCTTAAAACATTACATAATTACATAAAACATGGAACAGACAGCAACAGGAAAGCAAAAGACAGCAAAGAGACAGAACCAAAGACAGCAATTGGAACTAAATACTATTCAAGATCTCCTCAGCGTGAACAACCATTTGTTTCATGTTGTTTGTCGAGGTCTTCATATCCTCCAGCTCGCGACCTTCGATGTTGACCTTATTCTTTGTGTTGGCTCTAGTCCTCCTTTCATGACCCTTCTTGTTCACCTGCTCTTTATCACCTTCCTTCTCTGCATTGTTCTCGTACCTGTTGATAAAAATGTTCATATTGTCCACCAAAGATTTAAGAATTTGGAAATTTTGATCAACAATCTGCTTGACACTGTGCTCCAGCTTGTCAATTCTGCTGCCAAAGTCTTTCAGTTTGTTGTCCATTTCCTTTCTATCTCCCATCTCATTGACCTTTTTCTCTGTGGCTAAGATTTTTCCAACCATACATTCAATAGCTTGCGCATTATGCTAAACGACCACTAACTCTTTAACATTCTCCGCCAAGGGCTTATTACCAACCGTAATTTTTGCCATGGCCTGTGTATCAATTTTCAAGCTATTAATATCCTTCACCAGAGTAGTGATGGTTTCACAGAAGGCCTTAATGGTGTCTTTGTCACCACTATCACTTTGACCCCCTTTTTCCTCATTATGCAGTCTAGTGGTATTCACGGTCTCCACGGTTTCCAAATTATCCTTAATCGGGTTAACCTCCCCTTCTTTGTCCTGACTATCAATCCTCTTATTTTCATCATCCTCCTCCTCGGACTCAACCAGAACATAATTGAGGCCTGATAAATTTTTTGATTTCTTAACCGAAATTGGCAATATTTATGAAATCCATCCACGCTTAAGCTCATGTTAAGGATTTTGCACTTTTACATTATTTGTTAAAGGATTCCATGGTGAATATAGCTATATCGCATGTTGTCTACAGCAAAAAAAAAGTGCAACTAATTGTGGCAACTAGCTGAAGGTGAACAATCAATACCCTGCAATTTTGGCTTCACGTGCACTCCAAAGTAAGCAAATGTTGTTGGAAGATATTAATAAATTGCCAATATAACTGATAAATACCATTATGCAGCCTTGGAACATTTTTATCACTTGCTTTGGTTGCATTTAAGGTTAACCAAATTTTGTGAGAAATATTTAAGGTGGGAGATTTACCTTAGTGGTTTATTTAGGGCTCTAGGGATGACAATAGAAAAATGACATGTGACAAAAGAAGAAGTAATATCATAATTAATTAAAAGAAACGATAACAAGATGGTGAGTCTGAAGGGGATGACAATGGTGGTGAATCTCAAGAGGATTGTGATGACATTTCTAGCAAAACTTGCAGTGTTGCTTCCCTGTTTCTATATGTTGGCGAAGCTGGCAAATCTGAGGAGGTTTTTGAGGGCATTTCTAGCATGGTTTGCATCATTTTTGCCATGTCTCTAGATGATATTCCTTTGAATTGTGATAAAAATAGTTCTTTGGTTGTTTCTCTTTTATTTTTGTTGGTTGTGGAGGTTTGGGATTCGTGTCATTTTTGGCCTTCGGCCTTCTTTCCATGATGTGCTTCTTGGAAATTTCTCTTATGCCACGTGCCTCGGTTTGGAGCTTAACTCATTTATTTTTTATATGGTGATCGCATTTTAGAGAGTTAGTCTTTGAAGATGTCAAGGAGGGGTAGAGGACATAAACCCAAAGATAATAATAGTAATAGAAATACAATACATTCATGTATAATTGTAAGTCTTTCTAGAGAGTAAATGAAAATCTAATGTGAAAACGTCCTGAAGATGAGTGTCAGAAGTAGATCTTGCAGGAATATCATTCATTCTAACTTTTGAAGTTCATGATCCTACAAAAAGTAACGAGATATTATCCATCACAATAAGCTCACATTTCTTCTTTACTAAATGTCATTTAACAATATTAACATTCAATGCATATCAAAGTAAGGAGGAAGAAAGTACAAATTAACAACAATCAGTATCTTTGAAAAGGAAGAAATTGCAGAAGAAATTGAATCGTCCCAACTGTGAGAAAATAATAAATTTATAAATAGGTGTAACAATATTCTAAGTGCATGGATGAATATTTTATGGCCACAAGCAAACAAGGAATGTCATTTTCCCTGCATCTGAACTCACATTATTATTTATATGAAGTTGTGAAAAAAGCAAAAGCATATGTACATAAGAAAGATCAACATTTAAATGATTTTTAAATTATTTTATTTTATTCAAAGTTACATTACTGTTTTGTCACTAAACTGACATTATGCCTCTAAAGCAAAAAATACAGTATCAACATTAGCATAAATGTGTTTTATTAAACAACGACATAATGCATCCTAGCTATTTTAGAATAGAGAAAAAAAGAAAAATTGAACTCCTAAAGGAGTGAATACAATCTCAGAATTCAGCATGAAGGTGTTTTATTTAAGACAATGACATAATGTATTCCAACTATTATAGTACGGAGCAAAAATAAAAATTGAACTCTGAAAGGAGAAGAAGGAAATCCCAAACATCTAAGCAAACAATCACAACTAGGCATGCCGAGAATGTTTGAATTAAGATCAGAAAATTGAAAATCCAACTACAAATATAAGCTATCAGTTTTACAAAGAAGTCTAATTTTGGATCACTCAAGACTGATGATACCATGTGGCAATGAATAATAACATTTTTTTATGAAAACAAAAGTATGGGATCAATGCATTTGAGGATTAGATATGCATGAAGAAGATAGGAAGTTGGCAATATAATCATTGACTTGGGGAAGAGAATGAACTTAGCAGAAAAAACTGAAGGGTTTGGGGCAACCAGTAGGGAACAAGTAGTTTCACATTGTAAGCCAAGTTTTCTTTCCACTGAGTGTTAATCATCTTATACTAGCTTCAAACAATATAGTGGGTATATCAACACAAATAAGGTAAATGAAAGAGCCTTGTTTTATTACTTCGTAGAGGCAGAGAAAAGTCCTACACCTATCCCATTGAATCTGTGGTTTAATGGAGGTAAGACCAATTAATTGGTTTCTATATAGATATTTTATTTGCTTGTGAGTATTATTGTTTTACATTGTTTATGACATTCAATTTCTAATGTTTTTGTTTGTTAAGGTCAGAACGTAATGAATTTGTTCAATTTTGTTAGGGTTGGGTTGCTCATCAGTTGGTTTTGGGGCATTCATGGAGCATGGTCCTTTCAAGCTCATTAGTGGAGGCATTTTAGAAAAAAATAAATACTCTTGGAATAAAAGTAATATTCATTATGACTTGCTCAGAAGCCTGGTTATGAGATTGAAATTCAGAAGTACAAAATTTGAACAATGTAGGAGATTCCCTAATGAACTTCCAAATGGAGGATTCCCATAAGCTAAATTTATGTCTTGGCTTTTGGCAGTGACAATGAAAAACCTTTGCATTTACCTCTTATTCTACTTGCAATTGTATCTTGTAGCTGATATATAAATCTTTTTTGGCAGAATAAAACATGTTGTATGTACAGAGCCCTGTTGGAGTGGGATTCTCATATTCTAATACTACTGAAAACCGTAATTCCAATGATACACTATCTGGCATGTGTAATGTGTCCTGTGCATTTGATATAACGCTATTATAGTATACATTTGAGTACATTCATAGCAGCATGATAGTGTTGGTTATAAAAATATGCTTAGAACAAATCATTGGCTTGTATGATGTTACAACTCAAGACAATTGGTATTCTTTGTTAATTGGCTGGAGAAGTTAAATAAAAATCATTAAATTAGATGTTTAACATAATATGCATGTACTCCTGCACATTTTAAAGAATACAAAGAGCCTTCGACATTTTGACTTTCAATAATTTTACAGAATGTAGGTTAAGAACTTGTTTGAAAAATTCAGACACGCCTTGCTTACAAATTTAGGAGAACTTTGAAAATGCCTATATGAAGGATGAAAACCCTATCATGCACACAGTGGAACCCGATGCATTAGAAAGCAATTAAAAGAAAACCTCTACAAAATTAATTCACCATTAAAATTTTAAACGGAGAGTGGGTTCTCTAATAAACAAGCCAAAGAGTTATAAAGTGCATTAACTTACCAAGATATCCGAAGGCAGTGATTCAATAGTTGTCTCCCCTTCCAAATTCACTGTGCTTACAAATTCAAGCAATCTTTAAAAATGCCTATACGAAGCAAAAAACCCTATCATGCACACAATGGAGCCCGATGCATCAGAATAATGCCCTGAAATTTCTAGCCAAAGAAGAAGCTCCACACACTATAGGGAAATAAATTCAAAGCAAATCAGACAAATTAAAAGTAGACCTGCAGTAGTTGGGGATTGTTTTTTTTTGTCCTTTGTCTACATAAATATTCGACAAGTCTGAATGGTTTGTAGGGGCAGTGGTGGATGAAAGCGAGTTTGGATGTCATGGTGCAAACATGTGGAGTGTAGGACGCATGCAGGCAGGCACAAAAATGTCCAGCACAACAAGAATCAGAAGCCCATCACACGGTTATAGGAACCCTAATGTCAAGCATATCTGGAATCGAAAGCCCCTCACACGGATACAGGATAAACCCTAGCCACGCGTTAGACGAGATGACACAAAAAACCACTGGGAAAATTGACCACAACGGGAAATGATGAATTTGTGGCATGAGATCGAGATCATCCAGCTATTGACTTAGACTAGATACTCCGACTGAGACTCCCAACTGCCATATATAACTCTAACTAACTAGAACTGTCTAGTGAGGGTTGGTTAATGGTAATAGGAACATTTGGACTCGGTGTATAAATTGAACCTAAAACAAAAAAAGGAAATGACTATGCATTGAAAGATAGAATCTCATAATAAATGAATGGTTAAGTAGGTTGCATATCATTGGGTATTGCTATGATTGCACCTATGCTTGAGTAATGATTAAGATTATTAGTTATTGATCTAGAAGAAAGTAAATGTTTATTGCCTATATAGGTAGATTAAGTAATGGCATTGATGGGTATTAGTTATTGATCTAGAAGAAAGTAAATGTTTATTGCCTATATAGGTAGATTAAGTAATGGCATTGATGGGTATTGCTATGATTGCACCTATGCTTGAGTAATGCTTAAGATTATTAGTTATTGATCTAGAAGAAAGTAAATGTTTATTGCCTATATAAGTAGATTAAGTAATGGCATTGAGATACTCTAGGGAGTTAGTAATAATGATTTATTATATTCCACTTGCGTAGTTTATTCGTCCACAGACAATTGTAAGTTCACTCCCCTTAACCTTCCTATAAAAATAATTTAATTATATTTATGAATAAAATGGATGGAAAGTTCTAAATTTTTGTCCATGGCTACTATATTTCTAGCTGCCTTAGGTGCCCTTGAATCTGATCTGATTCCCAAGTTGTCAGTCCAAACACAAGATGTTATCTTCAAACAATATAGTGGGTATATCACCACAAATAAGGTAAATGGGAGAGCCTTGTTTTATTACTTCGCAGAGGTAGAGAAAAATCCTACATCTAGCCCATTGAACCTGTGCTTTAATGGAGGTAAAAACAATTAATTTCTTTCTATATAGATAGTTCTATCTACTTGTGGGTATTACTATTTTACATTGTTTATGACATTCAATTTCTAATGTTTTTGTTTGTTAAGGTCTGAAGGTAATGAATTTGTTCAATTACTGCAGGGTCAGGTTGCTCATCAGTTGGTGTTTTGGGGCATTCATGGAGCATGGTCCTTTCACGCCCATTAGTGGAGACATTTTAGAGAAAAATAAATACTCTTAGAATAAAGGTAATTATCATTTTGTCTTGCTTAGAAACCTGGTTATGAAATTGAAATTCAGAAGTACAAAATTTGAACAATGTAGGAGATTCCCCAATGAACTTCCAAATTTGAACAATGTAGGAGATTCCCTAATGAACTTCCCAAATGGAGGATTCCCATAAGCTAAATGGTTTGCCTGATAGAAAGTGTTAAGCCATAATAAATCTTCTGATTTCTTAACCAAAAGTGGCAATGTTTATGAAATCCATCCATGCCCAAGCTTATGTTAAGGATTTTGCACTTTTACATTATTTGTTACAGGAGTCCATGGTGAATATAGCTATATCACATGTTGTGATACTTCAAAAAAAGTGCAACTGATTGTGGCAACTGGTTGAAGGTGAACAATCAATACCATACAATTTTGGCTTTCACGTGCAGTCCAAAGTGAGCAAATGTTGTTGGAAGATATTAATAAATTGCCAATGTAACTGATAAATGTCATTCTGCACCCTTGGAACATTTTTATCACTTTCTTTGGTTGCTTCTAAGGCTAACCAAATTTTGTGAGAAATCATTTTTATCACTTTCTTTGGTTGCTTCTAAGGCTAACCAAATTTTGTGAGAAATCTTTAAGGTGGGAGATTTACCTTAGTGGTTGATTTAGGGTTCTAGGGATGAAAATAGAAAAATGACATGTGACAAAATAAGAATTAATATCATAATTAATTAAAAGAAACGATAACAAAGGATAAACATTTTTTTTTTTTGGAAATGGTGAGGAGGAGCTCGGGTCGATGGTTTGTTTGGGTTTTTGAGTAGTGACGGCGATGGTGAGTCTGAAGGGGATGATAATGGTGGTGAATCTCAAGAGGATTGTGATGACATTTTTAGAAAAGCTTGTAGTGTTGCTGCCCTATTTCTATATGTTGGTGAAGCTGGCAAATCTGAGGAGGTTTTTGAGGGAATTTCTAGCATGGTTTGCATCAGTTTTGTCATGTATCTAGATGATATTCCTATGAATTGTGATAAAAATAGTTCTTTGGTTGTGTTCTCTTTTATTTTTGTTGGTTGTGGAGGTTTGTGCTTCATGCCATTTTTGGCCTTCTTTCCATGATGTGCTTCTTGGGCATTTCTCTTATGCCATGTGCCTCGATTTGGAGCTTACCTCATTTATTTTTAATATGGTGATGGCATTTTAGAGAGTTAGTCTTTGAGGGTGTTAAGGAGGGGTAGAGGATATAAACCCAAATACAATAATATTAATAGGAAGACAACACATTCATGTCTAATTGTAAGTCTTTCTAGAGTGCAAATGGAGATCTAATGTGAAAAAGTCCTGAAGGTGAGTGTCAGAATTAGTTCTTGCAGGAATATCATTCATTCTAACTTCTGAAGTTTATTATCCTATAAAAATTAACGAGATACTATCTATCACAATAAGGTCAAATTTCTTCTTTACTAAATGTAATTTAACAACATTAACATTCAATGCATATCAAAGTAAGGAGGAAGAAAATACAAATTAACAACAATTAGTATCTTTGAAAAGGAAGAAATTGCAGAACAACTTGAATCGTGCCAACTATGAGCAAATAGTAAATATATAAATAGGTGTAACAGTGTTCTAAGTGCACGTATGAATATTTTATGGCCAAAAGAAAACAAGGAATATCACTTTCACTGCATCTAAACTCACTATTATTCATATTAAATTGTTAAAAAAGCAAAAGCATATGTACGTAAGCAAGATCAACATTTAAATGATTTTTAAATAATTCTATCGTTCAAAGTTACATTACTGTTTTATCACTAAACTAACATTATGCCTCTAAATTAAAAAATAAAATATCAATGAACTCCTAAAGGAGTAAATACAATCTCAGAATTCAGCATGAAGGTGTTTTATTTAAGACAATGACATAATGTATTCCAACTATTATAGTTTGGAGAAAAAACAGAAATTGAACTCTGAAAGGAGCAGAAGGAAATCCCAAACATCTAAGCAGACAATCACAACTGAGCATGCAGAGAATGTTTGAATTAAGATCTGAAAATTGAAAATCCAACTACAAATATAAGCTATCAGCTTTACAAAGAAGTCTGATTTTGGATCACTCAAGACTGATGATACCATGTCGCAATGAATAATAACATTTTTTTATGCAAACAAAAGTATGGGATCAATACATTTGAGGATTAGATATGCATGAAGAAGATAGGAAGTTGACAATATAATCGCTGACTTGGGGAAGAGAATGAAATTAGCAGGGAAAACCAAAGGGTTTGGGCAACCAATAGGGAACAATTAGTTTCACATTGTAACCCAAGTTTTCTTTCCATTGATTGTTAACATCCCATACTAGCTTCAAACAGTATAGTGGGTATATCACCACAAATAAGGTAAATGGGAGAGCCTTATTTTATTACTTTGTAGAGGCAAAGAAAAATCCTACATCTATCCCATTGACCATCTGGTTTAATGGAGGTAATAACAATTAATTTATTTCTATATAGATAGTTCTATCTGCTTGTGGGTATTACCATTTTACATTGTTTATGACATTCAATTTCTAATGTTTTTGTTTGTTAAGGTCAGAAGGTAATGAATTTGTTCAATTATTGCAAGGTTGGGTGTCTCATCAGTTTATTTTGGGGCATTCATGGAGCATGGTCCTTTCAAGCCCATTAGTGGAGGCATTTTAGAGCAAAATAAATACTCTTGGAATAAAGGTAATATTCATTTTGGCTTGCTCAGAAGCCTGGTTATGAGATTGAAATTTAGAAGTACAAAATTTGAACAATGTAGGAGATTCCCTAATGAACTTCCAAATGGAGGATTCCCATAAGCTAAATTTATGTCTGGGCTTTTGGTAGTGACATTGAAAAACCTTTGCATTTACCTTTTATTCTGCTTGCAAGTATCTTGTAGCTGATATATAAATATTTTTTTGGCAGAATAAAACATGTTGTATGTACAGAGCCCTGTTGGAGTGGGATTCTCATATTCTAATACTACTGAAGACCGTAATTCCAATGATACAATATCTGGTATGTGTAATGTGTCCCGCGCATTTGATATAACACTATTATAGTATACGTTTTGAGTACATCCTAGCAGCATGATAGTACTGGTTATAAAAATATGTTTAGAACAAATTATTGGCTTGTATGATGTTACAACTCAAGACAATTTGATATTCCTGGTTAATTGGATGGAGAAGTTAAATGAAAATTATTAGATTAAATGTTTCACGTAATATGCATGTACTCCCACACATTTTAAAGAATACAAAGAGCCTTTGACATTTTGATTTTCAATAATTTTACAAAATGTAGGTTAAGAACTTACTCGTTTCAGAAATTCAGACACACCTTGCTTACAAATTCAGGCAAACTTTGAAAATACCTATATGAAGGATGAAAAACCTATGATGCACACAATAGAACTCGATGCATCATAAACCAATTAAAAGAAAACCTCTGCAAAATTAATTCACCATTAATGATCTAAATGGAGAGTGGGTTCTCTAATAAACAAGCCAAAGAGTTATAAAGTGCATTAACTTACCAAGATATCTAAAGGCAGTGATTCGATACTCGTCTCCCCTTCCAAATGCACATTGCTTACAAATTCAGGCAATCTTTGAAAATGCCTATATGAAGCAGAAAACCCGATCATGCACACAATTGAGCCCGATGCATCAGAATAATGCCCTAAAATTTCTAACCAAAGAAGAAGTTGCACACATTGTAGGGAAATAAATTCAAACCGAGCCAGACAAATTAAAAGCAGACCTGCAGCAGTTGGGGATTGTTTTTTGTTGTCCTTTGTCTATATAAATATCCGACGGGTTTGAACGGTTTGCAGGGGCGGTGGTGGATGACAACGAGTTTGGACGCCATGGTGCAAACGCGTGGAGTGCAGGACGCATGCAGGCAGGCACAACAATGTCCAGCACAACTGGAATCGGAAGCCCCTCACACGGTTACAGGATAAACCCTAATGTCAACCACAGCTGGAATCGAAATGCGCTCACACGGTTATAGGATAAACCCTAGCCACGCATTAGACGAGTTGACACAAAAAACCACCAGGAAAATCGACGGCAACGGGAAATGATGAATTTGCGGCGTGAGACAATTCAGGTGGCGGTTTACCTCCACGGGGGGTTGCCTATCCGCAAATAATTTATTTTAATTTAATTTATAGTAATCATATTAAATTAGCCTATAGATTATATTGTATGAATTTTTGAGGAGAAATAAGTTCTATGACAGGAAGGAAATGGTCATTCAGTTCTTAGAATGCACTAATACATTAATATCTTTCATATATTATAAATACATTATATTAGATGTTTTGTGTATTTTAAGAATTAGATAGTCATTTTTTGGAAACTAATTTCATGTTTACAAACTTTGTCAAAAAAACAAACATCAAATATATTAAAAAATATTTACTTTAAATTGTCTCATCATTACTACAAGTTTGTCTACTACTTTTCTAGCACAAGATCTAAGTTGTAAAATGGTATCAAAACTTAATTACCACTACAAATTGTCTACTATTTTTCTTTCAAGCTAATTGGATCTCTTAATAATTCAATAAAGTGTCTCTTTCTCATTTTAATTAAGCTAGTTATTGAAATTATACAATGTGACAATCTAAGGGGAATAAAAAATATTATCAAGGGGATTGTATCGTGTTGTGTTGTGTGTGCATTTCCACATTACTTCCAATTTTTATTTTTGTAATTTCTTATAACATGTAAATTTTAATAAAACATGTATTCACAACAAATAGTAACTCCATTAATCCCATTTAATTATCATCGATCAAAATGGCCATAGCACATGTCATTATAAGTGGTATCGGCCTTTGGTTTCCTAGTAATACAAGAATGATTGGTAAACATTTAAGGTCATTTTCATTCCACGAAGACTTATTGTAATTATCACTCCTTGCTACAACATAAATTGGAATATCTAGCGATTTTGAATCAGCACTATAAACAATTTCAACAACTTTACCAAGAGCTCCATTTACCAATCCTACTTGTGTCCATATGTTTGTTGTGACAATGATTTTTTGCCCTCTACAAAGAAATACATGTTTTTTAAGTTGTTCATCATTAGTTGCATTGTTTACTTCGGTCCTAGTTCTTGTTGCGAAACTTATTGCAATTATATGATTCAACAATTTTAACATTATTTTGTTGTGTTGTCTAACTAAATCATTCATAGAAATTAGGTGCATTGAGTTGTTGAATTGTTCTTTTTCACTTGATGTGAGTCAATTGTCTATTCGTGTTATTAAAACTTATCAATCTTCTTGTGTTTCTTATGTATTTTGTATATTATGCAACATCTAATGAGATTTTGTTTATGTGGAGTCTCACCTTGTTGACAGAATACTATTTGTAAGTTGACAACATTTATAAATTGGTCACATAGTGTTTTAGCATTTGAGTGGGATGTGTAGATAAGTTTGTCCATTATATGTGGTAGTTGTGTGATGTCACCAATTAGTACTATAAACACTTCGTCGAGTATAGATGTTGTTGGTGTAGGAAGGACTCATGTAGTCTTGTGTCTATTATTAATAGTAACATTGGCCCTACGAAGCTCAACTCAACAATCAGTATGTATTTTATGTGTTACATTTATTCTTGAAATGTTGTTAATGCTTGTCCTTGTAGTGGACATTTCTTTCATAGGAGTCTGAAGTGTTAAATCTATAGTTGATGCATGTATGTTAAATGCAACAATCCCTATAGGAGCTAAATTTAATAGCTATCTTTTTTGTTGTAGGCTCTTACTTTCAAGTGCTTTTCTTATGTGACCAATCAAGTAGGTTATTTTTGTATTGATTATTTCTTGAATGATCATGTGCAATGTTTTATCTAGGAGACATTCACTATGATCGATAATAACTAAGAGTAATATTTTTTGTTTTGGCGATAGTATATAGTTTGGGACATTAAAGTTACATGTCATGGTCTCTTCTTTGCTATATGTTTTTTTTATGCGTATGAATTGTTTGGGGATTTCATGAAGATCCCAAGGTACAACAATTTTATCACATTTGTAGTTTCTATCAAACTCACACCTATCAAACATCTTAAGTTCATTTAGAATGACATTGTTTGAGGGGTCCATTTATGAAAATAATTTCCATTCATTCAGATCTATTGTGTCCATCACAGTACTCACTCTCTTCTTCTTTGATGCTTGGTTCTATATCAATGGTGTGATTAACATGTCATACATCATATTTGGTTGCACTCATTTGCTTCCAATTTACAATTATTGTATCCTTGGTAAGTCCTATGTTGATTTATATACTTTGAAAATGTTTGTACTATAGTAGCTCATTCCAACAAAATATTTCAATGTGGTTGAGTTTATCTTTTGGGATGTTGTAGAACTTTGGGAAAATATTGACAATCACATTTACCTCTCTTTGTTTCCATTTGAATCCTTTGCAACATGAAAAATAGGAGAAGGATCTTGAAAAATTGGCTAGTGTTATTGTTTCTAATATTTGAGGTCAATTAATGTAGGAATGTAGGTAGCTAGATTAGATTTGGATTTCACTTATTCTTCATGCTATTCAATACAACACTTTTCATCCAGAATTCAAAGATGTCAAAGGTTGATTACAAAAATTGAATGACAATTTTTGAATCATATGACATGTTTCTTGTACTCCTATATGATGTGCTACTATAATATTTGTCAAGAACTTTTGATATGCTATGATGTCTAGGTAATATATTTGGGTTGTAGATATTATTGTTAATATATCAATATAAGACTCAGATGCACTCTACTCTTTTAATGAATACTTGGCAATTATTTTATTACAAGTGCTCATGAGATAACTAGCTAGCAATCTATGTTGGATCTCAAAAGAAAATTCATTTTTGGATTGTGTGTGTTTAGCCTTACATCACTCCTTGAAAATTGATATTGTATCTTCCCATTATTGTCACATAATAAGGTAGATATTGTTGGATTGTGATTGGATAGAGTGTTGTGTTGTCATTGATGTCAACATATTCCTCAGTGTGTTCTAGTGCTACAGTCAGATTGAATGAGTTGGTTTAGTCTATGTTGTAGATGAGCTGATGCAAATTAATGGATTTTGAGATACTTATCTAGAGTCCATTCAATGGAATTTTCAGAGGTTCACGTGATGAATTAAATGAGTTGTGATATCTAGTATTGATGTTAATATTTTAGCTATTGAGTGATTGACAGGTTTTGGTAAATCTGCATGTATTGCTCCGAAATTGCAATATATTTAGTTGTGAATATGTGGGATCTATATTTGATGTTGACGTGTATCTAGTTTGAGTGGTTCATGATCTGCATGCCTGCAAACAAATCTTTCAAATCATGTGCTATGCGTATTGGTGGTTTGCATTGATTGTTGTGTGAATTATTAAAGATTTTCTATGTCCGGTGATGTTCTTTGTGTTATGCGATATTCATGATGTTGTAGTGTGTTGTGGATGATCAAGCCATAATTCTTGGAGGTGGTTCATATTTTGAGTGGTTGTTTAGGTCCAGACTATGTCTTAGCTAACATCATTTTGGTCCACATGCATTAGTGTAGCGTGTGTGATAATATTTTTCTAATATGTAGCATATGGTGATTCGGCCTATCTTTCATAGGTTGATGACTTGTATAAATAATAATTGAGATATATCATGCTATGCACAAATAATGTATTAATCATTAAGTAGTAATGAAGTTGTGCGAATTTGTGGCAAGAAGTGTGTACTAGAGAAGATCGGACAGTGAGCTTAACTAGAACTGTACTCGGGCATGTGGAGATGTTATTTCATTAGTTCATGATTCTCTAGATGTAATCTGAATTCTCTTGTAAGACAATGAATCTTCTTGTAAGGTAGTGAGACTTACCTAAGGGTTGTAGCCCTTTTGGTTTTATATTTTGAGCAGTGAGCTCTAGGCAGTGTGTCTAAATGCATGTGCATTCCCCATTGTAATATTTCACTTACTCCTAATAGGGTATTATCTCATTGTGGGTGTGTTCCCACCGTGGTTTCACCTTTAACCAGATTTTCCATGTCAAAAATATTGGTGTTATGTGTGTTATTAATGTGGTATTATTTCATGTTGTTGGCATATGCACACTCCAATGAGACATTGCATGTGATTGAAGGTTTTGTCATTGATGGCAACCTTGCAATCCTATGGCACTGGCAAAGGCATTATACCGGCATCAGCATATCACACTCTACACCGGCACTCAGGACACCGGCACCAGCATAGAAGAAAGGAAGTATACCGGCATAGAGGTCGACAGGATTTTGTTATATTATGTTTTGTTTATTATTGTAAAAACTTGTAAGCCGACTTGGCAAATTGTAAAATGACTCTTATATATAAAAGAGATCATTGTAGACATTTGGTATGAGAGATGTAAGCGATAAGGAAAAATATTAGGCAGGCCTATTATGCGAAGTATAGGCTAAGGGTTTATGTAAGAAGCAGAGCAGAAACCGATACTGGATCAAGCATTATAGATGCTATTGTAAAGCAGTACAAGATATTGGATTTGTATAATCCTCATTGTAAGTCAATGAGACTTCCCATTGAGCAGTGAGCTCTAGGCAGTTGGCCTTCCTGCATGTGCAGACCCATATTATAAGTAATATTCTCTTATTGGCCAGTGAGTGAATATTGTGGGTCACAAATCCCACCAAGGTTTTTCCCACACCAGGTTTCCTCGTTAAATCCTTTTGTTATGGTGTGTTTTTCATGTGGATGTTCTTGATTCCGTTTATTGCATTATTTCTTGCATACCGGTACACTGTTATAATATGTTCTGCATGTTTTAAGTTAAGAAATTCTATTCACCAGTTAGATACTAATTCATCCCCCCCCCCCCTCTCAGTATCTATGGGATTCCTAACAATTGGTATCAGAGCTTGGTCCTCTATTTTCAGAAGCCTAATAGCTTGAGAAAGATCTTGACACCGATAAAGATGGAAAATCTGATGAAGCAACTTGAAGGAGCTCTTTCAGACTATGATGCAAAGAAATTGAAAAATATCAAACTAGAAGATGATTTAAGGGCAGCTCAGGATATCATTTAGGCACACATTGTAGGGAAATAAATTCAAACTGAGCTGGACAAATTAAAAGCAAACCTGCAGCAGTTGGGGATTGTTTTTTGTTGTCCTTTGTCTATATAAATATCCGACAGGTTTGAATGGTTTGCAGGGGCGGTGGTGGATGACAACGAGTTTGGACGCCATGGTGCAAACGCGTGGAGTGCAGGACGCATGCAGGCGGGTACAACAATGTCCAGCACAACTGGAATCGGAAGCCCCTCACACGGTTACAGGATAAACCCTAATGTCAACCACAAATGGAATTGAAATGCACTCACACGGTTATAGGATAAACCCTAGCCACGCATTAGATGAGTTGACACAAAAAACCACCAGGAAAATCGACGGCAACGGGAAATGATGAATTTGCGACGTGAGACAATTCAAGTGGTGGTTTACCTCCACGGGGGGTTGCCTATTCGCAAATAATTTACTTTAATTTAATTTATAGTAATCATATTAAAGTAGCCTATAGATTATATTGTGTGAATTTTTGAGGAGAAATAAGTTCTATGACAGGAAGGAAATGGTCATTCAGTTCTTAGAATGCACTAAGACATTAATATCTTTCATATATTATAAATACATTATATTAGATGTTTTGTGTATTTTAAGAATTAGAAAGTCATTTTTTGGAAACTAATTTCATGTTTACAAACTTTGTCAAAAAAACAAGCATCAAATATATTAAAAAATATTTACTTTAAATTGTCTCATCATTACTACAAGTTTGTCTACTACTTTTCTAGCACAAGATCTAAGTTGTAAAATGGTATCAAAACTTAATCACCAATACAAATTATCTACTATTTTTCTTTCAAGCTAATTGGATCTCTTACTAATTCAATAAAGTATCTCTTTCTCATTTTAATTAAGCTAGTTTATGAATTGAAATTATACAATGTGACAATCTAAGGGGAATAAAAAATATTATCAAGGGGATTGTATCATGTTGTGTTGTGTGTGCATTTCCATATTACTTCCAATTTTTCTTTTTGTAATTTCTTATAACATGTAAATTTTAATAAAACGTGTATTCACAACAAATAGTAACTCCATTAATTCCATTTAATTATCATCAATCAAAATGGTGATAGCACATGTCATTATAAGCGGTATCGGCCTTTGGTTTCCTATTGATACAAGAATGACTGGTAAACATTTGGGGTCATGTTCATTCCACGAAGGCTTACTGGCGGGGGGATAGAAATTGCCCTGCCATCTTAGGCTTTTTTCCTGCCACTTGTCAAGTATATGCAATTTTTTAATTTTCATTAATTAATTTTTTAATTTTTAATATTTGTTTACTCATGTGAATTGTATATGCTAAAAAAATGATTGAGACCACCACCTTCCTTAAATTTAAAAGCTTAAACTTTCAAGCTTGAACTACACTACAAAATTAATGGGACCCCTTGCTTTAAAATAATCCTAAAAAATCTCAGCAACACCCACTGAATTTTTTTAGGAATCCCCCCTCCATGTAACCACACCCTTACTATGATGAATCCCAAGACCCTAGTGATAGAAAATGTGAAATCTTCATCTTGCAAAGGTGAAGGTGACTCTAAGGATGTAGATGATGGAGATCTTGATCTTGCATTCTCTGATGAAAGACATTTTGGCACATGAAAGGGTTGTGGAGGATGGTGAATCCTCTTTTTTGTTGCTAATTTGTTGGTGAAGACACAAACCCTAGTAGAGGGAACCCTAGTAGAGGGAAAGAATTGTTGTTCTTACAATAAAAAATATGATTTGTGCATTATTGAGGATGGCATTTCTAATGCATTTTGTTTGAAAAGGATTTTGTTGAGGATGTTGATTTTGATGTAGATGATTAGTATAGATGTTGTTGGTGTAGGAAGGACTCATGTAGTCTTGTGTCTATTATTAATAGTAACATTGGCCCTACGAAGCTCAACTCAATAATTAGTATGTATTTTATGTGTTTTATTTATTCTTGAAATGGTGTTAATGCTTGTCCTTGTTGTGGACATTGTTAGGTCCCGGAGACAACTGAGAGGGGGGGGGGGGGGGGTGGTGAATCAGTTGTCTAATAAATTCAAACCAAAAACTAATTAACCAACTTAATGTTTAATACCGGTAAACTAGTTAAGTAGACAATGTTAATAGTAAATTGCTATACCGGTAAGGATTAATGCATGAAACATAAACATAAAGTCATCCACAACACATGACACCAATAAGTGTACGTGGAAACCCTATAAGGGGAAAAACCACGGTGGGAAACCTTACCCACAATCAGATGATACTACTGCAGATAGTAAGTGTACATAAATGGGGTCTGCACATGTAAAAGGCCAACAACCTAGAGCTCACTGCTCAATCACAAAATGGGAGTCACACTAACTACAGTTGGATGGTTAAATCCAATAAGAATGTACTGCACAAAATAGCATCTTCATATGTTGGATTCAGTACCGGTGTAATGCTGATCTGCTTCTACCAAAACCTAAATTCACCTTCAAATGATGTCTTCGTGTATATCCCTACTTGATCTTGCATATACCCTCACTCAATTCTTTTTCGCATTCCACACTTGATCTTCCAAATAAGATCTTACATTTATACCATATCCTAAGACCAATTTTAGTAGGTCGACTCTACAAGATATTACAATAAAAACATTTTTCATACAATATAATATCCGATGCAATAACTGATTAAACATGTCGGCTAAATGCATTTACAACAATAATAAATCATCTCCATAGCGTGCCATGTTGATCTGGAAAAGATAAACCTGCCGGTGTAACCCTAGATAACCTGGACCTATTTGCTGGTAAAAGAAAATATGCAAATATGAATATACCAATGATTAATTCTTCAAAACAAAGTATCCACATGATATCTTTGACATTACCAAGTGTCTTCCATATCATTCCAAGTGCCAGTGAACAATATATCCTACCGGTGAACCATATACTAGTAACTGTTGCACAGTTTACTTGCTTACCGGTGAATGTTGTCGGATCTCCAAAGTGCTTGTATTCAGTAGGTGTTGACATCAATGACAAAACCATACCAAAATACCAACAATCTCCCCCTTTGGCATTGATGGCAACACAAGATGGAAAAACCATCAAAGTGCCAAAACAAAAATGCCAAATACAAAAACCAACAATCTCCATTTCTCCCCCTGGGAGTAACATGTGTTTATCCAAAGATTAATTTTCAATACCAATCTCTCCTTAAAGGATAATGTGTTTTTCAAAATCTCTCCCCAAAAAGATAATGTGTTTTTCAAAATCTCTCCCCAAAAAGATAATGTGTTTTTCAAAATCTCTCCCCAAAATGATAATGTGTTTTTCCATAGATATCTCTCCCCCTTTGACATCAAATGCCAAAGTCAAGTTCATACAAAATACCAACTACTCCCCCTGAGAAGTAGCTTCCTCATCAAATACTGGAATAAAAGACTTGTCTTTTTAATTCTGTCGGTTGATGACAATCATCAACTTTCAAAGTCTCTACCAGTGGTGGTATGACTCCAAGTTGATCTCTGAGATACTCAAAAGTCTCCTTAGGCAAAGGTTTTGTGAAAATATTTGCAAGCTGTTCTTTAGTATTCACATAAACCAGTTTTATCTCCTTTTCTTCAACTTTTTCTCTTAGAAAATTCAGTTTGATAGAAACATGTTTTGTTTTAGAATGTAATACCGGATTCTTAGATATATCAATTGCTGCAGTGTTATCATAGTATATAGTAATGGGTTCCTTGCATTTTACCTTTATATCTTTCAACATTTGCTTAAGCCATAATACCTATGTACAGTTAGTTGTTGCTGCAACATATTCTGATTCTGCTGTTGATAAAGATGTACAACTTTGTTTCTTACTTAACCAAGAAACTAATCTCTTTCCAAGAAAGAATGCTCCTCCAGTGGTGCTTTTTCTATCATCTACATCTCCTACCCAATTTGCATCTGTGTATGCACATAGATCAAAATTTTCATCTTTAGGATACCATAATCCAAGATTTGATGTGCCTTGTAGGTACTGGAAAATCCTTTTTACTACTGATTCATGATTTTCCCTAGGATTACTCTGAAATCTAGAAACAATACATACTGCATTCATAATATCAGGTCTGGTTTGTGTCAAATACAGTAAACCTCCTATCATAGATTTGTATCTAGTTGGATTAACAGGTGTAGATTCATCCCTTTGAGATAATTTATCATTTGTAGTCATAGGTGTGCTTACCGGTTTAGAGTTCTCCATCCCAAATTTCTTTAGTAATTATTTCAAGTACTTGGATTGACTCAAAAATATACCTTTATTAGTCTGAGAAATCTGCAAACCTAAAAAGAATTTTATTTCTCCAATCATAGACATTTCAAATTCTTGCTGCATTTCAAGAGAAAATTCCTTACATAATCCATCTTCTCCTCCAAAGATTATATCATCAACAAATACTTCAATAATCAAGATGTCATCATTAGTTACTTTGTAATATAAATTGCTATCTGCATTTCCTTTAGTAAAACCAATCTTCAAAAGATACTTATCCAATCTTGCATACCAAGCTCTTGGGGCTTGTTTCAATCCATACAGAGCTTTTCTTAACCTGCAAACCATATCATTGTCATATGTCAAAGAAAATTCATCAGGTTGTTCAATATATACTTCTTCTTCAAGATCTCCATTCAAAAATGCACATTTAATATCCATTTGATAAACTTTGTAGTCCTTGTGAGCTGTAAAAGCCAAAAATAATCTAACTGCCTCAATTCTGGCTACCGGTGCAAAGGTTTCATTGTAATCAACTCCTTCTTTCTGAGAATATCCCTTACACACGAGTCTTGCTTTATTTCTGACAACCTTACCATCTTCATTAAGTTTGTTTCTAAATACCCATTTAGTTCCAATTACATTTTTATCTTTAGGCTGGGGAACTAATGTCCAAGTATTATTTTTCTCAATTTGTCCTAATTCTTCTTCCATAGCTTTAATCCAAAATTTATCTTCACATGCCTCATTGATAGATGATGGTTCAATTTGAGAAATAAGACATACCTCTTCATTTGCCAATCTTCCTCTTATCATAACTCCTTTAAATTTGTTTCCAAGTATCTGATCTTCAGAATGATTCAATCTTACATACCGGGGTGTCTTAGTTTGTTGTTGTTCTTCAATTATTGTGGAATCTTCTGATGATACCGGGGTAACTGGATCTTCATTCTGTACTGGTGGATTCAGTATAGGTTCATTTGTCACAATTTCTGTTGTCGGTTCAGAGTCTATATACCTTGAAGTTCCTCTGAATTGTTCATCAATCTTTACATTTGTACTCTCAACAATTTTCTACAATCTTTTATTAAAACATCTATATGCCTTTCTCTTAGATGAATAACCAAGAAAATTCCTTCATCAATTCTAGGATCAAATTTGCCAATATACTCATCTCTTCTAATATAACATTTACTTCCAAAAATTCTGAAATACTTAAGAGTAGGAGTATTACCAAACCATAGTTCATGAGGGGTCTTACCGGTTTCACCTTTGATGTGAACTTTGTTGAATGTATAGACAGCAGTGCTAACTGCCTCTCTCCAATACACATGTGGTAGATTTGCTTCTAATAACATACTTCTAGCTGCATCCAAGATAGTTCTGTTTTTCCTTTCAACAACTCCATCCTGTTGTGGTGTCCGAGGTGCTGATAACTGTCTTCTGATTCCATTCACTTCACAGAATGTATTAAAGTCCTTAGATGTGAATTCTCCTCCTTGATCTGATCTTAAACATTTTATTTTCTTACCGGTTTCATTTTCAACCATTGCTTTGAATAGTTTGAACTTTCCAAGTGCTTCTGATTTCTCTCTGAGAAAAGTAACCCAACACATTCTAGAATAATCATCAATAATTAGCATGAAATATCTATCACCTTGTAAGCCTTTGGTTCTAGCTGGACCACATAAATCAGTCTGAATTAAATCAAGAGCATTATTGGATTTTTCTGGAATACTTTTGAAACTAGCTCTAACTTATTTTCCAAATTGGCATTCCTTACAAATTGTATTCTAAGGTTTCACAATTTTAGGTAGATCTCTAACTGCCTTAGAAGTACTGATTTTTACCATGCAATCAAAGTTTACATGACATAGTCTCTTATGCCATAACCAACTTTCATCTATATGTGCAATTAAGCATGCCTTTTCACTGTTATTCAAATGAAAGATATTGCCTCTAGTCTAATTACCGGTTGCAATTTCCAAACCAGTTCTATTCATGATTTTACATTTTCCATTTTTAAATTGTAACTGAAATCCCTTCTCAACTAATTGACCAACACTAAAAAGATTATGCTTTAATCCTTCAACATAGTAGACATTGTCAGTGTTATGCTTACCATCAAGAGATATTGAACCCTTACCTTTGATTGAACAGGCTTTGTCATCTCCAAATCTTACTAACCCTCCATTGTATTCTTGAAAGTTCAAGAATTTACCTTTGTCTCCAGTCATATGATGTGAGCATCCCGAGTCAATGATCCATTCATCCTTTGCTTCAACTTTAGCTGCTAGGGCTTGTTCTACCGGTTGAGCAGTAGGTGCCAGTTGATCTTCTATTATAGCAACAAAAACCCATCCATTGTCTATTGGATCCTCATCAGAATCATCAGTCACACCTTCATCAACAATGTAACAAGATTTATCTTTGTTCTTTTTAAATCTGTATCTCTGATATTTAGGATTAGTCTTGTATGTTCTTCTAGCTTCTTCTCTTATTCTAGCATGTCTATCAAGGCATCTTGAAGCCATATGACCAATCTTATTGTAGTTAAAACATTTAAAGGGTGCTTTACTTTCATACTTACTTCCAATTGTACCTTTTGGCATTTTCCTTGCAAATAGTGCTTCAAGTTCTTCAAGCTCTCAATTCTCCTTTCTGGATTCTTCAAGTTCTCTTGCATAAAAGGCTCTCTAGTATGATTTGTCAAATTATGGAGTAGATGATGTTGATGCTTTAAAGGCCAAATCAGTCTTTATAGTAGCAACAGGACCAAATTCCTGAATTTCAAAAGCTGAAAGTTTTCCAATCAATGTATCCCTAGTTACTGATGTATTAGGCATTGTTCTTAACTCATTTATAGAAGTAACCTTCATTTTATATGCCGGTGGCAAACCTCTTAAGATTTTTGAAACAATTTCATCATCACTCAGAGTTTCTCCACAACATTTAATACCCAAAACAATTTCATTTACTCTTTCCATAAAAGCAGAAATCCTTTCATCTTCTTCCATTTTTCAGATATTCATACCTGACTCAGAAGCTTTCAAGTTTTGCAATTTTGACTGTGGAATCTCCTTCATTCAGTGTTTCCAAGTGATCCCAAATAGCTTTAGCAATAGACCTATTTGATAATCCCATGATTTATTGATCTGATAATGCACTCAAAAGTTCTTCTCTTGCTTTGCAATCATTCTCTTCATCTTTAGCTAAGGTAGTTGGAGCAGTCTGACCAGCTACAGCAACAGTATAACCATTCTTAGTAACTTCCCAGATGTCTTTACCAATGCAATTCAGATGTGTCTCCATTCTGATCTTCCATATCCCATAGTTGGTTCCATCAAGTTTAGGACTGTCCTTCCTGAAATAATTAGTAGACATTGGATCTCCTCAAGTTGTTAAACTTCTGCAAAAGAGGACTAGGCTCTGATACCAATTGTTAGGTCTCGGAGACAACTGAGAGGAGGGGGTGAATCAGTTGTCTAATAAATTCAAACCAAAAACTAATTAACCAACTTAATGCTTAATACCGGTAAACTAGTTAAGAATGCTGGTAGACAGTGTTAATAGTAAATTGCTATACTGATAAGGATTAATACATGAAACATAAACATAAAGTCATCCACAACACATGACACCAATATTTGTACGTGGAAACCCTGTAAGGGGAAAAATCACGGTGGGAAACCTTACCCACAATTAGATGATACTACTGCAGATAGTAAGTGTACATAAATGGGGTCTGCACATGCAGAAAGGCCAACAGCCTAGAGCTCACTGCTCAATCACAAAATGGGAGTCACACTGACTACAGTTGGATGGTTAAATCCAATAAGAATGTACTACACAAAATAGCATCTTCATATGCTGGATTCAGTACCGATGTAATGCTGATATGCTTCTACAAAAACCTAACTTCACCTTCAAATGATGTCTTCGTGTATATCCTTACTTGATCTCGCATATACCCTCACTCAATTCTTTTTCGCATTCCACACTTGATCTTACAAATAAGATCTTACATTTATACCATACCCTAAGACCAATTTTAGTAGGTCGACTCTACAAGATATTACAATAAAAACATTTTTCATACAATATAATATCCAATGCAATAATCGATTAAACATGTTGGCTAAATGCATTTACAACAATAATAAATCATCTCCATAGCATGCTATCCTGATCTGGAAAAGATAAACCTGCCGGTGTAACCCTAGATAACCTGGACCTATTTGCCGGTAAAAGCAAATATGCAAATATGAATATACCAATTATTAATTCTTCAAAACAAAGTATCCACACGATGTCTTTGACATTACCAAGTGTCTTCCATATCATTCTACGTACCGATGAACAATATATCCTGCTGGTGAACCATATACCAGTAACTGTTGCACAATTTACTTGCTTACCGGTGAATGTTGCCGGATCTCCAAAGTGCTTGTATTCAGTAGGTGTTTACATCAATGACAAAACCATACCAAAATACCAACAGACATTTCTTTCATAGGAGTCTGAAGTGTTGAATCTATAGTTGATGCATGTATGTTAAATGCGACAACCCCTATAGGAGCTAAATTTAATAGCTATCTTTTTGTTGTAGGTTCTTACTTTCAAGTGCTTTTCTTATGTGAGCAATCAAGTAGGTTATTTTTGTATTGATTGTTCCTTGAATGATCATGTGCAATGTTTTATCTAGGAGAAATTCACTATGATCGATAATAACTGAGAGTAATATTTTTTGTTTTGACGATAGTGTATAGTTTGGGACATTAAAGTTACATGTCATGGTCTCTTCTTTGCTATATGTTTTTTTTATGCTTATGAATTGCTTGGGGATTTCATGAAGATCCTGAGGTACAACAATTTTATCACATATGTAGTTTCTATCAAACTCACACCTATCAAACATCTTAAGTTCATTTAGAATGACATTGTTTGAGGGGCCCATTTATGAAAATAATTTCCATTCATTCAGTTCTATTGAGTCCATCATAGTACTCAATATCTTCTTCTTATTTGATGCTTGGTTCTATATCAATGGTGTGATTAACATGTTATACATCATATTTGGTTGCACTCATTTGCTTCCAATTTACAATTATTCTATCCTTGGTAAGTCCTATGTTGATTTATATGCTTTGAAAATGTTTGTACTATAGTAGCTCATTCCAACAAAATATTTCAATGTGGTTGAATTTATATTTTGGGATGTTGTAGAACTTTGGGAAATTATTGACAATCACATTTACCTCTCTTTGTTTCCATTTGAATCCTTTGCAACATAAAAAATAAGAGAAGGATCTTGAAAAATTTACTAGTGTTATTGTTTTTAATATTTAAGGTCAATTAATATAGGAATGTAGGTAGCTAGATTAGATTTGGATTTCACTGATTCTTCATGCTATTCAATACAACACTTTTCATCCAGAATTCAAAGATGTCAAAGGTTGATTACAAAAACTGAATGACAATTTTTGAATCATATGACATGTTTCTTGTGCTCCTATATGATGTGCTACTACAATATTTGTCAAGAATTTTTGATATGCTATGATGTCTAGGTAATATATTTGGGTTGTATATATTATTGTTAATATATCAATATAAGACTCAGACACACTCTTCTCTTTTGATGAATAGTTAGCAATATATTTTATTACAAGTGCTCATGAGATAACTAGCTAGCAATATATGTTGGATCTCAAAAGAAAATTCATTTTTGGATTGTGTGTGTTTAGCCTTACATCACTCCTTCAAACTTGATATTGTATCTTCCCATTATTGTCACATAATAAGGTAGATATTGTTGGATTGTGATTGGATAGAGTGATGTGTTGTCATTGATGTCAACATATTCCTCAGTGTGTTTTAGTGTTGCAGTCGGATTGAATGCGTTAGTTTAGTCTGTGTGTTGTAGATGAGCTGATGTGAATTAATGGGTTTTGAGATACTTATCTAGAGTTCATTCTGCATAATTTTCAGAGGTTCACATGATGAATTGATTGAGTTGTGATATCTGGTATTGATGTTAATATTTTAGTTGTTGAGTGATTGACAGGTTTTGTTAAATCTGCATGTATTGCTCCGGAATCGCAATATATTTAGTTGTGAATATGTGGGATCTATTTTTGATGTTGACGTGTATCCAGTTCGAGTGGTTCATGATCTGCATGCCTGCAAGCAAATCTTTCAAATTATGTGCTATGCATATTGGTGGTCTGCATTGATTGTTGTGTGCGTTATTAAAGATTTTCTGTGTCTGGTGATGTTCTTCATGTTATGCAACATTCATTATGTTGTAGTGTGTTGTGGATTATCAAGCCATAATTCTTGGAGGTGGTTCATATTTTGAGTGGTTGTTTAGGTCCAGATTATGTCTGAGCTAGTATCATTTTGGTCTGCATGCATTAGTGTAGCGTGTGTGATAATATTTTTGTAATATGTAGCATATGGTGATTCAGCCCATCTTTCATAGGCTGATGAATTGTATAAGTAATAATAATTGAGAGATATCATGCTATGCACAAATAATGTATTAATCATTAATTAGTTGTGAAGTTCTGCGAATTTGTGGCAAGAAGTGTGTACCAGAGAAGATTAGACAGTGAGCTTAACTAGAACTGTACTCGGGCATGTGGAGATGTTATTTCATCAATTCATGATTCTTTGGATGTAATCTGAATGCTTTTGTAAGACATTGAATCTTCTTGTAAGGTAGTGAGACTTACCTAAGGGTTGTAGCCCTTTTGGTTTTATATTTTGAGCAATGAACTCTAGGCAGTGTGTCTAATTGCATGTGCATTCCCCATTGTAATATTTCACTTACTCCTAACAGGGTATTATCTCATTGTGGTTGTGTTCCCACCATGTTTTTTCCTTTAACCGGGTTTTCCACGTCAAAAATATTGGTGTTATGTGTGTTATTAATGTGGTATTATTTCATGCTTTAACTGATCATTATCAGATTTGATTTGTGGTGAAACTTATAGTATTTTTTTGAGAAAACTGATTCACCCACCCCCCTCTAAGTTTGTTGCATTGTTGCCATCATTTGGTATTGTGTGCAAAATTATTGTGATTAATCCATTAATACATTCAAAACACACATACACAATGAAACATTAAATTGAGGAAAGTGAAAAGAAACAATTTAAATACTCCCCAATGTCGTCTCATCGCTCCCTAGTATTGACTTTTTTGGTTCATTTAGTGGCTCTCAGATGCATGATTTGAGAAAAGTGGCAACCCAAGAGATGGGAATTGATATGAAAAGTATGCAATATATATTCTAAATGCAAATCCTACATTATGATGATTGAAACTACTATGAAAGTCATGTAATTATAATGATACTACACTATGATTAGGATGCTAATACTATGATTGCTAAGAATGCTAATGTAATAATTACATAATGTTGATAACAATGCTCAAGGGTCCCTCTCATAGCCAAAAGATGAAGTATTTATAATATTTTCATGACCAGAGGTGAGGTGGCAAGAATCAATGGTGCAGAGTTAGTCTGGATACATCAACGATTGAGATTGAATAATTTGGAAGGAGGTTGAGGAAATGGGTACTTGTCATTCATAAGGAGACAAGTGGAAAATAATCTCCAACCATATGCCAAAAAGGGGAAAGTGGCATGGAGATGAGAGACACGTGGCATAGTGTCACGTGTCTCCCAGAGAGGGTACACACTCCAAAAATGGTTAGGATAAGAGGTTGGAGAGGATAGGGTTAGTTAACATGTGGTTAGGCTAGGGGTTGGTTAGAAGAAGGTTAGGTCAGGGATTGGTTAGGAGTTAGGACACATGCTTAAATTTAAATTTAAAAATCAAATTTAATGGGAAGGGAATAATTAAATAAATTAATAAACCAAATTTATTTATTTCATTATGAAAATAGAAGAAATTGATTTTGGTGGGATAAATTAATAAAATGAACTATATAAACAAATTATTTAATTCATTTATATATTAGAAGAACAAAATATCATTAATTAAATATTTTTCATATTTAATTAATTCGATTCTCTAGACCGATTTTTAGTGTATACAGGTATCAAAGCTAGATCCTTTGTATGAAGCTTGATCGCTTGAGGAGATTTGGGATGGAAACCTTTTATTTTAAGAAGGATAGTCTCAGATTTGATGGAATGAACTACATTCTCTGGAAAAGATGAATGCAATGTCACTTGAAAGGCATTAGAGAAGAGTGTTGGAAGATTACTAAGAGTGTATATAATATTCCGTAGAATAGGAAGCTAAATACAATATTAGAGCTAAGGAAGCATTACTAAGTGTCTTGACTGATTCTGAAATTACTAATGTGATGGACTTAGAGATTTCTCATGAAATCTAGATAAAATTAGAGATCTTGTATGAAGGTTATAGTCAAGTGAAAGTTGCCAGGTTTCAGAGTTTGAAGGGAAAGTATGAGAAGATGAGAATGAGTGAATATCAGAACATTACTTTTTTATACAGAAAGTGAATGAGCTTGTGTGTGGAATCAGATGTGCCAGTGGAGTATTAGAAGAATCTGAGATTGTTGCTAAAGTATTGAGATTCATGCCTCATATTTACAAACATAAAGCTTCTACTATTGATGAGATCCGGACTGTGACAAATGTGACAAGAGATATGATGATTAGCAAGCTTGTTGCCTTTGAGTTGAGTGAGTTTGGTGACTCTCTTCCTAATACTGAATCTGCATTCAAAGCTACTATATCTGGGAAGTAGAGATATGATCTAAGAGAAAGTTCTACAAGAATATCCAGATATGAGAAAGAGATGAAAGAGATCTTGAGGAGCTTGAAGCACTTATTGCCAGAAGATTGCCTAAAGGTGCTAATAAGTATGAAGGAAAGTTATCTCTTGAATGTTTTTCATGTAATAAGATAGGACATTTTGCATCAAGGTGTCCGAAAATAGATGGAAATTATAAGAAGTCATTTAAGCCATACAAGCCTAAATATCAAAAGATGTGTTATTATGCTACTGATGAGTCTGAGAACGGAAATTCAGAAGATGAATTTGTGTTTATTTCTATCAAGGAAGATAATCCAATATCTACAGATTCTACAAGCTACATTAATGAAGAGAAAGCTTTGTCTGCTAGAGTTAAAGAGAAAGATGAATGGGTAATTGATAGTGTTTGCTCTCATTATATGACAAGTGATAAGAGTAAATTTGTAAGTATGGAAAAATCTGATGGTGGTAATGTTAGATTTGGTGATAATGATTGTTGGCTTGATGATGATGATATAGTTGTAATAGGCTGATTAATCACTTTATTTGTGTTGTCATTGATTACAACCACGTTTGTTTAGGCATTTAGGTCATTTATACCAATTGGTATAGCCTAACCGGTAGTGGAATCAATTAGACAATGTAATGGAATCAGGTAGTGGAATGAGTGGGAAAATGTAAAAGGTGACTAGATTCAATGAACCTAGGGAATTGTTCCAAGGTTCTTAACCGACTTAACAAAGTTCTTTATAAGGTGATATAAGTTGTATGATTTCAAGTATCAAGAGTGAGAATTTGATTGTGTGGTTGAAGGAAAAGTTAGGTTTTGATGTTTAGTTAGTGATAGAAGCTTAGCAGAAGCGAATCTAATCAAACATAGATGTGCTAACTTCAGATCAATTGAACTTTTTGTCTTCCTAACAGTTGCAGCAAGAAAATCCTCTAGCAATGTCACTCCTAATAGGGTGTGGTAGGATCCTAGTAGGTCCAAAGGTGAAATTATCTAACTAGGTGACACATTAGGTTGTGTTTGTAAATCCCAATAATGTGGGTAGCTCCTAGCAGGGCTGGGTCCTAACAAGCCTTATTGTATAGCTCTTAACTAGGCTAAAACACTCTTAACCGGGTATGCCCCTAACAGGTTAGTTGTATGACCTTAACTGGTCAGATCTCTATACTACAGTTAGAAGATCTTTGTGGGTACTAATTCCCATCGTGGTTTTTCCCATTTGGGTTTCCATGTGAAAAATCATTGTGTTATGGTTTGCATGCTTCGGTGGATATTTTCTTATGTGGTTATATTTCTTACATGCTTATTGATTATCAAGTTGGTGAAAGTGGTTATCAGATCTATTAAGCTTTTATTTGCACTAATTCACCCCCCCCCTCTTTGTGCCTTAGAAGTTTATCAATTGGTATCTGAGCCTAATTCCCTTAAAGCTTAACCACTTGGGAAGGATCTCTAAGGCTAACATGAGGGAAGGTTCAATGAGTTATAGAGAGCTTTCAAACAAGCTTGTAGAATTTGAAAAAACCCTTAATGAACTAAAGCTTAAGTACAAAGCTTCATTGGCTAAGAGAAGAGAGTTGGCTGAGTAGTTGATGGAACTCAGTGAAAACAGTTCATCTGAGGAAGCAAACATTGATGCCTTGTCTAATAAGGTGGAAAAGGTGAATAATGAAAAGACAAATCTGAGGAGAGATTTGGAAGCCCTTACAATCAAGATGATCCAAGAGTTGGAAGCCAGGAGGATAGCTGAAGACAAAATAAGAGATAAGCCGGAGCATGAGATCTTTAAGATAAACTAGGAGATTGGTACCCTGCATGCACATCTTATTGAGGAAAGAGGGGAAAAAGAGGAAATACAAGCTGATCTAGACATGGCTATGTCTCTAAGAGAAAGTCTCACAAAGAAGAATGAGGAGTTTACCAAGGAGTTGGCTGATGCAAATGAGTTACTAGCTAAATTCAAGAAGAGCACTGTTATTCTTGATGAGAAGACTCAGACACAAAGGCAGAACGGAGATACACATGGCTTGGGATACACAACCTTTGAACAAGGAGAGCCATCTGGTACCAAGGAAACCATGCATGAAGCCAAATATAAACCAAATGCCAAGAAGATCAATAGTAAGAGAACCTACAAATCAGTATGTTTTAATTGTCATAAGGTAGGTAATAGTGTAAATGTTTATAGAAGTAGATCCAATACTTTTTATGGATATAGACCTAATACATATGAAGGATATAAGCCTAGTACTTTTTATGTATATTTCTTCAAATGCAACAAGTATGGGCATAGAGCTATTGAGTGCATGACAAGAGTGAACAATCAGAGATCTTACATGGATCAGAGGTCTAATGGTCAATGGAAGATATCTTACAATGACCAAAGGAACCCTATTTGGTAGAGACCTTATGTGAACCGGTCTAGTCCATATGAAATGGAGAATAGATGGAATGTGAAATGTTCAATCTGTCACAACTATGGTCATGTGGCTATGAATTGCTAGAGAAGAACTGATAGAGATAATGTTGAACCCTAGAGAGAATTTGGAATGGCATGTTTCCATTGTCACAAACTGGGACACATTGCAAGGTTTTGTAGAGCTAGAATGAACCAACTAGTTAATCAATCTATTGATCGGAAAGGAAAGAAGAGGGTAGATGTGGAAGAAACCAAAAGCGAGATGAATAAGATATGGAGGAAGAAAAGTGATGAGAAACCATCAGAGGACTCCAATTCTTCACTTGGTGTGGAGAATCCCTCACCGGAAAACTAAGCTATGTATGAAGCTTAGGGGGAGAATATTGTCAGATCCATTTTTGGACCCCCTAAATAGTGTGTGGTAAGTCAAATCTGCATGTTTTGATGTAATATGATGTTATGAAGTAATTTTCAGGTGTATCTAGTAAATTGGATGTGATATGTGAACCGGTAGTGAGTTCTAGTTTTGAATGATGATTAGGGTATGTTCAACTAGTTTAGCATTAAATCCAGTTGGTAAAAGGAAAATAAAAGGGTATTTTATAGTCTCATTGTCACTTAGCATTTTTGAGAGCACACTTGGAGAGCGATAGGAACAATGAAGAGCATTTGATTACTACTTTGGTGAAGTTGATAGAATATTGTGAAGATTTGTGGAAAAGTGAATTGGTGGAAGAGTATTCAGACTTGAAACCCTAGTTGCGAAGAAGTCTAAAGGTATTTCTTTGTGAATCTCAATCTGTGTTTGAAGTTTCACAATAATACACCACATATTGTTTATATTACCAAAAGACCTCAATTGGACTTCAAGGGACATCCTCATAAGTCCACAGAGATAGATCCAGTTGGAGCCCTATCTAGTATACCTTACGAAGTTTTGCATGTTGAGGACATTCGATCATATATCCATTGAAAAATGGAGGATTTGGGAACATTTGCCATCTTTAATCAATATTTAACACTATGTGATGAACAAGGTTTGGTAAATGATCAATTCAAAAGGGTATCTAATAAGGGTTTTCATCATGTTGTAAAGTTTCTAAATGATTTTGAAGAGCATGTGAGATATGTTCTGAGCAAGATCCACGATCAGTTTATGTGGTTGGATAGATCGCACAAGATCACAAAGGAAGTCATTCATGTTGTCACTAGATTATGGGCCACCGATGAAGTCTCTATTTTGAGATGAATACCAAAGGATGTGGTTATCCGACTGACAAAGTTTAAGTGTGATGGTTGTGCCATGATGGTGAATGATATAGAAGATCCAGAAGTGAAGTTTGCATCCATGGTCATCGAGTATAGAGTATACCATTCGAGACTGATGAATAGTATTACCGGAGCTACTATCCACACAACATACCGGATGTTGAAAGAAAATGTTGATTATGATCTAGCGAAGGCCTTAAGAACCTAGTTGGTAATGAATCTTGAATCAATAAAGAAAGACAAGCGATAAAAGTTCAAGTTTGGTCAGTTGATTATTGGATTATTTTTCTATTTCCAAAATTACTTTCCCAGTATAGGTGATATCCAATGATCTAAGGATACACTAGTAGTCTTGCAAATCAAGAACAACATTAATATGCTTGGCAATGAGTTCACAAAGACTATCTAGGGTTACTTCAAGGAATTCTAGAAGAAAATACATGCCAAAGAGAGGATACTAAAGCATGTAGTGAAAAGGTATGAAGAATCCATTTGTTTTATGGTTGATATCAATACTTGTCAAATGGAGGTTGCAGATCCAAGGAATTCATGGGTCATGCCTATGGGGTATGAGGTAGAAGAAGATATCTTGATTATTTATGTTGGCCACCTCCTATCTAAACCGGTAGATCCAAATGAATCTAGGTTTGGGACAATCAAAGATAAATAATTATAGGTACATGATGAATTGGCCAAGCCGGTAGTGGCCAAAAATATCAGGAAAAAGGTTTAGGAATTTGTTGTTGCAAAAGGCTTTACAAAGGAGATGATTGATGAATAAAGAACTAGATTTGAAGCACAAAAGGCAAGAATCTCTGTTAGGTCCCAGAGACAATTGAGAGGGGGGGGGGGTGAATCAGTTGTCCAACAATTTCATACCAAAAACAACTTAACCAACTTAAATGCTTAATACTGGTAAACCAGTCTTTTATGCTGGTAGACAGTTTTATCAGTTAATTGCGGTACATCTAAAGATTACTACATGAAGTAGAAAGAAAATAACATCCACAACACATAACACCAATATTTGTACATGGAAACCCTGTAAGGGGAAAAGCCATCGTGGAAAACCTTACCCACAATCAGATGATACTACTGCAGACAGTATGGGTATACAAATGGGGTGTGCACATGCAAAAAGGCCAAGCATCTAGAGATCACTACTCAAACACAAATAGGAGTCACACTGACTACAATTGGATGGTTAAATCCAATAAGGATGTACTGCTCAAATTAGCATCTTTCTATGCTGGATTCAGTACTGGTGTAGTTCTAATTGTCTTCACAAAAACCCTCCTTCAACCTTCAAATGATGTCTTTGTGTATAGCTTTGCTTATTCTCACATATACCTCACACAATTCTTTTTCTTATTCCACATTCGATCTTACAAATAAGATCTTACATTTATATCATAACCTAAGACCAATTTTAGTAGGTCGACTCTAAAAGATATTACAATAAAATCAATTTACAAATAAAAAAATGTTCGATGCAATAACCGATTCAACATGTCAGCTTGATGCATTTACAACAATAATAAGACATCTCCATAGCGTGTCATGCTCATCTAGAAAAGATAAACCTGTTGGTGTATAACCTGGACCTATTTGTCGGTTAACAAAAAATATGCAAATACGAATATGCCAATGAACAAATCTCCAAGACAAAGTGTCCAAACGATGTCTTCGACATAACCAGTTGTTTTCCATGCCATTCCAATTGTTGGTGAACATTATATCCTACTGGTGTACCAGATACAGGTGACTGTGCATAAGTCACTTGCTTGCCAGTGAATGTTGTTGATTCTCCAAAGTGCCAGAGTTGATAAGTGTTAGTAGGTGTTGACATCAATGATCAAACAATACCAAAATACCAACAATCTCTAGTGTGGCAGAAACTTCTAGTGTCTCCACTGGTAGACAAACTAGGAATGCAAATGTCAAGAAGGAGAAGCCCCCTCCTCCTCCAAAGATAAAAATTAGGAGAAAACCAAAGGAAGAGAATCCTCAAGAACCTAAAGTCTTAGGAAAAAGAAAGAAAGAACAAGCACAAAGAGTTTTTAAGGTTGTAGTAGAGGAAGAGGCGGAGGAGACTGAATCAAAAGCCAATTAGAAAGAATTAAGGGCAAGTGGCAATAAGTCTAAAGTGGTTGGTTCACCCACTGTCAAATCAGTTAAGCCACGGATAACTAAACCTACTTCTCTTAAGAAATTGTTCAGTAATATAAGGAAGTATGGTATATTGATTGGTGTAAATAAGTATTATAACACTTTTGGTGAGTAAGAGAAGAAACAAATTGAGGATTCAGTTGTTTGATTTATGAATAATTATAGAAAATAATTGATTGAATTAAGAGGACATATACTTGATTCTTTGTATAGCAAATTGGAAGCTAGATGGTAGACTGCAATTAAGAAGGATAAAGAAATAACAGAGTATACTTATGCTTTTACAACTAGAGACCCCCAAGGAGGAAGTACGGGAAATTATTTCAAATTAAAAACCATTATTTCATACCAAAAAGAGGTTAACAAGACTGCTTGTTGGTGAGTTCCAGTCTGTGCAAGTTGAGACTGAAGAAATTTTGAAAACATTTTTAGGACTTGAAAAAGAACAAGAAGTGGAGATGATAGAATCTTCTGAGGAAGAAGATATCCCTAACTGGTAATTGAAGGTGTACTACTAGATGTGTTTGAAATTGATGAGATACCGGTTGATACTCAAATAGAGAAAGAACGAGAAGGTGGTGCCACATCAGTTCCTACTATCACAGAAGAATGACCAGTGATACCAGAAGATATTCCAACCAGTAAAGATGAAGAGAAGAAAGTTACACAAGAGAATACACAAGTAGACTATGTGCAAACCACAATACCATCAGTGAAGACAGAAGAGAAACAAAAGGAAGAAGCACAAGAGCAGAAAGTGACCCCCTAGTCACTTACTTCAAATAAAATCATTGATGATGATGAGGATGATAATACAATGAGCATCCAAGGACCAATAATATGGATATATTGAATCCAACTGAACTAATGGAGATTGCATCTACACTGCAATCCAACACCAAGAAGAAGATGATGAGAACTCAGAGGAGAGAAGCTCAAACCATATAGACTACGGTTAACATATTTGCCAGTCTGTCATTGAAGACTAATACTGATTTTCTCACAAGTCACATTGAAAAACTGGACCACTTGGTCACAATAGCAAGGGCACACATGAAAAGTCTTGGAGAGGCTTCTGTACATAATGTAGAGAAAGAATATGAAAATAAAATAATTGAGAGTTGATCAAGGCAATTGACAAAGAAAAAGAAGGTCTTACTGTGAATATGGACCAAATCAAAGAAGCTTTGAAGAATGGAGGTAAAATTCTTTCTACAATCTACAACTTTTCATTGTTCTTTGATGATATTGATAAGAAGAGGAAGGAAGCTCAGCAGGAGCTAAAGAGTTTGAATGAATCATTTCATCCCTTAAATGATTCAGCAACATTTGTTGGTATAACTGTCATAGTAACATAGCATAAGCTTAAGGCATATGAGGCATAACATATCAAGAGGACTACATCATTGCAGGAGTTACATACTCATCTAGTCCTTAAGTTATAAATTTTGCAGAGAGGATACAAGGAGACAAATGAAATTTTGACTACACTTGAAATGAGCACAATTGATGCTATGGAAGAGCTTGCACACCAGGTCCGAACACACATTGAGATTACATGTACTCTTTTGGAGACATGGGAGAATGATTTGAAAGTCTTGAAGACTAATTTTGCTAATGTTTTTCTCAAAATGTAATTGTAAACTTTTGAATTCTTATACATTTGGTAATGCAAATTTTGGTATGTTGTATTCATTTGTTTCAAATGTATTTGCTTACCTTTGTCATTGTTGTCAAAGGGGGAGCAGTATAAATCAGTCAAAACTTTGTAATAGCATGTAATTGCTAAGGGGGAGTTTTGCAGTAGAGTCATGACACAACTCATCATAATTATTGTAATGTGACACTTAGATAGAAATTTTCCTAAGTGTTGTCATCAATGCCAAAGGGGGAGATTGTTGGCTTGATGATGATGATATAGTTGTAATAGGTTGATTGATGACTTTATTTGTGTTTTTCGTTGATGGAAACCATGTTTATTTAGTCATCTCAGTCATCTAGACCAACCGGTATAGCCTAACCGATAGTGGAATCAGCTAGACAACAAAGCTACTAAGTTGTTGTCAACAGGTAAATAGGAACATGGCGATGATCAAGAGACTAGTACAGACGACTAGAGAAGAGTTAGATGTTGTGGTTTTATAGGAGTGTTGGAGATAGGAACATTCACCTATGTTCCAAACCGCATCAGCGAATTCAAAGTATTGAGTGAGTTATGATGGATTTCCCAATCACGGTCAAGAAGAACAAAGAACCGATATAGAAAAGTTAGTTTGATCGGTAACCGATAGACTTATTGTTATGTATTATTTTGATGACAAAATAAAAATGTAATGAGAGGGAAACTATAAAAGGTGACTAGGTTCAATGAACCTGGGAAATTGTTCCAAGGTTCTTAACTGACTTAATAGAGTTCTTTATAAGGTGATGTAAGTTGTATGATTTCAAGTATCAAGAGTGAGAATTTGATCGTGTGGTTGAAGGAAAAGTTAGGTTTTGATGTTTAGTCAGTGATAGAAGCTGAGCAGAAGTGGATCTAATCAAGTACATAGGTGCTAACTTCAGATCAATTGAACTTGTTGTCTCCCTAACAGTTACAACAAGAAAATTCTCTAGCAAGGTCACTCCTAACAGAGTGCAGTAGGATCCTAGCAGGTCCGAAGGTGATATCCTCTAACCAGGTGACACATTATCTTGTGTTTGTAAATCCCAGTAACATGGGTAGCTCCTAATATGGCTAGGTCCTAGTAGGCCTTATTGTATAACTCTTAACCGAGCTAAAACACTCTTAACTAGGTGATTGTATGACCTTAACCGGTCGGATCTCTATACTATAGTTAGAAGACCTTTGTGGGTACTAATTCCCACCGTAGTTTTTCCCATTTGAATTTCCACGTGAAAAATCATTGTGTTATGGTTTGAATTCTTTGTTGGATATTTTCTCATGTTGTTATATTTCTTGCATGCTTATTGATTATCAAGTTGGTGAAAGTGGTTATCAAATCTATTAAGTTTTTGTTTGCACTAATTCACCCCCCCCTCTTAGTGTCTTATAAGATTATCAAATGAAGCTTGTGATCTTCATGGTAGAGGTTCTATTTTTCTTGATGGTAAGCATAATACTGATGATGTCTTATATGTACAAGGTTTAAAGCATAATCTTTTGAGTGTTGGTCAGATGGTTGATAAGGGATATGACTTGAAATTCTATAATGGAAAATGTAAGATCTTGAGTAGCTCCAAGATAGAGATTGCATCAGGAACAAAGACTAAAGGTAATATCTTTCAATTGAAGGTTGGTGGAAAAGTTGTTTGATTGCTCAGCTTGATGAAAGTTGGTTATGACATAGAAGGATGTGTCATGTAAAATTTGATCGTATGGTTAAGATAAGTTCCGCTCAAGCAATTAGAGATCTACCTAAGTTGATGAAGTCATCTAATCTAGTATGTAAGGAATGTCAATTAGGGAAGCAAACAAGAGATACTTATAAGAGAAAACAATATAATTCTAATGGATAATTGGATCTTGGGAATACTAATTTGTGTGGTCCTTCTAGAGTAAGAAGTTTGTAGGGTGACAGGTATTTCATGTTGTTGTTGATGACTATTCAAGGATGACATGGGTTACTTTCTTAAGGGAGAAGTCTGAAGAATTGGAGAAGTTCAATATTTTCAAAGCTATGGTTGAGACTGGGACTAGATTGAAGATGGAATGTCTAAGATCTGATAGAGGAGTTGAGATAGTTATTTGCACCTAGAACACCTCAGTAGAATGGTGTTGTTGAGAGGAAGAATAAAACAGTTCAAGAAGCTGCTAGAACCATGATGATTGAAGGAAATGTGTCACAAGTGTATTAGAGAGAAGTTGTAAGTAATGCAATATACACTTTTAACCGAGTGCATATCAAAGGTGATTATGGTTTACTCCTTATGAGTTATGGTCTGGCCATGCTCCTATAGTTAAATATATTAAATTTTTTGAAGTAAATGCTACATTAAAAGAGATGAAGATCTAGGTAAGTTTAATGCTAGATGTAATGAAGTAACGTTTCTTGGTTATTATATTGAAAGTAAGGCCTATTGGTGTTAAAATAAAAGACTGATAAAGATAATTGAAAGGTCTAATGTGAAGGTTAGTGAAGGAAATGTGAGACAGATCAAATCTTGCGGATATGATTCTAATAATCAAGATGTCAGTTCATATAAAGGAAAGCAAGTGCAGATCCAAAATCATGTTCAGGTTCATCCAGAAAAGTTGGAGAATGAAAGAGAAGGTACAAATGCTAGTGCAGAAGAAAGAGCTCAAGAATATGAAATTCAACGTGTAGACGTATAAAAATGACCACATTCCTAAGTGAATGTTTAATATTCATTTTAAACCCATTCCTTTATTTAATTAAATTATTCACATTCATCTATTTGATTAAATTAATTGCTTATTTTTTTAATTAAGTTCACCTAAGCCTTTCATAACCTTTAATTAAATAAATCAATTTATTTAATTAATTCTCCTTTCTCCCCTTTTAATTAAATTTACATTTAATTAAATTGTTCATTGCAAATAAATAAATCTAATTTATTTATTTAAATCCCCCACTTGTATTTATGCAAGTTGCATCTATTTTAATTGTAATAAAGTAATTTATTTTAATTAAAATTCCCTTCCATCCACTTGCATTCTCCTACATCTCCCACTTGCCTCTCTAAACCCCCTTCTAGATTTTTCTAAACACTTCTATTTTATCCTAATTCATCTCCTAAATATTGTCACATCCCTAAGCAAAGGGAAGTCAGTTCTCAAACCCTTAAAGTATTTGAAAACCATTTAAGGCTTTATGTCTTCAACAAGTTAACCTTTAAATTATTCCTAACCATCAATGGTTAACTCAACCTTCTTGCATGATTAGAGACTTTCTCTCTAACTCAACCCTCATCTAACCCAAGGGTCTCATCAAGAATTCATTGCTTTGACCATGGTTATCCCTTTAACCCTTGCACAAGAATTTATCCTTTGGGTAAAATATTTATCCAATGGATAACCCTAACCTAACCTTAACCCTTACCTCCTAATGTAACCATCATGTCTTCTCAAGCATTTAATTCTTCTTACATCTCCTCTGAAGCAATCTTTTGTTGAAAATTGTCACCTTTTCATTGGTAAGAATTGTAAACATGGATTGATAACTTTCAATCCTGGCCCTTGATAAGATCATCTGATCTTGACCATCCATTGCCCTATTTTTCTTATAAATAGATCCCTCCTTCGATCATTTTGATATCCAAGTCTTTAGTATCAAACTTATAGACATTTTGCTAAGTATCTAAGTTTCATGCATCTAATATAATAATTTTTAAATTAAGCATTTGGCCTCTCTTTGAATATAAATGATCTTAATAAGCATTTTAAGAAGCATTTTATTATCATAGCATTCTCATATTAGGCTAGTAAATCATGTTAGGATAGATTTTACTAATCTTTTATCTTATCATCATATCCATGCTAGTTTAAATCATACTAGATTTAATATCATGTATAATTAAAAATGCATTGATATTAAGTTGATCAATATCCCTCATTCTCATAGTTGTCATTCCTAAGTCACTTTTCTTAGTGATCTGAGAGAAAAGGCATTGACTTGAGGGATCCTATGAGATAAAGAACAATGGAACATCCCTTGGGGAGTTGAGCTATTCAATATAGCTCCATAACTTGCACCAAGAGTCCCATTGGTGTGTGGACTTGTTTTGAAATCAAAATTTCTATTTCTTTGCACCACTTTTCCTACACACGTTTATGGCACCCACCGTGGGGCCCGACCCCATAAATAACATCATTTTTTATGCACGAGTAATATTGCAGGTACATGGAAAAACTGAGTTAGCATGTTGGCAGCTTTCTTTAGGGAATCAAAACCATTTATTAGCACATATTGCTAATTGTTTAGCGCATTGGACCTTAACACTAGCACGTTGAGTAGTTAGACTAGCGCATAACACTTCTGCTGGAAAAGATAAAAAATGGAGCGCTTTAGAATATCAATCTAGCGTATCTAGGGATCAGCTTAGCTAGTAGGGTTTGTTTTGTAGCACTTTTGTGCATTTATGTAGTGCATTCGTGCAACGCATAAAGTTGGCAGGGAAAACAAAAAAAATTGTAATCGAGGAAAATTATTTAGGCTTGTGTTAGCCCACACTAACATTTGATCACTGACTGTGTGCAGGTTCTAATCTTTTTTATGTAGGAGTTAGTTTAGTAGCTTTAAAGTTCCTTTTTTTACTTTCTTTCATAAGAAGTTGGTTAAAAAGAATTCACTCTCCCTTTTATGCAAATTTAAAATAAACCTCACATTTCCTTGTGGAGTACATAAAAATGAACATTAGACTTCCTTTGGTGCTTAAAATAAATTCATCTTTCTTTAGCGCAAATTAAAAAGAACAACAAAAATCACTTTTTGCTTTCTTGCAAGATTAGAGAGAACACACTTCATTTTGGAAGCTCTAAAAAGAACAAGCAAACTTACTTTCTGCAAAGCTTAAAATGGACCTCACCTTCCTTTGGTGTCTAAAAGGGTCAATTTTATTTTTGCAAAGGTAAAAGAACTTCATTTTCAATTTTAGGCAAAGAAAATGAGGGAAAGCTTTCCCTTATCGACTTTACATTTTGTTGACCAAATCGCAATTTACTTTGTTGACTAGGTTTGATTCAAAGTTTATTTTGAAAATGCACACTTTTCTATGAAAGGATAAAAAGAGTATCATGCTTGTTGGAGCAAAATCTCCAAATAGAGGTTAACCAATCACTGCTTTGAAAGGTTAAAAATAACTTGGGTGCTTTGTCTCGAAAGTGGAAGGTATATGCTCTCCCCTTAACTGGGTGATCAAAAAACCAAACCACTCATGATTTTTTCATTTCAAGTACTTAATTCCTTTAGCAGGCCCACCCTCCCCAGTTGCTCTTAGAGCACCATTTAAATGGTCGATGAGAGGGGAACGACCTAAGTAGGAAATGACTTTATCGCCAAGATTTCCAACCCACTATAATCAAAAGTGGAGGTTGACAAAAGTCCCTTCAATGATTTTTCTCAGCGATTAGCCTTCCCCCAGTATCTTTACAATATGTAAAGCCTTTGTTCTAAAGGCTAGGAAGCCTCCCAAGGGATTTTATCACTGAAGACCGAACACGAAACCTGATTATGAACTTTAATAATACAAACCTTGAGTCGAGTGAGTATCCAAACATCTTCAATATCATAGTACAAGGGTGGGGAAGAATCCTCCCCCAAGATTACTCACCATATATCTCCAAAGATAACTACTCAATTGTGAAGAAATTCACTTTGAGTTAATTTCTGGTAAAAGGCAAAAAAAATGGGCAACCTCTAGGGGGTGAAACGACTGTTTGAGTTGACGGAGTATCAAGATTAGTGGGATATGGTATTGTTGATGACCCTTGAATAAAGAGTCTATTTGATTTGTCTTCTTTGTATCCAAACCTGTGAAAACATTAGGGATTTGAACACATCCTCGCAGAACATACACTATCTGTTTTAGCATAGGAAGAATTGGTTATCTCTTTCATGCTATGTTTTCAAGTTATGTTTTCAGAAAATCATCCATCAAAAACAAATAAGTGTTGAAAAATTCTAAAACAACCAAAAACAAAGCAATCAGGGAAGTTTAGCACCTAGTAGCAACCTCCTAGTGCATTTGGAATTTTCTCTAACGCATACCAGCCAAATCTTAGTGCTTTCATTAGTCAAAATAGTGCATAACAGTTGTCATATTGGTAAACATTTTACTAGCTCTTTTGGGTACCATATTAGCGCTTTAGAGCATCAGCCTAGCACACAGTGGGCAAAACTTAGCGCTTTTAGTCTAAACTATAGCATGTATTTAGGACATAATAGCGCATAATCTTTCCAGTCAATACAATTTTCAAAAACTTTGAGTTAGTGCATAACATAGGAATCTTAGTGCATAGGGAATCTTGTGTCATGCATCTGGATCATACCTTAGCGCACACGGTCTTTGTTTTAGCGCATGGTTAAAACTTAGAAAACTAGAGAGAAAATTAGACCTTCTACGAAAAATTCATCAAACTTCTTGAGTACCCTTTCAGGTCCTGTATCAAACTCACTTATCAGAATTCAAGTCTAAACATCAAAAAAATCAATTCCAAATCAAGCAAGCATCCTTAGAACAAAAAGTGTCAAATCTAAAACTAGCTAGAGATTAAACTTCATCCTGCTAGAATCAAGCAGTCTCACATTGATCAAAAGGTTTTCCATCTAAATGGATTCTATCAAACAAACAACATACCAAGTTTAAACCTTAAGTTGTGAAATTGATTTTTCATATCGAAAGACTATTATCCATATCATTTGACACACTTTGTTGTGGGGGTGAATATAAAACACTACTTGATAAAGTAAGCTTGAGTTTTTCAAACGAAGTATCTCAATCCAAACATAAAAAGAAACCATTGATCATTCATGTATGACCACTCCTCATATTTTGAGAAGAACAAGTCTTCATCACAAAACTAAGTTGAAGAAGAGACAACCTAGTTCTAAAACACTTGCCAAATAGAATAAGTTTTTCTATATCAATCACCAACTTTTTCAATCACATCGCATATTCTTGCATCATATGCGATTGTATCTTCAAGGCAAATCAACCATGTTTGACAGAGAACCTTTAAGAAGCAAAGCTTATCTCCAGAAAGAAGCATTCCACCAACACTTAAATCAAGGAGGAAGAATTAACCTTGCTTTATTCCCACAAATCTATATCACTTATAATGAAGCTCGACCTAAACCACCAACCTCTGAGATAGAAGAAGAAGATTTTATCCCATTTGTCACAGGGAGCTTCTACTAGATGCCCATTGTCACTTGCTCTCAATGAAACAAGAAAAGTGAAACACAACCAAAGTCAAGCATGGGTCGTAGATTATCAAACCCTTTTGATTATACTAATCTAGGAGATACAAAGATCACTGAGGAACTTCTTCAAGAATGTCAAGAAAACCCCTCATTCCAAAGGCTCATGGAAAGACTTATTGAATCTCACAAGGAAAAATATATGCTCATGCTAAATTGAAAAGGAGTTAGACTTCTTGAAGATTTCAATATTGAGAATTTAAGGAATGCATATGAACCAATTTTTAGGACAAGGACTCGAAATTATGCCTATCAAGAACAGAAAAGAGAAGAAGAAATAGAGGACCCTGAAATCATACCTGAACAACATAACATACTTGAACACAACCATGCCCAAACTAGAGATAATGAAAGGGAAGAAGCTTTCCCTCATTGTAGAAATGCACCCATGGTCGCTTTGACACAACAAATTCAAATGTTGCAAAGGCAAATGCAGGACATGCAGCAGGGGACCACAGTGAGATACTCCTTAGATGAAATTCGTCCTTAACCCTTTGGCAAAAAACTAAACATGATACCTTTTCCCCTGAATTCAGATATACCAAAATATGACAAATATGATGGTAAAAGTGATCCCTACGATCATGTTCAAGAATTTTGTACCATGAGTCTAGTGTTTGCTCATGATGACACTTACTTGATGAGATTATTCCCATGAAGTTTGGGAGGTCAAACAATGGAGTGGTTATCTAAACTTACACCTCCCATCAGATCCTTTGATGAGTTGGTAAACAAATTTATCACACAATACTCCTATAATATTCAACATGCGATCACCATGTTGGATGTGTGTAACACCAAATAGAAAAACAATTAAACATTCATGGTGTTCCTTCAGCATTGGAGATGTATGATTTCAAGATATCCTCAAGATGTGCCTGAAAAGGAGAAGATGGAGATCTTCATAAAAAAATCTAAATAGTGAGATGAGTTATCAACTCAAACTCTAGTACATACCCTCTTTTCCCAAGTTGATTGAAAATGGAATCCAAGCAGAGGAAGCCTGCATCAAGAAAGGAACATTGAAGTTCTTTAAGGAAGGAACTAATTCCTCTACCGCTCACTTTAACAACCAAAACAACAACACTTTAGACAAATCCAAATTTTGGACCCGAAACAAAAACGTTGTTAATGAGGGGGGAATTGATGCCAATGATATGAAGTCCAAACAACTAGTATTAGCGTTATCAGACAATCCACAATCTAACAAGAATAAAAAAAGTGTTAACAAAGGCATTAACACTTATCCACAAAATACCAATTAGGGACCTTCAATTTCAAACACCAACAATAACCAAATCAACAACACTAACCGAAGGAATAATACAAATCAAAGAGGTAACACCAACACTTTCCCAAATAGATGCATCTACACACCATTGCGACAATCCTTAGAATTAGAATTCCATGAACTCTTGGCAAACAAGATTATCACATTACCAGCCATAAACAACTTTAAACCCCAAATCAAGCCACCTTGGTGGAATGATTCACATTTCTGTGATTTTCATCGCAACAAAGGACATCACACAAATGACTGCATGAGGGTTAAGAATATTGTTCAAGATATGATCGATAGAGGTGATTTAATGGTTGATGGTCTCAAAACAAATGGTGACCATGATGCCTTTAAAAATCTTCCAAATTACAACAAGGAAGGAGCTTCATCATAAAATTATATACGGGGAGCTCGCATAAATCATCTGTACAACAACACCATTAATCACATATCAATAGATGATAACTAAATAAATGTCATAAAGATCAAGGACAAACAAGACCATAAATCAATCAATGTAACAACTAGAGCTCAAAAATATGTCTTAAAAGGGCATACATCAACATCGACCATTATCCCCAAGACTCAATATGATTTGGTTAATCAACTGTGAAGAACTCCTGCTCAGATATCCATACTCGAGTTACTCAAACTCTCAGAAAAACATAAGGACATCTTGTAACAAGCACTTGTTGAAACAAATGTTCCTCAAGATCTGGACATTGATAAATTTCAAGCCATGGTGGCTCATATGACAGGGCCTCATAATCTCACTTTTTTCTGAACACGATAATATCTCTTTGCGTCATCCACATAACACTCCCCTTCATAGTGAAGTCTTAGTCTACAAACATCAAGTTAAAAGTGTCTTAATAGATGGAGGAGCTGGTCTCAATATCTGTACTTTAAAACTTATATGTGCATTAGGCTTCTTTGAACAATCTATTGATCCACACAAAAAGATCACCATCAAGGCCTATGATGATGAAGAAAGGTCATCCAAAGGAATGATGATATTACTTATTCAAGTAGGACCGATACAAAGGGACACTATGTGCCAAGTCTTAGATATAGACTTAACATACAATATTCTATTGGGTCATCCTTGGATACATCAAATGCAAGCAGTGCCATCAACTTACCATCAGTGTGTCAAATTCCCATATAATGGATAGGATATTTCCATATTTGTCGATAATAATCCTTTTCAACATTGCAACACTATGGGGGTAGCTCGAAACAACCTAGTTCCACACAACAGGGAAGCTTCGGCTTCCTCAACATTAGATCAACATCAAGAACTACTCAAATCTTTATCAATGGACTTCAAACAAAATATGAAAATCAAAGAGCAAGGAATGGGAGAATATTATTTTGAATCCATCTGTCTATCCAAATTACCAACATCACCCAAATCTCATGGACAACCTTCTACATTAACACATCAAGTAACACAACCCATCACCAAGTTTGAAGGCAAATTCATACAGTTAGGCACACCAGCAAATGAATTAGACAAGAAAGACATCCTTAGTTTGCTATTCAAGGATGAGGAAGAGGTCAGAGATGCTACTCTGGAGATAGCCATACCGACACAACAATATTGAAAAGGATTCCTAATCATGCAATAGATGGGATACAATAGCAAAGGACCTATAGGCAAGAATTAAGAAGGCATTACAGAACCACTAGACCGTCCTTCACAATTTTCTCAAGATAAAATAGGACTGGGATATGGACATGACATACTACCAAGGCAAAAACAAAACAAGTATAAAAAATCTCCATGGAAAGCAAAGAAGAAATACAATGAGGACTCATGGAAAGAGGCACTACACCAAGCAATAGAAACAATAAGGGAAGAGCGAGAACACCAGGAAAAAGAAAAATGACAAGAAGAATTGGCCATTCAAAGGGAAGAAGCATCTTATGAAAAAGTGCATCATGTACAAGAACCTATTCAAAATAAGGCAAAATTACCACCTGATAAAATCACTACTCCCCAAGGAGAAACAGTGTATGAACAAATTCAAAGGGTACAAGCAGGCTCTGATTTGGAATAAAAAAAACTACATGAGTAGTATCAATTATTAGCGATCTCTTCTCACCCTACAACATACCTGTCCACAACATTGAAAGATTCTGGGATAGTACTTCTGAAATTGATTCTAATGACTATGAATGGGGTAGTTGTTCAAATATTACTAAGGATGTCAAAGAAGGTACTATACATACACCCCTTTCTCAGGAAGGACAAGGCGCAGGGTCTCGATTACTTGAATTCAATCCACAACATATCGATGAAGCTATGGAAAATGAGCAACGACACTACAAACAAGTCTACATAGAAGATAATACCATTGAAGACCTTGAAAATATCATTAAACTAACCAACATCCCAGACAACCTTAATGATACTTCTATAAAGACACTTACCGCAGTCAACCTCGACCCACCAAATGACTCTCTACCACTTGTATTTCCTGATTTAATAGACTGGGATGAACCTGAAAACCACAATATACCTATTTTCCCAAATGATGAATCCATTGTCCATTACCTATGTACAGTCAACCCGGAAATAGGCTCTACCAGCAAACAGAATAACGATATCTGCAATCAGGAGGGTGACAAGTCTCTCAGTCACAAAAATGAAAGAAACAAGGGATATATTGCTGAAAACCAGTCAATGGTAGCACTAGATCATAAAAATTTAAAAATAAAGGACACATATGAGGGTGAAAACCTTTTCAAGGTGCCCAACGATGGGAGACTTGACACTCTTCCTAAACACTATCAGGAGCGATCACTTATATTGATTGAGCCCACTCAATCAATCAACATTGGTACAAAAGAAACAACTAAAAACATACACCTAGTAGAATCACTAATAGAAGAGGAACAATCAGAGTTTATTAGATTCTTCAAAGAAAAGAAAATTAATTTTGCTTGGTCCTAAACTGATATGCCCAATATAGATCCAAACTTAATCATGCATCATTTATCTATTTCTCTAGGAGCTAAGCCATTCAAACAGAAATTAAGAAAGATGAATCCACATGTAGCATTAGGTCAAAGTTGAATTTAAGAAATTGTTAGATGTCAGATTTATTCGACCTATAGACTATGCTGAATGAATTTCAAACATTGTACCAGTTTCAAAACCAGATGGAAGCATCAGAATATGCATAGATTTTAGAGATGTCAACAAAGCCTATCCAAAGGATGACTTTCCTTTGCCCAGCATCAACATAATTGTGTACCTAATAGTAGGCCACACAATGCTATCATTAATGGATGGTTTCTCGGGTTATAATCAAATCAAGACAGCTCTAGAGGATCAAGATAAAACAACGTTCACATATCCTTGGAGAACGTATTATTGGAATGTCACACCTTTTGGCTTAAAGAATGTTGGGGCAAATTATTAACGAGCAATGACGATAATATTTCATGATATGATGCATACTTTCATGGAGGACTGTGTGGATGATTTACTGGCTAAATCATTCACCCAAGCAGAACATCTAGGCATATTAGAGAAAATATTTCAAAGATTGGAACAATTCCAAGTTAGGCTGAACCCTAAGAAGTGTGTCTTTGGGGTGACATCAGGTAAATTATTAGGCTACATCGTGTGAGCAAAAGGCATTTAACTAGATCCAGCAAAGGTATAGGCCATGATGGAGATGCCACCTCCCAAGAATATTAGTCAACTCAGATCTCTACAAGGATGGCTATAGTAAATCAAGAGATTCATAGCCCAATTAGTAGATAAAAGTCTACCATTCAATCATCTGCTACATAAGAACATACCATTTTGATGGGAAGCCAAGTGTGCAGAATCATTCTATCAAATCAAGAAATATCTAATGAATCCACCAGTTCTGGTATCACCAATAGTAGGAATGTTGCCATATGATGACATGGTGATAATGTATGTTGTCATTGATGTTAATAAGTGAACCAGTATATGATACTTAAGTAGGTTAACTAGTATGAACTAGTGTTAAGACTGGAAGTAGCTATAGTCAACCGATGTTGGGGTTCACAATGTGACTATCAGTTTGTAGTCTCAGTTCAACTTTAGGGTTTCTGGTTTGGCGATCTGACTTGTACGGTGCAATCGATGACATTCTGTGATGATTTAGTGAAGAGATAAGGATGAGGTTGAGGTGCCACGTTAGTTATGTGCATGTGAAGAATATCTTTGAGGATCTTGCATGTGAAGATCGAATGCATTGAATGTCTACGTTGGGAATGTGTGTTTTTCTTAGAGGTATGAGAAAAGCACGTGATGGGTTACTATTTCCAGATGTGGTGAATATCGGATGATCCAGAATGACTTGAGATCTTCTTTAGATCATTTTATTCTATGCAATGTGTTTGGAAGGTCAGGATTGGACCGTTTGTAATTGTAAACCAAAAATGTTTAGGGTTTAGGGTTTATGCTACCGACCTAATTGTTGTCTATAAGGTCGATGAGTTTTGTTGTTGAGATTATTGGCAAAAGTTGTGTTTGTGTTCGTATGTTGAGATACTTGCCAAACCAGAGTGTGGAGTCTGTAGAGTGTGATTGCATAGGAGAGGAGCTGAAAAGGATCAGCCTTAGCAAGTAGTATTATTATCATATCAGAGCTTTACCTGTTGACTTCTAACCATTTCAACAAAAGGAAAATCCCTTGACTAGGTAGCTTTAACAAGCTTATTGCTAATCCTCTAACCAAGTGAATCAAGCTCATTGAGTTTTTTAAATCCTCTAGCGAGGTAACTTTTAATAGGGTTTCAACCTTTAAGAGGGTTTATAGTCATCCCTTAACCAGGTGATCCCTAACAGGATTTGTTCCTAACAGAACCTTATTGTAAAGTCTTTAACCAGACTAGGATCCTAACATAGCGGACTTCAAAAGAGTTCAAAACAAACTTGTGGGTATTCATCCCCACTGTGGTTTTTCCCATTTGGGTTTCCGCGAGAAAAATTTGTGTGTCATGGACTATGTATTTTTCATGTGATGATTGAGTAGTCTTTATTTAGTTGAATATGCATGCAAAGATAATGGTGGTGGTATTATTAATGCAACTCATGCATGATCAAACTGATAAAATAACTATCTTGATTTGAGACTTGTTGTATGGTATTTGAAGTATTCTTGTTTAACCGGTTTAGCTATTTGAAGTATTTCTGTTAACTAATATTGCTATAGTTAAGTACAATGGTATAGTAAACCGGTTAATAGTGGTCTAAACTATCAGAGTATTGAAGTGATTTTTTGTATGTATTGATTCACCCCCCCTCTCAGTACCAATTAGGATCTTAGAGATTCATCATTATTCATCAATTGGTATCAGAGCGACTCTAGGTCCTTGGTGATATAAGCTTAACTGCTTGAGGCAAAAGATCCTGCTTTAATGATGAAGAGGGAACGTCCTAAGTTGAATAGGGATAACTTCAAAATATGGAAGGAAAGAATGAAGATTTATATCAAGAGTTTGGGTGCTCAACATTGGAGCTATGTTGAGAATGCCTATGTTATCCCCACTGCCACTCTAACCGATGATCAGAAAAGAGAGATTCAAGAAAATAGGCAAGTCATGGAAGCCCTTGTTAGCAGCCTATCTGATATTGAGTTTGTTGATGTACAAGATAAGGACAATCCTAAGGATGTATGTGACACACTAGAAACCATTTATGGTGATGATGAGCATGTCAAGCAGGCTAAGGAAGAAATCCTCAGAGGAAAATTTGAAGACATGAGGATGGTTGAAGGAGAGACCATTCAACAATATGGCATAAGGATCAAGAGTGTGGTTGGAGATATCAAGAGAATTGGTGGAACAATTGAGGATGCCACCATTGTCATTAAAGTTCTGAGATCATTTTTACTAGTCTATACAATCAGGATTGCCTCTATTAAGGAGTTAAGGTCTATCGACAAGACAAAGGTATCTCTAGACTCTATCATTGCAAAGTTGACTGCATATGAATTGAATAGCTATGATGGTAGTGTTCAGAAGATAGAGTCAACCTTTAGAGCATCTGTTTCCACTACACCAACCAGAAAAGGAAAAGAGGTCAGCACCAGTTATGAATCCAGGCCAAGCAAAGATATGGACGATGAGGAGATTCTGATGGAGTTTGAAGCTCTTCTTGCCAAGAGGCTTCCAAAAGGCACCAAAAAATACAGAGGTAAGCTTCCTCTAAATTTTTTTTCTTGCAATAAGATAGGACATATAGTTGTTAACTGTCCTAACAATGACAATAAGGATAAACCAGAAAGGTTTAGAAAGTATAAAGGAGGAGGTAGGAGAAATTGTCTTGTTGCAGTGGATGAAGGTGTTACTGATGAAGAATTTGAAGATGAAGAGAATGAGGACATAGTGTGGTACTGGTCAATGATCGGTAAGTTGCACTATATGGTGCACAACAGACCAGATATTGCTCATGCAATGGGCATAGTGGCCCGTTTTCAGAAGAGTCCAAGAGAATCCCACTTGGTAGCAGTGAAGAGGATTCTTAGATATATGAAAGGGAAAATTGACTATGGATTGTAGTATCCATACAACGGCGACTTTGATCTCAAAGTGTTTATAGATGCAGATTGGGCAGGTAATGTGGAATACCAAAAGAGCACAACCGGTGGAGCATTCTTCCTTAGTGGAAGACTAGTCTCTTGGAAGAGCAAGAAGCAGAGTTGTATTTCCTAGTCTATAGCTGAAGCAGAGCATGTGGAAGTATTCATGAACTGCACTTATGCAATCTGGATGAAGCATGCACTAAATGGATTCAAAGTGCCTATATCTGAACCGGTGAGTATTTTCTATGATAATACTAGTGCAATAAATATTTCCAAAAATCTGGTATTGCATGCTAAGACAAAGCACATTGAGCTCAAGTATCATTTCTTGAGAGAAAAGGTTCAGATTAAAGAGGTTGTATTAAGACATGTTTCTAGTAAGGTGCAGTTAGCAGATATATTCACTAAGCCCTTACCGAAGACTACATTTACCTATTTGAGAGGTGAATTAGGGGTTCTACCCCTTCATGAAATGTATTAAAGATGTGTGCTCCACATTAGTCAGATACTAGAGTGACAAATCTTATAGGATTTATGTGTCAAAGGATGCTACTCCTTAGGGAGAGCAGCATAGTAGAGACCGGAAGCTTGTGCCTCCACTTTGGCATTGTTATCAAAGGGGGAGAAGATATCTAAAGAGCTGAAGATATATGGGGGAGAAGATAATGTATGTTTGAAGGACAATATGCAAATGTGAGAAGTGATTATACAAAGTGCACACTAACCAGTCCAGGTGGTGGTGGTGATCTTTTTAAGTTGAACCGGTATATGTCAACTGGTGTATGTCATTAAGCATGGTCCAGATACTGAGCAATGATACACTGAGTATTGCCATCAATGCCAAAGGGGGAGATTGTTAGCATATGATGAAGTGGTGATAATGTATGTTGTTATTAATGCCAATAAGTGAACCGATATATGATTCTCAAGAAGGTGAACCAGTGTGAAGACTGGAAATGGCTATAGTCAACCCATGTCATGGTTCACAATGTGACTACTGGTTTGTAGTCTCAGTTCAGCTTGAGGGTTTCTAGTTTGGTGATCTGAATTGTGCGGTGCAATCGATGACATTCTATGATGAGTTAGTGAAGATATAGGGATGAGATCGAGGTGCCATGTCAGTTATGTGCATGTGAATAATCTTTTTGAGGATCTTGTGCGTGAAGATCGAATGCATTGAATATCTACCTCAGGAATGTGTGTTTTTCTTAAAGGTATGAGAAAAGCGTGCGATGGGTTACTGTTTCCAGATGTGGTGAAGATTGGACGATGCCTAATGACTTGAGATCTATTTTAGGTCATTTTATTTTATGTAATGTGTTTGGATGGTCAGGATTGGACTACTTGTAATTGTAAACCTAAAATATTTAGGGTTTAGGGTTTATGCTACCGACCTAATTTATGTCTATAAGGTCGATGATTTTTATTGTTGAGATTGTTGGAAAAAGTTGTGTTTGTGACTACATGTTGAGATACTTTCCATACCAGAGTGTTGAATCTACAGAGTGTGATTACATAGGAGAGGACTTGAATAGGATCTGCCTTAGCAATTAGTGTTGTTATTAGATCAGAGCTTTACCTTTTGACTTCTAACCATTTCAACAAAAGGAAAATCCCTTGACCAGGTAGCTTTAACAGGCTTATTGCAAATCCTCTAACTAGGTGAATCAAGCTCATTGAGTTCTTTAAATCCTCTAGTGAGCTAACCTTTAACAGGGTTTCAACCTTTAACAAGGTTTATAGTCATCCCTTAACTGGGTGATCCCTAACAGGATTGGTTCCTAGTAGAACCTTATTGTAAAGTTTTTAACCAAACCAGGCTCCTAATAGAGCGGACTTCAAAAGAGTTCAAAACAAATGTGTGGGTATTCATACCCACCGTGGTTTTTCCCATTTGGTTTTCCACATGAAAAATTTGTATGTCATGGATTGTGTATTTTTCATGTGATGATTGAGTAGTCTTTGTTCAGTTGAATATGCATGTAAAGCTAATGGTGGTGGTGTTACTAATGTAACTCATGCATGATCAAACTGGTAAAATAGCTATCTAGATTTGAGACTTGTTGTATGCTATTTGAAGTATTCTTGTTTAACCGATTTAGCTGTATGAAGTATTTATGTTAACCAATATTGCTATAGTTAAGTACAGTGGTATAGTAAACTGATTAACCATGGTGTAAATTATCAGAGTATTGAAGTGAGTTTTTGTGTGTATTCATTCACCCCCCCTCTCAGTACCAATTAGGATCTTAGAGATTCATCATTATTCATCAAGGAAAGCCGCTCATTCTCTACATCTCAACAACCAAAGTATCATTGGGGGTGCTATTAGCGCAAGAAGATCAAGAGGGAAAGGAACAAGCTATATATTACATCAGCAAAATATTAAATGGATATGAGCTAAATTATACATTCATTGAGAAGGCTTGTTTAGCTATGGTATTCGCCTCTCAAAATTTATGTCATTCCATGCTAGCTCACACAATCAAGCTAGTAGAAAAAAATGATCCTCTCAAGTATTTACTCAGTAAAGTAGCTCTTACAGGCTGACTGGCTAAATGGGTCATGATTCTCAGCGAGTTTTATATCCAATACACAGAGCATCAAGATATCAAAGGACAATTAATTGCATATTAGTTAGCTGAAGCACCACTACCATATAAGAAACCAATGAAGGTGAAATTTCCAGATAGGGATGTTCTTACCATTACACTCAAACAATGGACCCTATACTCTGATGATTCCTACACCCAACATGGATCAGGTGTCAGTATTTTGTTTGTCACTCCTGAAGGACACACCATTCCAAGATCATATAGACTTATGTTTCCATGCACCAATAACATCATTGAGTATGAAGCCCTAGTCACAAGAATCAAAATGGTTGTGGAATGGAGAATCATGGAATTAAAAGTATACAAAGATTCCCAACTAGTTATAAATCAGACCAACAATGAATATTAGACAAAGGACAACAAGTTGCTGCCATACAAAAGAATGGCAGATGACTTCAAATAATACTTTATACAAATCACTTTCGAACAAATACCAAGGTTGGATAATAGAGCATTCGATACAATGGCCACTATCGCTTCACTACTACAAATTCCAGAGAAACAAAGTCATTATGAGTTTTTGGTAGAGCAACTATTTTCCCCAGCCTATGACAATTCTACTTCCCACATCATCTATGTCTTAACCAGGTCAGACTCTCTTCTAAATGGGACAATGCATGAATATCTTAAAACCAATACCCTACCCATCGACCTATCTCGTAACCAAAAACATAAATTTATTCGACAGGCCACCCGTTATACATTAATGGCTAACACTTTTTACTGTCGAGGTCTAGATGGTACTCTTCTTCATTGCCTTGATCATAATGAATCCGACTCTAGTTTACAGAAGCTTCATGAGGGTATCTGTGGCATGCATTCAAGTGGTCCTACTCTCGCTAAAAAACTTATGAGAATGGGATATTACTGGTCAACAATAGAAAAAGACTCTTATTGATTTGCAAAGAAATGTCCTAAGTGCCAAATTCATGGAAATCTTATCCATGCACCAGCATAGCAGTTGCAGCCATTTACAACATCTTGGCCTTTCTGTCAGTGGGGACTTGATTTAGTAGGGAAAATCCATCCTTTCTCTTTGAATGGACACAAGTTCATTATCACTGCAATAGAGTATTTCACAAAATGGATTGAAGTAGTCCCACTTACCACAGTTGCTGGAAAACAGATTGCCTCATTCATTCTCAATTATGTAATTTGCATAAATGGAATTCCCTATTCCATCATTACAGACAATAGGTGTCCCTTCAAAAATTAGGATGTGCAGGAACTATGTGAGCAATTCAAAATCCAACATAATTTCTCTACACCTCACTACCCACAGGGGAATGGTCAAGTAGAAGCGTCAAATAAAACAATCTTGAAAATCCTAAAGAAGACAATAAATGATGTAGGTAAGGATTGACATGTACAACTCAATCCAGTACCCTGGGCATACAAAACTAGCATCCAGACACCGAAAGGGGCTATGCCATATTCATTGGTGTATAGATTAGAAGCAATTTTACCTCTTGAGGTAGAAATTATATCACTCAGAGTATCTTTAAAAGGCCTCATTTCAGATGAGGTGTATCAGGTAAACAAATTGTATGAACTAGAGCTTCTGGATGAAAAATGACAACATGCCTATGATCATCTCAAAGCATACCACCAACACATGTGCAGAAGCTACAACCATAGAGTGATCCCTAGGATTTTTAAATTCAGTGATCTTGTACTCAAAGAAAATCCCAGAAATCAACAAGATCGAGAAAAGAAGGGGAAGTTTGAACCTAACTGGTTAGGTCCCTATGTTATCATCTCAGTCTATGGATCAAGTGCTTATCGGCTAACAAATTTAGAAAGAGATGTGCTTGACGAACCAACCAACAACATTCATCTAAAGAAATTATACACTTGAGTGGTCTAATACATGGAAAAAGTGAAAAATACAAAAAAAAATCAAAAAAGCAAAAAAAAAAAATACAAAAAAAGACAACAAAAAGGTGCAATAAAAACAAATGGTGAAAACTTGGTAACAGACACTATTTGTAAGGAAAATTCTCCTCTATCTATCATTACTCATATCTTTTGCATCCACAGTCAAAGCTAATGACCATCGCCCAACACTATTCAAGCAATATTATCCTGGACATACTTAGCATAGTCATTGTCCTTGATTATCTAAAGATCAGTTTGTCATATCCCACCATGGCTTGGAAATCACTATAAATATCTGCATTGATAGGTATCTATAACTAGGGGCATCATTCCTCTGACTTCAAGAATTCCAACAACAAGAAAACAAGAATCACAACATGTTAAGGAAACCTTGTCAAACAACAACTCATCAACCAGGAAAACAAGACACTGACCCTATTAACAACTTCAACACACGATGGTTGATTTTATGAATTATAATTTTCTTACATCTAGAATGAATTTTTGACTATTTTTCACTTCAAATTTTTGAATCATTGGATCTCCTAAATTTGTCAATGATGCATCGAGCTAGAGAAATCGGCAGGGGAGTCTGATATTTTCTTGGTTTTCTATCTGTGAGGTAATCACTTGTACTGTGTGAGACACGATTGGAAACATATCATTGAAGACATTGTTCCACTTTGCGCATATAAATGGTTAACTCTTGTCTGTTTTATGTAAGCAACACTCAGCTCATCTTGGTTTAATTATACCTCGATGCTTGTGTCATCTTGCAATATCAAAATCCATGTACATTTTACTTAGGTCATTATGGTTCAATTATACCATTATGCTTGTATAAACTTCCAACATAGCGAAAGCTCAATGATGAAAAACCAAAACAAAGAAAAAACATGTGACTACACAGGAATGACAATGAGAAAATGAGAGTGATCACATAGTTGCATATCATTTTAAATCTTTCATTTAGTTGCATATCATTTTAAATCTTGGATTTAGTTGCATATCATTTTAAATCTTGTATTTAGTTGCATATCATTTTAAATCTTGCATTTAGTTTAATATCATTTTAAATCTTACATTTAGCTACATATCACATTTTCATCTCACATTATCATTATCATACATCTCATTTTCAAGATACATCTCACAAATCAAATTCATCAATACAACCTATCATTATATCATCACATCTTCATCATAAATCATATCAGTCAATATCAAATCAAAAGCATTTATCTAAGAATCACATCATTATCATAGAAACATCATATCAATGCATAAATCATCATCCATAAATGCATCACATGTGGATCAAAAAATCGGTATCATATATATCTCAAAATGGTCAAAATGTACAAGGGATGTCCTGTCTGTCAAAATACAACACAATGATCAAAATAAAATAGACATAAGTCTCTCCGGTATGACCATCTCTTGAGTTTGACGGTCTCACAGTAGATGTCCCAGCACTCGGATCTCCACCAGTAGGATCATGTCAGGAAGTCCCCATAACACCTTTTCTCTTTGTCCTCATCTAACTCTGAGTAGATCGATTGGCCACATATCTAGGAGCTTTGTGCTCTTTAGGGACTAACTCCTCATATAACCGCTTGTAGTACTCGGCCTCCTTGGTCATGTACCATATCTCCCTCCATGTGTCCTACATCATGGCACCACCTGTCGCTCTCTGCAATCTCTTTGCAAGCTTCTTTGCTCAGCCTGACCCTCTCTCTCTAAATCCCACTCTGCTATGATCTGTACAATATGACACTATTGAGCTAGTACCTGTGCCTGCAACTCCTACACTGTAACATGCAGCGCTCAAATCTGTGAATATTGTTGATGCGATGGTACCCTGATCTGCACAGGTACCTGAGCAGTGACACCACTTGTCCCTGTCCTAGGTACCGATGGAGGTAACACATCTGATCTCCTCCGCTGGGTCGATCACCTAAAATCTTCTACCTCACCCATAGCCAGCAACACCTCGCCCACTCTACCAACTCCACTAGCTTCAAGAACCAAACCTCCTCTCCCTCCATCACCACCCTATCATCCATTCCCACATGACAGAGGAGTTGGCGACCTACCAACTCCACTAGCTCCAAGAACCACTCTATCAACAACCCCAGCTCCATAATCCCAGATTTGGATTGCTAATATCATATACTCCTCTATTGCCACTACACTATCTATAGTGGGACTCCACTCTGGCACATCCTATCTTTGACAAGCATATAGACACGCTCCATGTGGAATACCCTATTGTCAACCATACTACCGTTGAATACAACTATGCAAAAATTGCTCAATAATGAAGGGCATCCACTCGATCAGGTATCTCAACATATAAACATATGGCATCTCTAGCCTGTCCTCATCCCACACCTCACAATCCATGTATGGTCTCTAGATGACTGTATCAATATCATCCAAAACCCTCCTCTAATGCTCTAGTTTGTCTAGCTTACACTGGACAACTATACATGTATACCCATACACATAGGCCCGACCAAATGGCCTATCCCTATCCTCAAGTGGCCTCACCGTAGGAATATGCTCCCAATCCCACACCTATAATAAAGTCACCCCCGATGATAAACTTGTGTATCCCAAATACACTACGTGGTAAAGCTCCCTATATAGGTGCGCTAACATACAAGATCCACATGCGAACCTGCGTCCTCATGTAACCATATCCTCTAAAACCAACCCCCATCCCACTTCTAGTCCCTTTGACCTACGATCGGGACACATAAATCCACCTATGAAACCTGCTAACACTGAGGGTAGTGGAGCATAATCCAAATCCATGAACTCCTGCCAAGGGATCTCATATCCACTAATCTGATCATCCTAGAAGATGCAATAGAGAGCCTTTGTCCCACCCTCCTCAGTCTGCTCATATGGTAACAAGGCCCCCACCATCAGAATTTGTAGAATACGATAACAACCCTCAGGGGTGACTATTATCTCACCAATATCCAAATGGAAGGTGTTCATGTCACTGTGCCACCTCTCCGCCAAAGTTATCAATAAACCTTGGTTAATGATATACCGAGGCATGTCTAATAAAGAGGATAAACCACACATCTCAATCACATCCCTATCTATCTGTGACAACCATGGAATCAATGACCATGGTCATGGAAATCGCTCTCGTGACTGAAGTACGCCGAGTTGTGCCTGCAAAACAACAAATGTCCATCTTCACTTCCCACATCTATTCGATATATCCAATCAAAATAAAATCAACTTGAAACAACAAAGAATCAAATCAAGACCCATATCGAGACCCATATCAAAAATCAAAAATCCATATCGAGAAATCATCTCCAAGACCCATAACGCAAGCAACTCAAAAATCCATAACGCAAGCATCATATCGAGAAATCATATCCAAGTCCCATAACGCAAGCAATTAAAAAATCCATAACACAAGCATCATATCGAGAAATCATATCCAAGACCCATAACACAAGCAATTCAAAAATCCATAATGCAAGTATCATATCAGGAATCATATCGGAAATCAAGAATTGGAACTCATATCAGACATCAATTTCATTTGCAAGACAAAAATCAAAGATCCACATCAAACAAAAAATCAGGATCCTCATTCAAACAATCAATCATCTTGACACTTGATAACGAAAGAAGTTTCAGCAGACTCTCAATCATCATATCAAGACTCAGACATCATCACAACATGCAAAACATTGGTTTGAAACCCATCCCAAAACACTCAATTTGGCAATCCATATCAGACGAAAAATTTACAATGACAAAATTTGACACTAAGACAATAGACACAACTTTAAAAAAATCCTCAGCAGGCACCTATCCACCCCTAAGCCATCTACCTCATCTATTTTCCAAAGCGACACATCCTCCAAAAAACATTTCTACCACTTTTTTTACCCCACGCACCAAAGAAGCCCTTCCACGCGCTAAGTGTGTAGACATGCACTATTCTTCTTCACCTACGTGCTATAATCTTTATCCTATGCACTAATCTGCCCTATGCGCTAGCAAACATCGCCATCATGCTAACCTGCCAACCCCACGTGCTAGCCTATCCTATGTGCTATCTGATATTTCCCTTGCACTCACTTGTTTAACCTATGCATTAAACAACTCTATGCACTATGCTAGACCTACGACGCACTATTGAAAGCACCGAGGACACTAAACTAGCTAAGAAACCCTACGCACCACTATGCTTATCCTATGTGCTATGCGAGACCTCCTGCATGCTAAATAGAAAAAATTCAAAGAAAAAAATGAAAAATGTGATCAAAATAGACAAAATAAATAAAAAACATGGCAAAAATTAGATGACTTACACATGGACCATACGCGGGGGGGCTCTTGTATCACCGAACATGCTTGAATTGGTGAGAAGCATAAGGAACTGTCATTTTTGTTAGAGCTAGGGTGTCACAATCCCAAGAAGCAATAACCTAGCACTACTTATCAAGTTGCAATTAGTTTCATGTCAAAGTTATACTATACACTCTAGTCGGTTATCTCTACCGAGACATTCAGTCGGTATGCACATTCTAGTCGGTTACAAAAGAAAGTAAATCTCAAAACGTAGTATGCATCGAGTTGTCTACCGAGTATCATTTCATGTCTACCAAGCAACAAAGATGACACACTGAGTGAAATGTGTTACCAGATTCATTGAACCTGGACATGCATATGAAAAAGTGTCACAAGATTGATGCACATCTAACCGTTATCACATTGGAAATTGCACTTAAAGATTGTGTATGATTTTGAGGTCATCTAACCAATGAAATAATTTGCATGGCTATTCATTCGATAAATCATATTTGTAAGATTGAAGCATTGAATGGATCATCATCATAAGAGATCTATTTATACAACATGAGTTAAGAATTAAAGAGTGTGTGTGCATGAGTGTAAGAAGACTGTTACAGAGACACAAAGGTCACCGAGAAGGTTTTCAGAGAACAGTCGAAGAACAGAGTAAACAGAAGGGTTTACCGAGTTACTATATGGGTTACCGAGGTATGCTATAAGCAAGGTAACTTATTCTGAGCACATATAATCTGCTATAACATTCTAGATGTAAAGTTGCAGATATTTGTAATGATTTTATTGTAATATTTTGAAGTTGTAAGAGAAACCTTTAACAGGGTAAAAGACTCTAATCAAGTCTATAAATTGTAAAGCCTCTAACCAGGTGCAGCATTTAGATGAAGTGTTGTGAAATCCTTTAGCAAGGTAGATCTAATAGATCTTGATACTCCTAATAAGGTAAGCTATCAGAAATAGCTAAACATGTATCTCTAACTGAGCACTCTTTATTATTGCAATAGTGAAGTTGTGGGTGCCATCCCCACCGCAGATTTTCTCTCTAACCAATAGTTTCTGCGTAACCAAAATATATGTGTTATGGAGTGAATCATGTATGATTGTCATCTATTTGTTTTAACTTTATATTATGTTACTGCACTATTCGGTTTATGCATAACAGTAAAGTTATTATTGAAGAAAAGTTTTGGAGTACTGATTCACCCCTCCCCTCTGAGTACATTAGCTTTCCATATGGGGCCTAACAATTGGTATCAGAGATTGAATCTTGGAAAAGGGTTTAACTGCCTAAAGAGAAAGATCTTATCAATGGAAGGCTATAAACAATCTCAGAGGATTGTGTATCTGCATGAAGAACTGGATCATGCTAATCAAGTGATTGCAGACATGCAAAGACAAATGCAAAAAGCTCTGAAAGTAAGAAGAAGATTATCTGATGATTTGCATGATTGTCAAGAGTTAGTGGAACAAATTGAGACATCATCTGAGAACAGTATATGTGAAGAAACTGAAGAAATGATTGGAGTATTGAAAGAAAAGAACAAAGCACTGGCTGATCAACTGAAAGCAATGAAAAGAGAACATGAACATTTCAGCACACAGATGACTAAAAATCTTGATGCATTGAGGATAACTGAGGATAAAGTAAGAGATCTAGAAAGAGAGAAACAACAACTTGAATTCTTAGTATCTGATAAGAATGATGAAATCACAAGGTTGATTGGAATTCAATAAAACCTGTCAGATCAACTAGGTTATGCACATCATGAAGTAATTCTGAAAGATGATGAGAATCAAGCATTGAAACTTGAAGTATCAAGGTTGACAGATGAACTTGAATAAGAGAAGAAATCCAAAGAAACACTCAAGAAGAGTTATGAAGCATCAAAGATGTTGGATGAGCAACTGAATACAAGAAGACCCAACAAAGATGCAGGACTCGGTTACAAAGGAAAAGACTCTACCGAGAAGGGAATCCATACTATCGAGAGAGGAGAATCATCAAAGCAAGATGGAAACAAGAATAACATTAAAAGAAAGAAGCCTATTTGCAACTATTGTGGAAATCAAGGTCACACTGCCAACATGTGTCAAATCAGAAAAGGTAAGCAATCAAATGTCATTAAGTCCAAAGGTTCTTGTTACAATTGCAATAAATATGGTCACACATCTAATCAATGTAGCACAAAGTCTGTTAACAATTATCAGAAGGCAAAATTCAAAGAGTTTTGTAAAAACTGCAATAGATATGGACATAGTACCGAGAAGTGCAGGCTTAAGCAAAAGAACTATATGTGGTCTACACATCAAGCAAATGCTAGAGGTTACCAAACTCACACACATCCTTATCGACAGTATTCTACAGTACCATGGGATTACAATACAAGGATATGGTGTGAATGTTGTGGAAGATATGGACATATAAGTGCCAACTTCTTTATAAGGTTTGGAATGAACAACCGAAGATCATGGAGAAATCTTGGTATGGCATGTTTTCATTATCACAAAGTTGGACACTTAGCTGGAGATTGCAGAGATCAACCTAGAACTTAGCTAGAGATTGCAGAGATCAACCTAGAAAAGACACTGAAGAAATAAAAGACAAATTAAAGATGATTTGGAAAAAGAAGGAAATTGTGTCAAATGAAGAAAGCACCTTACCTACCGAGTTTGGTGCACCTATTCCAAATTAATCGGTAAAGGTATGAAGGGACTGCATTCTCTCAAGGTTAAATCTTAACAGTTCCTATTTTATCATGTACTTAATTCAAATCTGCATAATTAAGATGTAATAGTAAGTTTGAAATTATATCAAATTCTTTTGAAGCACTATACAGGAAACCTGTCAAGTCGGTGAATACAGGAAGCCTGTCTAGTCGGTAAATGAAGGAAGTTTGGTTACTCGGTTAAAATGAAAAAAAGGAGAGTAAATTGGTTAAAGAGGAACTGAGTGCATTTAATGTTTTTGACCTAACCCGCACAGAGCCCGATAAGGCATATGGTGTACTTAAAAGCATTTTCGCGGTCATTTTCACTTACCAAGTTTTTGAGAGAGTAGAGAAAAGCGAATCCAAGGCGATCAAAACCTCCTACAAAGCAAATTCAAGGTATTTACATCAATCTCAATGCATTGTTAAGCTGGTTTACCGATCTTATCTAGTTTCCATTATCTGCTAAGTATAAAGCGCCAGTCGTTTGAAATCCTGAAACCCTAAGGATCCTTCGTTAGCTTTTATCTGAAATCTACAATGGCGCCCAAGATCCAAGATCCCATAGTTGTCAAGAATGTAGAGAAGCCCTCACTAAAATACTCTTTGACTCCCAAAGTTGCATCTGAACCGGATGACAAAACCGCCTTTTCACTCATCCTGGATAGAGTGTTGTTAGTCGAGGATGTGAGATTCTTCACCAAATTTTGTGTTGAAGAACTCGGTCATGTTGAAATCAGAGACACCTATGATGAGCTGTGCACAGATGGTAAATTAAATAGCAAGTATGAACACATCAAGATCAAGGGATTGATTGAAGCCCTAACCTATCCCCATGTGTTCAAACCCCAGTGAGTCAAGTTTTTTCTAAGCAGAGTTCACAATGATTTCATGTGGCTAAAAGAGCAACCATTTAAGATTACCAAGGAAATCATTCATCTGATTACCGGTTACCCCATTTATGATCATGCCCGAGCCCAAAAGATGATATCACACAAGGAATTGATCAGTTTAACCAGAGTAGAATTTGATTGCAGAGGATTGAAATTGAACAATGTCAAAGATGAAGAACTAAAATTTGCCATTAGGGTAATGGGTTACTGTTTCTTCCAATCGGCAAGGGAAAATAGTGTACCCTGTGCAGCAGTAGACCTGGCCTATAAAATTGTGAAAAAGGGAATGAAAATTGACCTATGTGAGGTGTTGCTGAAGAACCTATTTGAAAATCTGAACACCATCAGGAAGCCGAAGAAGAACGACTCGGCTAATACATTAAAGTTTGGATCATTACTGGTATGCATGTTTTTCTATTTTGAAAAATTCTTTCCATTAGTCGGTAAAGTTGTTTGGGAACTAAACCGACCAATCACCCATTAGATTAATGACTTCTTCAAGAAGCTAGGAGATAATTTCAATGATATTATGGATGATTACTTAAGTAAATTTCAGGAGAAAATGCATAACAGATATAGGATTCCACCCCAGCTAGTGGAGAAATACAAAAATGATATATGTTTTGAAGTTGACACCGATTACTGTTATGTTAATGCTGTGGAACCGAGGACTCAATCTTTGTCATCGATGGGTTACGAGATTGACTTTGAGATCACACAATAGAAAATTGATGCATTTCTTACATTACCGAGGCATGCTACCGAGCTAAGGTATGGAACCTATGAGGAAGTAAAGGAAAAGGTAAAAATGAGCATTGTAGTACCCAAAGCTACAAGAAAGGCAACAAAAATGATAAAGGCATTGTCAGAGAAATTTGGAGAAGACTCTTCCTCTACACCTATCAAAGGCACCACTGCCATTACCAAAGAGGAATCTGAAGCCCAAGAGGTAGCTATAACATTGAGCACTGAATTGCCTAAGGGAAAAGTGTTGAAGAGAAAGAAACAAGACACATCAAAGGCCTCACCAACTCCACCTCCAGTAAAGCGACCTAACACAAGAGCATCTACAGCCTCACCGAGTAAGAAAACAAAAAGTGTTACTGCTCCCAAGGTAACAAAGACCTACAAGAAATCTACTCCGAGACTCATTCTGGCAAAAGAGTCCACTGATACTGAATTAGAGGATGCAAGCAAATTCCAGATTGTCAAGAGCAAGAAGCTAAATATACATAGTGTTGAAAACTTTTGTGCTAATCTGAAAGAATATGGAGGATTTGGTTCATTTACATATGTCAAGTATGAAACCAGAAATAATGATGAGAAGAGACAAATTGAAGAAGCTGTCATCTGCACACTTCTAAAATTCCAGTTAGCTCCATTGGAACTAGCTAAGTCACTTCCGAATGAACTTTACTTGCATATTGATAATAGGTGGAAGTATGCAATGGACTTAGAGAAATAGATCAGAGAAAGGAGTCTGGTTCATCTATTTCCTGACATGTCAGTAGCTAAAATAAAGGAACATCTGACAACCTACAACTCAATGTTTCTTGTCAAACAAAGAGCCTTAAAAATGATGAATTGGTTGTATATTGAATGGAAAATGAGACAAAAGCAAAGTGGTAGGAAATCTTTAAAGTCAAGGATGTCAGTGAGCAAGCTATAGTTGAAATTGTTTATTTCACCGAGCAAGATCCCGATGTTACCTAAGAAAGACCCTGCTGACACGATTCAAATAGATGAAGATGTCATGGATACAGAGGCACCGGAACAGGAAATGATAGAAGGAAATGCATATGCAAAACTTGTATCTAGTGAATTAGTCTTGGAACAAGTTCAGTCTTATCCACCGGTCAAGCAATCTGTCTCAACTAAAACTTCTCATGCCACGGAGAAAGGCACTGAAGGTCACAAGTCTACAAAAAGAGAAGGTACTACTCAAGAACAGACATCTCAAGCATCTTCTAGCACTGAGAATGTTGAAACTGAGACATCGAGTACAGAGACACCAAAGGACTCTACAAAGGCTAAAGAAACTGATCAAAGTGTTGCCTCTACCGAGCAACCTACCGAGGGTCACCAAGCCTCACAAGCCCTTGTCCTAGTTCCATCGATGAAAGGTAAAGAAAAGAAGATGAAAAAGAATAGTTTTAAAGTTGATTTGTCAAAACCAATAGTGTTTCCCAATGTAGACATATCAAAATTAAAGGGGCAAGCACTCATTGATTTCGATGAACTATGCAAAGAAAAGGCCGAACAAAGGAAGCAAATGGCCATTCAAAAGAAAAATAAGGTACTTCAGAAGGTGAAAGCACTCTTAATAGATATGCTACCTGAAGCTACAGTATCAACAGATGCAGCCATCGACATTCAACTAGATGAATTCCTAACAAAGATAGAGACATTTGGAGTAGATGCATCAGAGTATTTGAGCAAGCTAAAAGACAAAGTGCTCACTGCAAAAATGATAGAAGAGGTACAGAAAGCTATAGCTATTGGAAAAGTTAAACTTGTCAAATTTATTGCTGAGTTGACTCCTCCACTCAAGCACATTCTTTATTTATTTTAGAAACTCTGCAAATTTTCTTTATTCATTAAAGACATTAAGAATAAAACAGAGGAAATTGAGAAAGAGATCACCGATCTCTCAAACAAGTTGACCGCAGAGCCAAATTCGATTTAGAATTTTTACACAAAGCTACAACAGCTCATGGCTCAACAATTGGACCTAAGAAATGAAGAACACAAGATCCGGATGGACATAATGACACTTCAGACATTATTCCTTCCTCATCTTTCATCCATCCAAGAATAGATCAACCAAGCCACCTCCTTATCTACTACACAAGAGGGAAGCACTCTAGATGGCTTAATATCATTATTGGCTGATATTCAAGCACATAATTCTTTAACGGATAGTGTAAAGAATTCCCTCTCCATCGCTCTCACTGAAGCCCAGACCAAGTACAAATCCATTTTTGTTCAGTTACCACCCCCGAATGGTAATTAAGTTTTGATGTTTGTCAAAAAGGGGGAGTAATATGTTATAGTATTAGAGGAGTGATACAGTATTGGGGGAGTGTAGTATTCAAAGCATCAAAGTATCAAATCAAACAATAGGAGTATAGTATACAGGGGGAGTATACCGAGCAGAGCAAGCAGAGTATCCAAGAGCAGTGAACCGAGCAGTAAACAAAACAATAAACAAAGCACATAGAACATATCTCCAAGCATGCAAAATCAGAATTTTTGTATAATATATCGATAAGGGGAGTATATCTGGATATATTATATTATTGACTATTGTATATACTGTCAGCATAGTGAAATTTTGCAAGTATATAGATTTTTGAATTATAACTTTGAAAGTAGTTTTTGTCAAACATCTCAACTAATGTCAAAAGGGGAGATTGTTACTACTTATCAAGTTGCCATTAGTTTCATGTCAAAGTTATACTATACACTCTAGTCGGTTATCTCTACCTAGACATTTAGTCGGTATGCACAATCTAGTCAGTTATAGAAGAAAGTAAGTCTCAAAATGTAGTATACACCAAGTTGTCTACCAAGTATCATTTCATGCCTACTGAGCAGCAATGATGACACACCGAGTTGATATACACCGAGTGAAATGTGTTACCAGATTCATTGAACCTAGACATGCATATGAAAATGTGTTACAAGATCGAGGCACGTCTAACCATTATCACATTGGAAATTGCACTTAAAGATTATGTATGATTTTGAGGTCATCTAACCAATGAAATAATTTGCATGGCTAATCATTCGATAAATCATATTTGTAAGATTGAAGCATTGAATGGATCACCGTCATAAGAGATCTATTTATACAACATGAGTTAAGAATTAAAGAGTGTGTGTGCATGAGTGTAAGAAGACTGTTATAGAGACAAAGAGGTCACCGAGAAGGTTTTCCGAGAATAGTCGAAGAATAGAGTAAATAGAAGGGTTTACCGAGTTACTATATGGGTTACCGAGGTATGCTATAAGCAAGGTAACTTATTCTGAGCAAAGAGAATCTACTGTAACATTCCAGATGTAAAGTTGTAGATATTTGTAATGATTTTATTGTAATATTTTGAAGTTGTAAGAGAAACCTTTAACAGGGTAAAAGACTCTAATCAAGTCTATAAATTGTAAAGCCTCTAACCAGGTGTAGTATTTAGATGAAGTATTGTGAAATCCTTTAGCAAGGTAGATCTAATAGATCTTGATACTCCTAAGAGGGTAAGCTATCAGAAATAGCTAAACATGTAGCTCTAACCAAGCACTCTTTATTATTGCAGCAGTGAAGTTGTGGGTGCCATCCCCACCGCAGTTTTTCTCTCTAACCAAGAGTTTTTGCATAACCAAAATATATGTGTTATGGAGTGAATCATGTATGATTGTTATCTATTTGTTTTAGCTTTATATTATGTTACTGTACTATTTGGTTTATGCATAACAGTAAAGTTAGTATTGAAGAAAAATTTTGGAGTACTGATTCACCCCTCCCCTCTCAATACATTAGCTTTCCATATTGGGCCTAACAATTGTTACTACTTATCAAGTTGCCATTAGTTTCATGTCAAAGTTATACTATACACTCTAGTCGGTTATCTCTACCGAGACATTTAGTCGGTATGCATAGTCTAGTCGGTTAGAGAAGAAAGTAGTCTCAAAACGTAGTATACACCGAGTTCTCTACCGAGTATCATTTCATGTCTACCAAGCAACAAAGATGACACACCGAGTTGATATACACCGAGTGAAACATGTTACCAGATTCATTGAACCTAGACATGCATATGAAAATGTGTTACAAGATCGAGGCACATCTAACCGTTATCACATTGGAAATTGCACTTAAAGATTGTGTATGATTTTGAGGTCATCTAACCAATGAAATAATTTGCATGGCTATTCATTTGATAAATCATATTTGTAAGATTGAAGCATTGAATGGGTCACTGTCATAAGAGATCTATTTATACAACATGAGTTAAGAATTAAAGAGTGTGTGTGCATGAGTGTAAGAAGACTGTTACAGAGACACAGAGAACACCAAGAAGGTTTTCAGAGAACAGTCGAAGGACAGAGTAAACAGAAGGGTTTACCGAGTTAGTATATGGGTTACCGAGGTATGTTATAAGCAAGGTAACTTATTCTGAGCACATAGAACCTACTATAACATTCTAGATGTAAAGTTGCAGATATTTGTTATGATTTTATTGTAATATTTTGAAATTGTAAGAGAAACCTTTAACAGGGTTAAAGACTCTAATCAAGTCTATAAATTGTAAAGCCTCTAACCAGGTGCAGCATGTAGATGAAGTGTTGTGAAATCCTTTAGCAAGGTAGATCTAATAGATCTTGATACTCCTAATAGGGCAAGCTATCAGAAATAGCTAAACATGTAGCTCTAACTGAGCACTCTTTATTATTGCAGTAGTGAAGTTGTGGGTGCCATTCCCACCGCAGTTTTTCTCTCTAACCAAGAGTTTTTGCGTAACCAAAATATATGTGTTATGGAGTGAATCATGTATGATTGTTATCTATTTGTTTTAGCTTTATATTATGTTACTGCTCTATTCGATTTATGCATAACAGTAAAGTTAGTATTGAAGAAAAGTTTTGGAGTACTGATTCACCCCTCCCCTCTCAATACATTAGCTTTCCATATTGGGCCTAACAATTGTTACTACTTATCAAGTTGCCATTAGTTTCATGTCAAAGTTATACTATACACTCTAGTCGGTTATCTCTACCGAGACATTCAGTTGGTATGCACAGTCTAGTCGGTTAGAGAAGAAAGTAGTCTCAAAACATAGTATACACCGAGTTCTCTACGGAGTATCATTTCATGTCTACCAAGCAGCAAAGATGACACACCGAGTTGATATACACCGAGTGAAACATGTTACCAGATTCATTGAACCTAGACATGCATATGAAAACATGTTACAAGATCAAGGCACATCTAACCGTTATCACATTGGAAATTGCACTTAAAGATTGTGTATGATTTTGAGGTCATCTAACCAATGAAATAATTTGCATGGCTATTCATTTGATAAATCATATTTGTAAGATTGAAGCATTGAATGGGTCACCGTCATAAGAGATCTATTTATACAACATGAGTTAAGAATTAAAGAGTGTGTGTGCATGAGTGTAAGAAGACTGTTACAGAGACACAGAGATCACCGAGAAGGTTTTCAGAGAACAGTCGAAGGACAGAGTAAATAGAAGGGTTTACCGAGTTACTATATGGGTTACTGAGGTATGTTATAAGCAAGGTAACTTATTCTGAGCACATAGAACCTGCTATAACATTCCAAATGTAAAGTTGCAGATATTTGTTATGATTTTATTGTAATATTTTGAAGTTGTAAGAGAAACCTTTAACAGGGTTAAAGACTCTAATCAAGTCTATAAATTGTAAAGCCTCTAAACAGGTGCAACATGTAGATGAAGTGTTGTGAAATCCTTTAGCAAGGTAGATCTAATAGATCTTGATACTCCTAATAGGGTAAGCTATCAGAAATAGCTAAACATGTAGCTCTAACCGAGCACTCTTTATTATTGTAGTAGTGAAGTTGTGGGTGTCATTCCCACTGGAGTTTTTCTCTCTAACCAAGAGTTTTTGCGTAACCAAAATATATGTGTTATGGAGTGAATCATGTATGATTGTTATCTATTTGTTTTAGCTTTTTATTATGTTACTGCACTATTCGGTTTATGCATAACAGTAAAGTTAGTATTGAAGAAAAGTTTTGGAGTACTGATTCACCCCTCCCCTCTGAGTACATTAGCTTTCCATATTGGGCCTAACAAGCTAAGAAACCCTAGGCGCTACTATGCTTATCCTATGTGCTATGCGAGACCTCCTATGTGCTATGTGAGACAAAATTCAAAGAAAAAAATGAAAAATGTGATCAAAATCGACAAAATAAATAAAAAACATGGCAAAAATTAGATGAATTACAGGTGGACCATATGCAGGGGGCTCTTGTATCACCGAACGTGCTTGAATTGGTGAGAAGCATAAGGAACTGTCATTTTTGTCAGAGCTAAGGTGTCACAATCCCAAGAAGACAAATGTGCAAATAATAAAAAATAAAATCACTTTTTACCTTTTATAGGGTAAAAGTCAAAAAGGGTTAGTAGGCGGGGCATGTATTTTGCTCATTTTCTCACTTTTAACCTCATCAAACATCATTATTCGGGAGATGAATCAATTCTAATGCATTCAACATAGTCGAAATTCCAAAATGCAATTAATTGCAAAACACTTATCAAATCAACAATTTTTTTCAAAATCCTTGTTTCATCTCCCAATGGGGCATCATCAATATTGCTCATCAAATCTAGGGCATCATATTGGAATCTTGACACACAACATCATATTGATCAAATTTTGACAGCATATCTGACAAATTTTCTTTGAATCAACATGTGTACACACATCACTTCAAAGAGGGGCAAAATGTAGACGTATAAAAATGATCACTTTCCTAAGTGAATATTTAATATTAATTTTAAACCCATTCCTTTATTTAATTAAATTTTGTTTAATTAAATTATTCACATTTATCTATTTTATTAAATGAATTGCTTAATTTATTTAATTAAGTTCACCTAAGCCTTTCATAACCTTTAATTAAATAAATTACTTTATTTAATTAATTCTCCTTTCTCCCCTTTTAATTAAATTTACATTTAATTAAATTGTTCATTGCAAATAAATAAATCTAATATATTTATTTAAATCCCCCACTTGTATTTATGCAAGTTGCATCTATTTTAGTTGTAATAAAGTAATTTATTTTGATTAAAATTCCCCTCCATCCACTTGCCTCTCTAAACCCCCTTCTAGATTCTTCTAAACACTTCTATTTTAGCCTAATCCATCTCCTAAGTATTGTCACATCCCTAAGAAAAGGGAAGTCACTTCTAAAACCCTCAAATTCTTTCAAAACCATTAAAGGATTTATGTCTTCAACAAGTTAACCTTTAAAGTCTTCCTAACCATTAATGTTTAACTCAACCTTCTTGCATGATTAGAGACTTTCTCTCTAAATCAACCCTCATCTAACCCAAGGGTCTCAACAAGCATTCATTGCTTTGACCATGGTTATCCCTTTAACCCTTGCACAAGAATTTATCCTTTGGGTAAAATCTTTAACCAATGGATAACCTTAACCTAACCTTAACCCTTACCTCCTAGGGTAACCATCATGTCTTCTCAAGCATTTAATGCTTCTAACATCTCCTCTTAAGTAGTCTTTTGTTAATAATTGTCACCTTTTAATTGGTGATAATTGCAAACATGGATTGATAACTTTCAATCCTGACCCTTTATAAGATTATCTGATCTTGACCATCCATTGCCCTATTTTTTCCTATAAATAGAGCCCTCATTCTTTGATTTTGACATCCAAGTCTTTAGTATCAAACTTATAAACATTTTGCTAAGTATCTAAGTTTCACGCATCTAATATAATCATTTTCAAATAAAAAAATTGGCCTCTCTTTGAATAGAAATCATCTTAATAAGCATTTTAAGAAGCATTTCATTATCATAGGATTCTCATATTAGACTAGTATATCATGTTAGGATAGATTTTACTAATCTTTTATCTTATCATCATATCCATGCTAGTTTAAATCATACTAGATTTAATATCACGTATAAATAGGAATGCATTCATATTAAGTTGATCAATATCCCTCGTTCTCATAGTCGTCATTCCTAAGTCACTTTGCTCAGTGATCTGAGAGTAAAGGCATTGACTTGAGGGATCCTGTAAGATAGAGAACGATGGAACATCCCTTGGGGTGCTTGGGGAGTTGAGCTATTCAATATATCTCCATAACTTGCACCAAGAGTCCCATTGGTGTGTGGACTTATTTTGAAATCAAATTTTCTGTTTCTTTGCACCACTTTTCTTGCACACACAAGGAAATTCTAAAACTCTGAGGTATGTGAAATTGAATCATTCACAAAATCAAATTATAGGTGATAAGAATAAAGGTGTGATGACAAGGAGAAGACTTATTGAATAAATTTATTTGATTTCTAAGATTGAGCCTAAAGATGTTGATGAAGCATGTAAAGATTAAAATTGGGTTAAAGAAATGGAAGAAAAACTGAATTAGATTGAAAAGAATAATACATGGGAACTTGTTCCTAGACCTAAGGATAAATATTTAATTGGAACTAAATGGGTTTTTCAAAACAAGTTGAATGAATAGGGTGAAGTTGTTTGAAATAAAGCTAGACTTGTGTGTAAAGGTTACTCTCAAATGGAAGGTATATATTATGAGGAGACTTTTGCTCTAGTAGCTAGAATTGAAGTTAGATTATTTATTGCTTATGCTTCTCATAAATATTTTAAAGTTTATCAAATGGATGTCAAATGAGCCTTTCCTAACAGTGAGTTGGAAGAAGTCTACATTGAGAAATGAGATGGATTTCACTTGACAGATGTAAAGGACATGGTTTGTCGGTTGAAGAAATAATTGTATGGACTGAAGCAAGCCCCTAGATTCGATTATGCCAAATTGGATAAGTTTTTTATGAAGCTTGGATTCAATAAACGTACTGTTGATAGAAATTTGTATTTCAAAGTTGATCAAGATAACATTATTTTTAGAGGAAATAACTATTTGTGCAACAAGTTTTCTAATGACATGGATAATGTGTTTGAAATGTCTATGATTGGTGAAATGAATTTTTTTTTGGGATTGAAAATTACTCGGTTGGATAAGGGTATCTTTATATCTCAGAGCAAGTATGTGAAGGAATTGTTGAAGAAATTTGATTTAGATGATTCAAAGCCTATTGGTACACCTATGGTGACCAGATGCAAATTAACAAAAGATGACGATTCTCTGAAAGCAAATCAAACTAGATATAGATTTATGATCAGTGGATTGTTGTATTTGGATCAAACTAGACCTAATATAATGAATGTTGTGTGTCTTGTTGCTAGATTTCAAGCTGATCCTAAGGAATCTCATGTTACTTCTACGAAAAGGATATTCAGATATTTGAAAGGGACAATTGACTTTGGTTTGTGGTATCCTAAGAATGATGACTTTACTTTGAGTTATTTTGCAAATTTTTATTGGGCAGGTGATGTTGATGACCAGAAGAATACTTTTGGTGGTGCATTCTTTTTGGGTAAGAAATTGGTCTCAAGGGCAAGTAAGAAGCAAAATGTTATCTCTTTATCTACTACAGAAGGTGAATAAATTGTTGCTACTAGAAATTGTACTTAGGTAGTTTGGATGAAGAAAATGTTGAAGGATATAGGAGTTATTTATGATGAGAATATTGCTATATATTGTGATAATTCAAGTTCTATCAATATTTCAAAGAATCTAGTATTGCAGTCCAAGACTAAGCATATATCAATCGAGTTTCATTTCTTGAGAGAGAAGGTGAATGAGAAACAAGTCATATTGGAGTATGTATCTACAAAATAACAGATTATGAGCATCTTTACGAAGCCTTTTCCTAAAGATACTTTTGAGTATCTCAGAGAAAATTAGGGGTGATTTCCCCTCCTAATGAGAAATAAGATGCATGGATTTGCATCAATCTGGTGAGCTTAACAGAGATATCTTGTGATCTAGATTGATGTGTGGTGGCTACTACTCAAGGGGAGTAGTTGATGGTATGATTCAAATGTTCAAATTCATATAGGGTGTAGAGCATAATATGTAAATGTGCCTTTGTCATTAATGTCAAGGGGGGAGAAGAGTATGTGAAAAACCCTAAAGCATTTTAGTGTAGAGATTTAGAGATATGAGTTGTATACGAAAGGAGGAGCTGATTTTTGTAATTTTTTGGGGGAGATTGTTGAGTGTTGATTCTTTCTTTGCATTGACTTTTTTTAAGATTCATATGTTGTCATCAATCCTAAAGGGGGTGTGAGATTTTTCCAAGATCAAGAGCTCAATGAAATGTACAAAATAGAGACACAATATAGGACAAGAATAAACTGTATTCTCATCAATAGAAAATGATCAATAATCAATTACATACAATGTAGATGAGCTTGCTTATATAGGCAAGGCTAGGGATATGTGAGCACACAAACATGACATGTGGCTCAATAAGAAACAAGGGTAGGTAGGAAATAGGTGTGGGTAGGTAGGAGAAATAATATAATAGTCCACATGAGGTGGATCACCCACTGAATGTGGAGTGTAACAACAAGATCAACACCATAAAAGGTGGAATTTCTCCTACACACACTATCCCAATGTGGCACAAACACCCAAGTGTCTCATATCCAAACTACTATGAAATGCATTATCCTAAGTAAACTTAAGTAAAGTGTAATAATATCCATGATGGATAATTATTTACACCAATATGGGGAGATTGTTGGATTGTGATTGGATAGAGTGATTTGTTGTGATTAATGTCAACATATTCCTCTATGTGTTCTAGTGCTAAAGTTAGATTGAATGAGTTGGTTTAGCCTGCATGTTGTAGATGAGATGATGCAGATTAATGGGTTTCAAGATACATATCTCTAATTGATTCAACATAATTTTCAAAGGTGTGTGTGATGAATTGATCGAGTTGTGAGATCTGGTATTGTTGTTGGTATTTTGGTTGTTCAGTGATTGACAAGTTTTGGTAAATCCATTTTTATTGCTATGGAATTGCAATATCTTTAGTTTTGAATGTGTGGGATGCATTTTGGATGTTGACGTGTGTCCTCAGATCGAGTGGTTCATGATCTAGAGGTCTGCAAGCAAATATTTCAGATTATGTGCTATGCCTATTGGTAGTCTGCATTCATTGTTGTGTACGTTATTGAAGATTTTCTGTGTCCGATGATGTTCTTCGCGCTATGTGATATTCATGATGTTGTAGCATGTTGCAGATGATCGAGGCATAATTCTTGTAGGTGTTTTGTATTTGTGATGGTTGTTTAGGTCTAGGCTATGTCTTAGTCGATATTGTTTTGATCTGCATGCATTATTGTAGTGTGTTTGATTATATTTTTGTAATATGTAGCATATGGTGACTTGATCTATCTTTCATAGGTTGATGACCTACATAAATAAATGTAATAATCATTGAGAGATATCATTCTATTCGCAAATAATGTATTAATCATCCAATAGAAATGAAGTAGTATTAATTTGTATGAAGAATTGTGTAGTGGAGAATATCAGACAATGAGCTTAATCGTAATTGTACTCAGGTGGAGATGATATTTCATTAGTTCATGGATGTAATCTAAATTATTTTGTAAGACAATGAGTCTACCTGTAAGGTAGTAAGCCTTTTGTAAGGATTGTAGGCCTTATAGTTGTATATTTTGAGCAATGAGCTCTAGGCAGTGTGCCTGAATACATGTGCATTTCCCATTCTAATATTTCACTTACTCCTAACAGGGTATTATCTCACTGTGGATGTGTTCCCACCATGGTTTTTCCCTTAATTTAGTTTTCCACGTCAAAAATATTGGTGTTATGTGTGTTATTGATGTGTTGTTGTTTCATGCTTTAATTGTTCATTATCAGATCTGATTTGTGATTGAAGTTGCAGTAAGTTTTTGAGTAAACTCATTCACCCCCTGCTCTTAGTTTGTTGCATTGTTTCCAATAGATACATTATGTTTTCAAAGTCTTCTTTCATTACATTATATAAGTAATATTAAGAAGTTTGTATGATAGTCACCATTTTAGACATGTTGTTAGGTAAGAGGTGGTGTTTTTACTCTTCCTCATTTTCATACTTTTGAATTTGTATTCATTTTCATTATTTTATTTCTTATTGTTCTTTTTTATCATGTTATTGTCTCCTCTCCAATTTTAGAGATTATTGTTTGTTTTTTAATGTTGCACTTGTCCATCCATTTTGCAATTCTTCTTATCCATTCAATTTTTTGTATGTCTTCATCACCTATTTTTAATTTTTGTTTTATGTTCCTTTACTTTTAGTTTTACTTTTTATTATTATATACATAATTTTCAATTTAATTTGATTTTTATTTTTCTTCTTAATATCCACACACCTCTATACAATGTTATTTGTACTCCAATTTCACTGTTTCATCTTCAAAGAAAAGAACCAACATGGATACAGCTAAGGGGAGCATAAGAGAGTAGAGCCACAACCCAACATATTACAATAAGGCCATATATTAAATATTTAACAACCAATTAAATATTTTGATTCCAATTTAAGAGTTTAAGTTTATTTAATTTTGATTCTTTATCTTAGATTAGCAAGTCAATAAATATTTATAATATATTTTTTTATTTTAAACTTTTTAAAATTTAATTTAATTTTTAAACAAAATTGGCAAGCCACTAATATATATATCAATAAAATAACTGATTCAAGAGCTCAATAAGGAAAGAATCAGGAAGAAAACCCTATATCCTTTCTCAGATACAATGAACAAAGAGGAAAAGAGGCTATGAGAAGGAGCCCCCCAAAGATCCAAAGAGAGAGATAGAATCTTCCCATAGAACAAGACTCTTAGAGGCCAAGTTTAGAGTAGCGGGTCGGGACAAGTTCGGAAGAGACCTTAAAAAACAACCCCCACAACCGGTTATCATGAAGACTTGGAAAGTGGAATTCTGGTTGTCAAAACACTGTAGAGCTGCCATGACCTGTTACCGGTTGTGTTATATTGAAACTTTGATACCGATATGTTGTCCTCTTGATGGGTTCATAAAAAAGCCTCCATTATCGGTATTAGCCAGCAGGATAAGAAGGTGACTCCGCTACCGGTTTTGTTATACTAGTGGAAATAAATGAATATGCCAACATCAATAATAACAAGGAGCAGTCAAAAGTTTTTGGGTCATACTGGTTGCCATCAGATTTTCTTACACATCAAAATGGAGCATATTCTAAGTAGCAAAAAACAGAGCCAAAATTACTTTACTCGTCCATGGCTGCATCCTCCTGGGTTTGAATTTCAGGGGCATCAAAAGTGGGCTGAGTCCATCCCAAGGCCTCATCCTGCACCAGTGCATTGAGGTCTGGCACCCTATCTATAGCCCATCCCCTTTCCACCGGTTGCAAAATTGACAGACTGGGATCAATGTTTTCTATTTCCAGGATCACCATGAGAGCCCCAACTTTGATTCTAACTCTACACAATATGATCATCCAATTGTTTGCCAAATTGTTGCAGGCCGTTCTTCGCATGGTAGAAATTTTTCCGTTCGAGGGCATGCTTTATTCGGTCATAAAGCACCATGTAAGCATGGATGGATTGAATAACGTGTCATGGAAAAAAGTCCCCAAGGAGAGCCGACCCCTGCTAGAGATTATAATTTACTAGGGCTTCATGGAATGAGGCTGGTGCAAGCACATCCTATCTTACCAACTTAAAGAACATTAGTTCAAGCAGAGGAATAGATTGCAAGAGATCCAGAGCGTTGGACAGAAAAGAACTAAGAAGATGATAGTGATAAAGAATTCTTTTGGCTTGAGGGGACAAAATCTCCTCACCAATGAAATCTTTGATAGCTCTTCTCAATTGTGGGTTGTGCAAAAGAAAAATTTGGTCGAGGTCCATGTCATTGATGTGTCCATGAAAAGCCATTGAGGGTTCCAAAATTCACACTGGAACCTAGTCGTTCCATGGCATATACTCCCAATGCATTTGCCTGCACCCTTTGCAAGAGCCATTCTCCATATTGTAGAGCACTGAGATATTTCAAAAATAAAAAAACTTTGAAAATTTCTACTAAGAACTGTGTATATAAAAGCAGGCAAGTTTCCATTTATAAACAAAATTTAATATCTCGAAGTGCAATAATTAATCAGACTTTAAAATCAAGTTCACGATTTCTTGCATTAATTTATGACTGTAATGCAGTCGGGAGGATGTGTGAGAGGCCAAAATCTGTTTTGCCCCATGTGAAGTGACATCATGAAAATACCAGAGTACTCGCACTCATCTTTCATCCATACCATCCACAAACTTCATTTAAATGTATAAATGCTAATGTCCTATCAGTTATCATGTTTGTAGGCTTCAAGTTAAATGCCTACATGTGAGTACTTATTAAGTAGTAATTTGTGATTGGAGTGTTGTACTTTCATTTTGAACCAATTCAAGCAATTTGGGAAAAGAAGACAGTTTAGTGGGAAAAGCAATCGACTCAATTGAAATGCCATTGCAGCCCATATTTGCTAACATGTCAGCAATGGAGTTTCCCTCTCTTAATGTGTGGCTGACAATGTGATCCAAAAAAGTATCAAGTAAATCCAAGGTATGCTTCAAAACATATGATAGGTGCCAAGTCTTAGATCTTTTCGAGGTAATTGAATTGATAATAACTAATGAATATCCTTCTATATGTATGTTGGAGAAACCACACTTCCTTGCTAACACCCGACCAGCTAGTAAGGCGTTTGCCTCTGCCAAGTTATTGGTACCCCGAGGGATGGGTGAAGCTTGGAAAGCACACATTTTGCTAAATTGATCTCAAATGCAAACTCCAATCTCTGACTTCCCTGGGTTTACACGAGAAGAGACGTCGAAGTTGATCTTAAAGAAATTAGGTGTTGGGGGTACCCATTTTATGGAAGACCTATCTCTCACATGAGCTAAGGACCAATTCGGGGGAATCCCTATTGGCAAAATAATACCATTCCATGATTTTTAAATTACCTTATCCCACTAGGTGAATGACTGGATGTCCTTGGAATTAGTGAGAGAAGAATTTATAATTTCTGCAATCGAATTTTCCAAATTGATCAAAACTTGATCCAGAGAAGAGGATGTTTTTCTGAAAATTCTTTTGTTCCTCTCCCACCAAATGGCCCAAATAATGTGAGCAGGAGCACTTTTCCAAATGTCTGAGAAGGTTGATAAGAAAAATAAAAGTGGCCAAGAGTTAAACATACCCCAAAGTGATTCCGGGAAGGGCATCATAACTTGGAGTTTATTCATGATGAATAACCAACACTGGGAGGCAAAGGTGCAGTGTAAAAATAAATGATCAACTGTTTCTTCCTCTAAGCCACAAAGTACAAAATTAAAAGCTTGTGAAATGCCCAATTTTACTAGTCTATCTATTGTGAGGATTCTTTTGTTCAACATTAACCATGCAAAACAACTTGCTTTTGGTAGAACAATGTCATTCCAATAGAATGAGTATGCCCAACTACTTACCTTACTACTGCAACCCTGTTGTAAGGCTTTGTAACCTTCTTTAATTGAATATTTCCTTGATTTAGAAGCTTCCCAAATTAACACATCTTCTCTATTAGACATGAGAGCTATCCTATTCATTAAGATAGTTTCCAAGGAGGAAGATTGTTGGGTGGATATTAGGAGAAGAGTGGGATCTTTCTAGATTATTTTTCCTGAAAATATTTCTATAGCAGACACATAGTCACTCAATTTTGTACCCCAATGAGCTATAGCTATATTCACAGTATCTTCCATATTATCCATTTGAGCAATTGGAGGATGCCCACACCATGAGTATGTCTAGAAGTTAGCACTGAGACCATTATTGATTTCTCATGAAACATACTTAGATATTAGATTTTTTGAATCCATCATAAAATTCCAAATAGCATACCCCTTTGGAGGATCCAAAATTGGCAATACTCTAGATGGTTGAGTGTTGTCCAAATATTTAGCTTGCATAATCTGGCACCATTTGGAAACAGGATTAGTGTACATTTTCCAAATCAATTTCCCTCCAAAATCCTTGTTGCGATGCTTTAGATTATGAAGAGCAACTCCACCTTAGGATTTTTTATATGACATGTTTTCCAAAGAGGCTAAGGGGATTTTCCTTTCATTTGTCATATTACTATTCCATAGAAAATCTCTAACAAGTTTCTGCAATTATTGAATGACAGATGAGGGAGCTTTGAGAACAAACGTGTAATAGTTTGGTATTCTTGTTAACACTAACTTAATAAGAAGAATTCTACCTGATAGTGAAAGCTGCCTTACTTTCCAAGCTAAAATTCGCGCCTTGATTCTACCAATAACAATAGACCAATAAGAATATTTGTTTGTTCCCATAAAAAAGGGGATGCCAAGGTAAGAAGATGGCAATTGATCTATTAGGAAGCCCAAAGTCTTGGATATTCTTAGTGATAATATTGAAGGTGTGTTGAAGATGAAAATCTTAGACTTAGTAGCATTAATTTTCTGGCCCGAAGCAAAAGAATAGATTTCCAATGTTTTCTTGATGAGCTTGGCTTCTTTTAGAGAAGACTTACCAAATAACAATGTATCATCAGCAAAGAGAGAGTGAGTTACTTCTATTGAAGTACCCGAAAGACTGACACCAAGCCAAATCCCTTCTGGAGATTAAAAATTGATGTATCTGCTAAAGGCATCTACCATGACAATGAAGAGAAAAGGTGATAAAGGGTTGTCTTATTCCTTGTGTACCCTAAAAAAACCCTGAGGGATGTCCATTTATTAGAATAGAAAAATCTGAACCTGAGAAACAAGTTTTGATCCATTTGCACCATTTGTCTAAGAAGCCAAATTTAGATAATACCTTAAAGAGAAAATCCCACTTAACCCAGTCGTATGCTTTCATCATATCAAGTTTGACAACAAAATTTGCTTGTTGGTTTTCATGGATAGAGTATAAAAACTCATGTGCTACTAGGGCTCCTTCCATAGTCTCCCTACTTGGGACAAATCCCCCTTGTTCTTACAAGATGATCTTAGGTATGAGATAATGTATTATGAGGTAAATGGCCTTAGTTACAATTTTATAGATTGTGTTATAGAGTGAAATAAGTCTAAACTCTGTGAATGTTGATCAAGAAGGTGTTTTTGGGATGAGAACAATATTTGTTGCAATAATTTTTTTTAGCATTGCTCCCCTTTTCCTAGATTCTTCCATTACCGCTAAGAGGTCAAAACCAATCACATCCCAACACTTTTGGAAAAAGAGGGTGGTGAACCCATCCGAACCTGGTGCTTTATCTGGGAAAAGGGATAATACTACTTTGTGGACTTCCTCCAGAGTGAAAGGGGCCAGTAAATCATTTTATATTTAATACAATATATAGTAAAAATATCTTTAATAAAATATTTTTCACTTGCTAAAATGCAATCCAACCATTTTCTTACAATAATTGAAGAAAATGTAATTTACATTAGGTTATGGAATCGTAACATGTTTTTACAATAACTGAAGAAAATGTAATTGTACACTAAATTAGCCTAGTGCAAATTTTACTTCAATAATTAGCCAGGCTTCTCACTAAGGTCTTGGAGACATATTTAAATATAATATTAATGCATATTACATAATCATTTCAAATTATATTGAATATAGTTCTAAAGAACAAAGCAATTTGAATACTTTCACTTATTTATCACTAATATAGAGGAAAGGCATTACACTATATAGTAGCCATTGAGTAGTTGTTATCAAATGGTCTATAATCATCTTCTCTATCCACTTTTTCTCTATAAAACATCCTTATTCAAGGTAAAGTATAAACTTCAAAGAAGAACAAGAAAACCCTATCACCGCCTACTTCACCTTCTCCCAAAGAAGAAACAAACATAGAGACAAAGTATTAATAAACAAATAGAGAATGAAAAACCATACCTCCATACTTCTACTCAATAGGCTTGTTCTAAAATTTGCAACACTTTAGGATGGTGATGGTTATTTTATGATTTATTCTAGCTTGTGTAATTTTCAATAGTATGATAGCACAAAGGCTTTCCTTTTGAGTATTTATTATCTTGATAGATTCATAACATCCTACTAAAAATGGGGTAGTCTTGTCTTGTGCTTCTTGTGCATAGGGTGCCTGTGAAAACATAATTGAATGGTGAACACTTCAATGTTATTGATTCAAATAGGATTCCTTTAAATAGGCAATACAAAATTATAACTGTAGACACTCAAAATTGTCATGTCTAATTAAATAAATATTTTATTTATTTAATTATCTAAGCCTAATTCTTCTATTAATTAAATAAATATTTATTTATTTATTTAATTCATTTATCCTCTTCTAGCCTTATTTCTCATTTAAATAAATACATTTATTTATTTAAATTATCCTTTTCCTAAATTAAATAAATATTTTATTTATTTAATTATCCCACTTCTTCTATTAATTAAATAAATCTTTATTTATTTAATTAATTCATTAGCTTTTTCTACTCATGACACATGTCATTCATCTCTTAATTCATACACTACCTACCTCTTTCATTATTTTATTATTTTCTCTACCTACCCTCTAATCATAGCCGACCTCCTTTTTTTACACCTCTCAATCCTATCCCTCCATTTCTTATAGTGTCTTCTATTTAAGGAGATGCTTTCTTCATTATCAAACCCTAATCAATCATTCTAATGAGCTAATGACTGATCTTAAGGACTTGGCTACACTATGATCCTACTTGCAATCACATTCCGTTCTTTGTTGAGCTCTTGTGCACATAAAATCTGAGAGCAATTATATCAAGCAAGATCAATGGAGATAGGAAGAATGGAGATCAAAACCCTATTGGACATGTGATGGTATAATCTTTGTGATTTTGTTTTATTTGCATTGTCTTAGGTAATCTTCATATGTTATGGTGGATCTTTGTTGTTGTTAGGCTAGGGTTTGGTGGTTGAATTCATTTAGCCTTTCAATTTTGTTATTATTGTTATCCATTTTCACCATAAACATTTTGGCACGCCCGGTGGGACTCTTGTCCCTTTGTATTTAACCTCCTTGTTGTAGATTTTGTGTTTCTGAAGTTGCAGATCGGACGTTTTCGACAACATTTTTTGTATTTCCGCGTCTACGTACATTCGGATCACGTTCCTGATTTTCTGGCACATCTGTGACAACCTAAATCGTGTCTGTGTTATTGGCGACATTTTGTTTTGCAGGTTTCAGAACCTTGCGTTTTTGTCCTGAAGTCGCGTCTGTGAAGTTTTTAGACGCGTCTGTGTTCTGGAATCGCATCTGTATTCCAGAGCTGCGTCTGTGTCTCTCAGAACCGCGTCTGCGTCACAAAGCCGTGTCTGTGTAGAGGGTAACCGCGTCTGTGTTCACCAGTTTTGAATTTCAAATTTTTCATTGATTCAGTTTTTCGGATTTTGCATTTAGGGTTTCGGATCTGGTTTATTTTGAGCTAACATTTTCAGATCTAGCTAACAAAATTGGTGCAGCTTGTCTTGAAGGCTAAATCATTTGGTTGAAGGCCCCTATTTCACAAAGTCTTTTGGGTTTTAAAATTTACCTAACTTGTGTTCTTGCAGGAAGGGGTGATTATTTCAAACAATCCAAACTACTAACAACTCTTTGTTGCAGGTCCTTGGCAAGGGTTTTTGATTTTTATTATGTGCCTTGTTTTCATAGACTAGCAAACACTTCCATTGGTGCACTAAAATTGAATCATTGTCTTTTGTGTCTTGAGCAATAGGCTCTTTTTTGTTTAATCTTTAGAGGGCCTGTCTTCCCGTGTGGTCATTAGGACTACTAGTGAGAAGAGAACGACCCAAGTGGTAGCGAGGAAAACCCACCTCTTCCGAACCACTATAAACAAATGTATTCATGGTGAAAACTATGAATAACGTGTGCTGATTAGTTCATATCGACACTATGTCTCCCCATAAACCCGTTTGATCAAATTTATTTGATCAATTGTAGGGCGTAACCCCTACCGGCTGGGAGCCTTCTGTATTTACAGAGCTGAAAGTGCCGCATGTATGGCCACACGAGTGGATGCCCTTACTAGCACCTTTTTTTTTTAGAAGCCCAAATCCTTCTAGTTGTTGGGGCAGGAGGTCGGACCTCTGGTAGCAGCCCACACACATATGGTTCTTAGTAGAGATACAAAGTTCACCACGGGGAGTTTTCGTGGGGACTGATGCTTGGCTGACCCGAGAAGTGAGTGCCGAGGGTGGAGCCAGTGAGGTCAAGCATCTAAGTGTCCGCTTTGAATAGCGTAGCCTCGGGGGTAAAACCCTATGTGGGACCAACAACTATTGTCTTGGCTAGCCATAAGAATTGTGCTTGACTTATTTTAAACATTCAAACATTCAAGACCAAACAACAAAACATTGTGTCTTTTGTGTCTTCAAGTGTATGCAAAAATATTTTTACATCAAACAACACACTTTCTTGGAGTCATTTTGGAGTCTAGACACTTGCAAACATTGAGTCCTCATCAACATTGTGTCCTCTTGTCACGAAAAAACAGTCAAACAGTCAGATTTGGTCACAACAAAACAACTTCACAGATTGGAAAAATTGCACAAAAATTGTAGAAACGCGTCTGTGTCTGGTATAATAGCGTCTGTGTTGTCTAGCCGCGTCTGTGGATGGTAGAATCACGTCTGTGCTTCAACAGTAAACATTACACTTTGTGAAAAAGTCTCAGAAACATGTCTGTGTTGAGCAGAGCCGCGTCTGTGTCTGGGAACCGCGTCTGTGAAGTATACAGGCGCGTCTGTGTTCAGAATTGCAAAAAATTTCACAGTCCAGCAAACAAAAGAAATCAGTTTCGGAATTCTTGAGCTTGCTAGGTCATTTCTCCAGGGTTTCATTTAGCATTCAACCTATTTTTGGGTCTCACATAGTCCATCATTGCTTTACATCTCTCATTACATTCACAATTGTCTAAACTTGAGTCAAAAGGTCACTTGCTTGTCCTCATCATACTTTGTCAACACACTACATACAACTACACTTTGCTAAGTGGTCCCTCATCAAGGTTTCTTACCTTTGGGTCTCATTTGGTCTTACTTAGAGTCAAGGTCAACTTACCTCATCAAGAGAAACTATCCTCTCTTTGGAAGCCACACCTACTCTACTACATACATACTTGGTCTTACACTTTGGACATTGCAAGCACACTTCAGATTCATTTACATTCCATCCAACTCTTAGTCTTCCATACTTTTTCCATTTTCATCTAGTCTCACACATTTTGGTCAATACCTAGTTCATGGTTGAAACCCATCTTCAAAAATCTAGGAGAGAAGCTAAAGAGGCTCAAGAGTCCGCAAACATGAGTTCTTATGAGTATGACAATGATATCTTTTTCAATACTGATCATAACACATTACCTGACATGGATGTCTATAGAAACATTCCAAATGTTGAGAACATGGACACTACAAACAACAATGAGACACACAATGACAATGTGGACAACTTTTCATTACATTCAACAGATGTGGAAGAATCCATTATGAACCCCCATTTCAATCGTTTGGTTGAGGAAATAATGAGAAGGGATAGACAATACTTCCTACAAATGATGGCACAAAGTGGAGCCAAGATACCTCATGATTTTGACATATCTCAAATAATGGAACATAGACCTTTGCAACAAACTCACTCCAGCATGGATCAAAGGAGACCTAATAGTGGAGGACATAGAGGACCACATATGGTGCCGGAATCACCATCGTCTTTGCTTCAAAAACCAGAGGTCCCACATACACATGGTCAAGCATATGATACTCACCTTCGCAGACCTTTATGGAAGTCTTATGTAGACAGATATGCTCAATCACATACCAATGCTAGGGATCAACCACCACAACAATACAATATTCAAAGACATGCTCAAAATTTGGACACAAGGAAACCCCGTGTCAAATTTGGGGGCAACACATTAGAACATGACATGCCTGTAGAATATGGTATACATACACAAAATAGATATGGCGTTCCTCAACATGAATCTATACCAAGTGGTCCATATACATAGCAGCATTATAGACCTCCTCCATATGAACATGTGTATGATCAATATCATCCATATATGCAACATGCTTCTCCTCCAATGGGTGCCTCAAACATGGGGTATGGTCCAAGAAGTCGATCTCCACCTAAGAGCAATTTGGAACAACAAATCAGGGACTTACAAAAGAAAGTGGAGGACATAAATACACCAAAGCCAACATACACAATGAGAGACATATGTCCTTATCCATTTGACAAGAGCATTCCAATGCCTCCATTTCCTACACACTTTGTGACGCCTAAATTTGATAAGTATAGAGGAAAAGGGGATCCTAAGGCACACATAAGATAGTTTTTCACAGCTTGCATTGAGGTAGCAACAGAAGAGACATATTTGATGAGATTATTCCCACAAAGCTTAGGTGATCAAGCTATGGAATGGTTCTCCCAACTCCCACCTGGTATTAAGTCATGGGGTGACTTACCAGAGGCATTTATTCAACATTTCTCCTACAATATAGAGACAGACATATCCGTCACTACTTTGTGCAACACCAAGCAAAAAGAGGGAGATTCTTTTGCATCATTTTTACAAAGATGGAGGAATCTAGCTAGCAGATGCTCTTGTGAAATTCCACAAAAACAAATGGTAGAGATGTTCACACAAAACGTTAACAAAGACATTGGCTATGATCTAAGAAAAGCTTGTTTGTCCACTTTCAAGGATGTCATTGAAAAAGGCTTAGCAACAAAAAAGGTCCTAATTGAACAAGGAGTCATTAAGATATTCAAGGAAAACAAAGATGACTTTAAAGGAAAAGACAAGCCAAGATTTTGGAATAAAAACAAGAACATAGTCAATGATGGTGTTGTTGATGCCAATACAGTGCGACCCAAATTCATCTTTTCGGGATCAAGTTCTACAAACAATCAAGTGAATACTCAAACAACTTCCAGATCACGAAGGAAGTACACCCCATTGGGAGAACCACTTGAGTCAGTCTTCAAAAATTTAGTGGCAAACAAGGTAATCATAGTTCCAAATTTTCCTCCATATGAACCAAAGGTTAAACCAAATTGGTGGAATGATGATGAGTATTGTGAATTTCATAAGAGCAAGGGTCATAAGACAGGAAATTGTCACCGACTGAAGAACATCGTACAAGATCTCATTGATAGAGGTGACATTGAGATTGAGGGACACTCATCCAATCAAGAACATGAGATGTTTAAGGAACCATTCCCAAAGAATGACAAGGGAAAAGCTAAAGTCACAGATGATCAAGCCAACTATACTAGAGCACCTTACAACTATGATTCAACTATCAATCACATCTCGATGGATAATCATGTCTCTACTATTATCATCAAGGACAAAACTCCTGAGAATCCTACTCAAAGACCCAAAATTGTCCTAAAAGGTGTTGGATCTTCTTTCGAACCTACTTCCGAATGTCATGTTACAACCCGTCGAGGTAAAATCACTTTGCCAGGTGCTTCAAATAAAAACACCACGTCTTCATCAACCAAACCTGAGTATGACCTTGTAGAATAGTTAGGGAAGACACCCGCGCTCATCTCCATACTTGAGCTCCTATGTATATCCCCCGCTCATAAAGCTATTCTTGACAAAATCTTGAGAGACACTACCGATCCTACTGATCTGAACGTGGACCAGTTTCAAGCCATGGTGGGATACCTTTCCATTCCACACTCCCTTACATTCATAGAAGCCGATGACACCTCCATAAGTCAGCCACATAATGCACCACTACATGTTGAAGCCTTCATACACAAACATCGAATAAAAAGAGTCCTGATAGATGGAGGAGCAGGTGTAAACATTTGCACATTAAGCACTATTACACAATTGGGATATTCCGATAAAGCTGTGAATTCTACAAATCAGATTACCATTAAGGCTTATGATGACGAAGAGCGTTCATCCAAGGGCATAGTCACTTTACCTCTCAGAGTTGGGCCAGTTACAAAGGATGTGGTTTGTCAAGTCCTGGATTTAAATCTCACTTATAACATATTGCTAGGACGTCCTTGGATTCATGAAATGAGGGCAGTCCCATCCACATATCACCAATGCATTAAGTTTCCTCACAATGGCGTGGAAGTAACAGTCAACGGTGATCCTAATCCATTCATATACTATAATAACCTGAAATCAAAGACTGAGACCATCATTCCCAGTAATCGTGAGGCTGTTCCTTCTTCTACATACATTGATCCTGAGTCATTGAAACCTTCGACATCAAAGCAAGGTGAGCTTAAGGGCAAATTTCAGGATAAAGGCATGGGAGAATACACTTTAAATCAGACCATGTACTTATGACAAGTCATGAATTCCCCGAAAGAATATGGAAGACCACATCCTAGCAAGCAATTATCCATTGTGGTACTCGAATGGAACCATACTACCTTTCAAAGGTGGGGCGAACTGGCAGAGGAAGACTTATACAAAATTCTCTACAAAGACATTGAAGATGAAACACAAGATCACATCAATATACCCTGTGAGAAATATGGCAAAGGCTTCAAGATTCTACAAAAATTCGGGTATGATGGAAAAAGCCCTCTTGGGTTACGAAAGGAAGGCATCATTGAACCTTTACAACCTGAATTGATTGTCAAAAAGGAATGCTCAAAGGGACTTGGTTTCCTGACTTCCAAGGTCCACACTAAAAGTATAGAAGAAGCATTACAAATCAAAGCTGCCAAAATTCAACAAGAGGATCGCTATTCCACAGACTCCAACGAATGGGAATGGGGTTCAGACAAATCCTCCAGTGATTATGAGCTCACTGAGACATTCAGAGAGCCAGATGAACCCACAGAAGAAGAGGAATTTTATAAAAAGTTCAGAGTTGGTCAAGAAACAACCCATGAGGATTCCACACAGTCTCTGTCTCAAGGTTCTAGGTTGAAATCACATAGGATGAGAACACCTGTCCCAGAATGCGCTACTAGTAATGACAATTTGGATTCACTCGCGATCGAAACTGATGAGGAGAGTGCCATCGAGGACCTCGATAATTACCTTAACATACCCGAATATAACTGCATCTTCACTCTTAGTCCTGCTAACTCTGAAGACATTAATGGCCTTCCCCTTGTTCACCATCAACTCATTGATTGGGATTATGAAGGACCAGCATAGTTTGACACATTCCAAAATGATGAAGCTATTATTGACTACCTTGGCATACGAGATGATCTTCCCCCTGGGGACCATAAAGCAGGATACACTATAGAACTCAACGACATGACATATTTTGGTGAGGGTGTCAGACCTTCCAGTTGCAAAAATGTAAAAATAAGAACAAACTAAGGGTCTTTTGGTGAAAACCACACTGTGGCGCTGTCTGACCCCAAAAAAGTAAAAAGAAAGGACGTATCTGAGGGCGAAAACCTCTTTGAGGCACCTGAAGATGGAAGGCTCGACATCCTCCCAACATCATATGAGGAAAAGTCATCCATGTTGGTCGAAGAGACTATCAAAACAAACATTGGTACATAAGAGGTTCCACATAATATATTCCTGGCTCAATCATTGACAGAGTCTGAAAGGTCAAAATTCATAAATTTCTTCAAAGAACGACAAATCAACTTTGCATGGTCATATGCTGATATGCCTGGACTAGATCCCGATTTGGTAATGCATCATTTGACTGTCAAACCGGGGGCAAAGCCAGTAAAACAAAAATTAAGGAAAATGCATCCACAAGTGGCATTGCTGGTCAAAGCAGAACTTGAGAAATTATTGGATGTCGGATTCATACGCCCAATTGATTATCCCAAATGGATCTCCAATCTAGTGCCTGTCAGTAAACCAGATCCCAGCATCAGAATATGTACAGATTTCAGAGACATCAACAAAGCTTGTCCAAAGGATGACTTTCCATTACCAAATATTGACTTGATTGTTGATCTCACAGCAGGTCATGAAATGTTATCCCTGATGGATGGATTTTCTGGTTATAATCAAATAAGGATCGCACCTGAGGATCAACACAAAACATCATTCACTTGTCCTTGGGGAACTTTCTACTGGAATGTCATGCCCTTTGGGCTAAAAAATGCAGGTGCTACATATCAAAGAGAAATGACTACTATCTTTCATGATCTCATGCATGTAACCATGGAAGATTATGTTGATGATCTCTTGAGTAAATCAATAGACAGAGATACACATTTGGACATACTTTTAGTCGTCTTTGATCAGTTGGAAAAATACAAAGTAATATTAAACCCCAAGAAGTGTGTCTTTGGAGTAACCTTCGGGAAGCTCCTAGGATTCATTGTGTCCAAAAGAGGAATTGAAGCTGATCCAGTAAAAGTCAAGGCCATCTTGGAGATGCAACCCCCTAGAAATATCAGTCAACTTCAATCCTTACAGGGAAGACTTCAGTCTATAAGGAGATTCATAGCACAACTTGCAGATAAGTGTAATCCTTTTCAACACCTGCTACATACAAACATCAAATTCAAATGGGATGACAATTGTCAACAGGCTTTCCAGACACTCAAAGATTACCTGCTAAATCCACCAGTTCTGATGCCACCCGTTCCAGATCAGCCTCTATTACTATACATATCGGCTACTCCAACAGCAGTGGGGGCACTATTAGCACAATAGATTGCGGAGGGCAAGGAAAAAACAGTATACTATATCAGTCGCACATTGGTGGGATATGAGTTAAACTACACACCAATCGAGCGTACATGTCTCGCCGTGGTCTTTGCTTCACAGAAATTACGACATTACATGCTCACTTGTAAGACTAAGTTGATTGCAAGGATAGACCCATTGAAATACCTTCTCAATAAAGCAACACTTACTGGATGACTAGCCAAATGGGTGATGATCCTAAGTGAATTCGACATCGAGTATGTGGACAGGAAAGCAATAAAAGGTCAAGCCATCGCAGATCAATTGGCAGATGCCCCCATGATTGATGATGTTCCCCTAAGTTCAGAATTTCTAGATGAGTCCATTTTAACAATGTCACAGACAAAACCATGGCAATTGTACTTTGATGGCTCATACACATAGCATGGGGTAGGAGCTGGCATCCTCTTTATAACTCCTCAAGGCGACTCTATACCAAAATCATACCGCTTATCATTTCCTTGCACTAACAATATAGCAGAATATGAGGCATTAACAACTGGATTACGAATTGCAGTTCAGTGGAATATCCAGGATCTTCGTGTTTTTGGGGATTCTCAACTTGTTATCCATCAAGCAATTGATGATTACCAAACAAAAGATGAAAAATTAATGCCTTACAAACAAATGGTGGATGACCTGAAACAACACTTCACAAAGATAGATTTTGAGTAGATCCCAAGAGAGCAGAATCGCGCCACAGATGCCATGGCTACAATTGCTTCACTGATTGATCTTCCTCCAAATGAGACCTGCTATGAGTTCTTGGTGGATAACCTTTTGGTTCCTTCATATAAAATCACTCCTACTGAGATGATATGTGTTGTCGGTCCCGAGTCCCAGTTATATGGTTCCATCTTCACATACCTTCATGATAATACCCTTCCTCCCGATCTATCAAATAACCAACGTCGCACTTTCATTCGCCAATCCTCTCGATATGTCATTTTAGCTGATACCCCATACCGGCGAGGTCTAGATGGCACTCTTCTTAGATGTTTAGAAAACGACGAAGCTCAGATTGCGTTACGAGAAGTACATGAAGGGATATGTGGTCCACATGCTAGTGGTCCTACCTTGGCCAAGAAACTTATTAGTACTGGATATTATTGGCCCAATATGGAAAAAGACTCATATCAGTTTGTCAAGAAATGTAAGCAATGTCAAATTCATGGAGACCTCATACATGCGCCAACACAAGAACTGCAACCACTTGCGTCTCCTTGGCCGTTTTGTCAGTGGGGACTCGATCTCATAGGCAAGATTCACCCTCCTTCTTCTAATGGTCATAAATTCATTATCACTGCCACAGAGTATTTCACAAAATGGATTGAAGCTGTGCCTCTCACACAAGTCACTGGAAAACAGATTGCTACCTTCATCCTTAACTATATCATTTGCCGATACGGTATTCCTGTTTCCATTATCACTGATAACGGGCGTCCCTTCAAAAATCAGGATGTTCGTGAACTCTGTGACCGCTTCCATATTTCCCATCATTTTTCCACACCATATTACCCCCAAGGCAATGGCCAAGCTGAGGCGTCTAATAAAACAATCCTTAAAATCCTAAAGAAGACAGTTGACGATGCTGGCCGTAATTGGCATATCCAACTCAATCCTGCACTTTGGGCCTACCACACAAATGTCTGCACACCTGCAGAAGCTACACCCTATTCACTTGTCTATTGCGCTGAAGCCATCTTGCCTATTGAGGTCGAGTTACCCTCTTTACGAGTCTCTTTGCAAAACATCATCAGTGATGAAGATTACAGGGTCTCTCGCTTACAAGAACTGGAACTGCTGGATGAACGGAGACAAACTGCTTTTAATCATCTCAAGGCTTACCAACAACAAATGAGTCGTAGCTATAGTCACAAAGTCAATCCTCACACATTTGAGGTAGGTGACTTGGTTCTCTGAGAAAACCCCAAGAATCAGCAAGACAGAGAGAAGAAGGGCAAGTTCGAACCAAACTGGATTGGTCCTTACATCATCACAACAGCATATGGATCTGGTGCATATCAGCTCTCAACTACAGATGGAGAACCTTTGGAGGATCCTATCAACAACATGCACCTTCGCAGGTTTTACACATAGCTATTCGAAATATCCTAATTCAAAAATACAAAAAAAATCAAAAAATTCAAAAATACAAAAAAAATCAAAAAACTTCAAAATTACAAAAAAATTATAAAACAAAGAAAATCATTACTTGGTGAAAACCTGGCAAACAGGCGCCTTGTGACAACAAAAAAATCAAAAAATCAAAAAAGTAAAGAGAAATAATTTTGTCCAACGGTGAAAATCACTTCAGTGGCGCCCTGGGCAAGTACCATGGTGAAAATTGGGTCACCAGCGCCATGTGTAGAGACATTGCTCCTCCCTCCTTCAGGATTCACTTTCATCCTTTCACTTTGCACACACTCACAACCTATTCATTCATAATAAATTTACCCATTCCCATCATGGCTTGTTATTGATCTACCCAAGATTGGTTAGCCATTCATAATAAACCCCCCTTTTCACTCCCTTTCCATCCATAATAAATCAGATCCTATCTGTGGCTAAGGCAAATCCTACGTCTAGTGATGGGTGTGGAACTAAGAAAATCACATGTTTCGAGGAGTATAGTTTCTTCTAGCTTTCTTCAGTCTATCCACGCACAATCCGCAATAAAGCAACATTTGCATCACAGATCCGCAATAAAGTTTCGCCTTCTCCGCAATAAAGTATCAGTTTCATGGATTCAGTCAGTTTCAGATGAGACACAACAACAACAATGGGCTTCAACAAAACCAAATCTTTCAACAGACTCAGACAACATTATGCTTCAGTGCTATCTATCCATTTTGTGAAAGTAAACATTGTGACCACAATCAAATAAGACTTATACAAGTGACAAGAGACACTAAACTTGAGGACTACAGTGGATGTTGGTGTCGAGTCTTGATTTTCTTTTGATTTTATCTTTTGGTGACATGTCTTTTAGCTTTTCCGAGATGTCTCTGACTAGAGATTCTATCTCCAGGATGTCTTTGACTAGAAAGGAGAGGATGGGGTGTCGTCACCTATTTGTATTTGCTGTCTGTGGATTGTCTCTTAGTAATGCTATGACTTGTCCAAGGATATGAGGACACTGTGAGTCTAGTGTGAACTGGGGCATTCTTTGTTTGTGACTATCTTATCTCCATGCAAACAGGTACAATGACTTTTTGGGTCGAACATATGCCTCAATTGTCATAACCTACTTGCCATAATAAAGCTCAATGATGATAACGCACAAGAAGCTCTTTCACTTTCATATTTTCTGTCTTCCATCCCCCTTTCTTGATTGACTTCCATCGTCCTTCTTGAGTCTATGTAGCCTGCTATCACATGACTGAGTATAATGACACACAAAAAAATATTTGCATGTCATATAGTTGTACCTGCATTACCACATATAAGCATTTCATACATACATATAGATATCATAACTGCATCACATCCTGCACACAACACCTGTTAGCACAATTTACATTTGCATTATTATATTCATTTGCATTCCATACATTCACATTTGCATCATGCATATACATATAAACACATAAAAAGAACAAAAATATGGCATTGCATCATATACATATTTGCATCCATCACATAGAAACATACATCACATAGGTACGCATGCATATAGCTGCCGCAAAAATGAATCATCTCATATATATAAATAAAGTGTCATGATACAATGATGTCAAAATCATATGGCTACAAAAGCACCCACAGGTGTCTACAATACAAAAATGGTACAAAACTGATACAAAGGGAGCCCTCTACGATTATGATGAACTCCCTCCCTCGGAGCTGCTTGGCCTCAGTGGAATCTGAGCCTCTGAAGGACCTGCCCTAGGATCATCCTGCCTATCTCCTCTATCTGGTGGTGGCAGAGGGCCCATAACCCCACCACTCGATGCCTGTCTCCTCCGACTCCCTCCCGTAGCTGTCGTTGTACGCGACGGTCTATGGAAGCTCCTCGCCCGCTGATCTGCTGGCACTGCACCATAGTAAAGGTCCCTCCAGTAGGCTATCTCCTCTCCTGCCCGCAGGACATAAGCATATCTTGCCCCTGTGTCCTCAGCTGCCTGTCTCCCCGCCCTCAGCGCTGTCTCAGCCTCTGTGTAGCGTTGAATCGCCTGATCTCTCTCCCGCTCAGTATCTCTGAGCTGTCTCCTGAGCCGATCCCTCTCCCTCTCCATCTCCTGGATCTCATCTGCCTGACCCTGGCAGGTCTCCCTCAGATCCAACAGCTCAGCCTCTGCCTCTGCCTGTGGCTCCTCCTCTGCGGGTGCCTGCCCCTGTGCCTGTACTGGTACCTGTCTCTATCCCTGTCCCTGTATCTGTACCTGCTTGGGACCCTGTGTTGTTGGCACCTATAAAGGCAATCCACCGCGACCCCTCACCACCCGAGCCTGCCTCTCCTCTCCACCCTCCCTCCGAGGTGCAACTCACCTCTCTCCAACTACTCCTCTCCTCCTTCGTCAGCCTCTGCCCCCATCGCCTCCATGATCATCCTCATCCCCACCATCATCTCCCTCCAATAACTCCCCCGGATCTGTCAAGCGTGGGAAGGGGTGCTCTGCCCAGTATGCTGTATACTCAGCATCCATCCTGGCGTCCTCGATCTCAGGCCACATGTCCCAGGGTAGGGGCACCATCTCTGCTAGCTGTGTAACTGCCTGATCATATGACAGTAGCGGCCCAAACTGTACCTGATCTCTCACTGTGCGGGCATACATGCCTGATCCCCAGGGCATCCTCTGGATCCTGCCATACTGCCTGCAAACCCTATCTACCAGCTATCTCTCTAACACATAGGGCATTCGCCCAATCAGGTACCAGCTCCGGAAGGTGTAAGGCAGCTCAACAGCGTCATCCTCCCACTCCTCACAGCCCAGATATGGTCTCCATATGACCACATCAATGTCGTCAATCACCTACCGCCAATGCTCTAACCTACCAATCCGCAGCTGTGATGTGATCATGTCATACAAATGTACAAAGCTGCGTCCATGACCCCTGCCCCTGAAGTGTATCGGTCGGGTAACCGACAGATGCTCGTAGGCCCATACCTGTAACAGTGTCACTCCACAGCCCAATCCCACTGATCCATGATAAACAAACTGGTGAAGCTTGTAATACAAATGGGCCAGCACACATGGTCCCCAGGAATATCTGGTGTGCTGTGTCACCAGTGTCTCCAGTGCTCCCCCCAGCCCACAGCCAACCCTTGTGTCGCCCTGTCCAGACGTAGGAACCCACTGATCGCTCCTTCGATCACTGCCGGCAATGCCAACCCTGTGGCTGTCATGGTGTCCCATGCCACGTGTCCTGCCCTCATCTCCAATCCAGGGTCCTGAAATACCCGTCTCAATGCCTCCCTGTCTCCATCTCGATTGTATGGGATCAGATCCCCACTGATCGGCACTCGCAGAATCTTGTATACATCCTCCAGGGTGACTGTCATCTCACCCATCGGCAAATGGAATGTGCATGTCTCTAAGTGCCATCTCTCAGCCAGCACAGTCAGTAATCCCATGTTTGCTCGAAACTCAGGCACATACAATACATGTCTCAATCCCATCTCCTCAATGGCAGCTCTGTCCTCAAACGACAACTCAGGTCACAACCTCTGCGTCGACGAGAATCTCTCCTGTGACTCCAGCATCGACAAGTACTCCTGCAGTCAAACAAATCAAATCATGTTAGTCATAGTGGCATTCACTGTTTATCACAAAATGCTACTCGCTATCTAAATGCATATGCCTATCTATCCTAGTGACACTCACTGTTCATCACAAAGTGTTGCTATTTATCCTAGTGGTACTCCCTGTTCATCACAAAGTACTATGTGTGTGACACTCACTGTTCATCACAAAGTGCCTTGATCTATCCTAGTCTTCCTAGAGGACCTGCTTGAGTGTATCCTCTCAGCAGCTTATCCAATCGACAACGTATGTTTATCACAGAACTACCGATTTGACCTAGAAGATGCAAATTCATACTTTTCAAACGCAAACGCGCTTACATTACATAAACGCACTCAAAGACTGCATATATGCGCCTGAAAAACGTAGACGTGCCTGCTTGACACAAACGTGCCTATGCCCTGCACAGACGTGCCTGGGAGACACAAACGTGCCTGAACAGTACAGACGCGGCCGCATTTGACACAGACGCGGGTCCAGACATAGACGCGCCTGACACAAACACAGACGCGCCTAGCGAACACAGACGCACCTGGCACCAACGCAGACGCGCCTAAATGTTTTTTGACACTTTTTGGACCTTAGTCTAAGCGCATTTATGACCCTATTCGACATGTATTAATGACAAAATTAAATGCATCAAAGTACAAGGAGGTTTGGTGGTACTTACTGGCTCTCCTGCCTCTATTGGCCTCTGGAATCAGCGAACACGGTCGAATCTATGAACGAAAGCCATCGCTGCTGACTACTATTGCTCTTTTCTTGCTCTGCACTTTGATCTCGTGAAGGTGTAGATGACAATGAGGATGTCTTTTGCCCGTGGTCTATCTTATAGCCTACCCTAGCCCTCGCCTTCGTTTCCCGAGTCAGTCTTCTTTGTCCCGTGACTTTGTCACTTTATTCAGTCAGTCCATTCTATCCCATCTTTCTTATCGAGAGATTGTCTGCAATCTTTTCAGACATTTTCATCCAATCTCTCGAGGGGGCGTATCATTCCCATCTTGGGGCAACTCTGTATCAATTCATCTTATCTTCTTTGAAACAACGCGACAAGCCGCATTGTCTCAAAGACGGGCAAAATGTAGACACTCAAAATTGTCATGTCTAATTAAATAAATATTTTATTTATTTAATTATCTAAGTCTAATTCTTCTATTAATTAAATACATCTTTATTTATTTAATTAATTCATTTATCCTCTTCTAGCCTTATTTCTCATTTAAATAAATACATTTATTTATTTAAATTATCCTTTTCCTAAATTAAATAAATATTTTATTTATTTAATTATCCCACTTCTTCTATTAATTAAATAAATCTTTATTTATTTAATTAATTCATTAGCTTTTTCTACTCATGACACATGTCATTCATCTCTTAATTCATACACTACCTACCTCTTTCATTATTTTATTATTTTCTCTACCTACCCTCTAATCATAGCCGACCTCCTTTTTTTACACCTCTCAATCCTATCCCTCCATTTCTTATAGTGTCTTCTATTTAAGGAGATGCTTTATTCATTATCAAACCCTAATCAATCATTCTAATGAGCTAATGACTGATCTTAAGGACTTGGCTACACTATGATCGTACTTGCAACCACATTTCGTTCTTTGTTGAGCTCTTGTGCACATAAAATCTGAGAGCAATTATATCAAGCAAGATCAATGGAGATAGGAAGAATGGAGATCAAAACCCTATTGGACATGTGATGGTATAATCTTTGTGATTTTGTTTTATTTGCATTGTCTTAGGTAATCTTCATATGTTATGGTGGATCTTTGTTGTTGTTAGGCTAGGGTTTGGTGGTTGAATTCATTTAGCCTTTCAATTTTGTTATTATTGTTATCCATTTTCACCATAAACAATAACTATTACATAACTACACTACAAAAACCAACCAATTGGTTGTTTATTAGTTTAACCTAAAACTAAACCTACTAACTAATGTAATGCACCAACATTCCCCTCATTACATTAATTTGAAAAAGAGTGGATTGTTGAAAGGGTTTTGAACCCAACCCCTCTAGAGACTTTGATGAAGCCCCTTCACTAATCCTCCTTACTCGTCGAGGAAACACCAAACCAATTGCATCAATGGATATCCTTACTGTAGGACCTATAACCATTTGCACAACATGAATGAACATAAAAGGTTCCCACCCTTCATGCATAATGAGATACATTTCCTCTAAAATTCCACACCTCTTTTGAGTGTTTCTAATGCCTCCTCTAGTACTACACATGAGACACATTTCCTCTAGAAGTCCACATCTCATTCGAGTGTGTCTAATGCCTCCTTAAGTGTTGTGGAAATAATCCCTCCTCTGCTACACAAATCACCAACAAAACATCTGCACATGAGACACCTTTCCTCTAAAAGTCCACATCTCCTTCAAGTGTATCTACTATCTCCTCAAATGCTCAAAAAATATTGATCAGTACAAATACACTAAGTGCACCCACAAGAAATATTGTCCCTCCTTGCTTCTTGAAGGGATGCATAATGCCAAACCTCCTCTTTTCTTAAAGGACACAAATGTAAAAGGATGCTTCTCATGCACCGAATCATACCTAATCAAGAAGCTAGCTCGAGATGATAGATATCCTCCTACCTCCATTACCTCCAACCTCCAATAGGATATTCTTCACTCTTTAAAGAATAAATCTTTCATCAATTTTGGCATCATGAGGATCTTCATGCACAAATCATTTTTATGCACCATAAAACCCCAAAATTGTGTTTCACCTTTAGTTGCAATACTAGCTTTATTTTGTCCTAGGTTTTTTGTTGGTCTTTTGCCTATATTTTGCAGGTGTTGGGTTGTCGATCTCTTTGGTTTTTTTTTGGGTAGTGTTTTGTGTGTCTGTTAAGTTGTTTCATGTCTTAATAAGGTTCTAACCTTTTGTAATGGGTTTTCAGTCCCTTCAAAACCTTTTTTTTTGGTAATAAAAAACACAAGATTTATTTTTCTTCAATTTCCTATCAATGAGATATTGGATTACTACCACACATGTCCAATTTTCTAACAATAATAACATGTAAATTATTTCCTTCTTGAAATATTAGACTTCTTATCAAGCAAAGCACTTTCATCAACAATTAAATGACTATTGTTAAGTTTACTTATTTAATGAATCAGAGAAGAAATCATTCTTTCCAAACTGGAATTAATTTTGTTGAAAGTGAAAACAATATGATCAAAATTTGGAGGCATACTGGGTATGTGCAAGATCATGGTGGGTCAAAACAGGCCCTTAAGTGGCATTGAAATTTCAAAAATTAGAGTTATGCAACTTGACATGAAAATTTCAATAAGTTATGAACATTATTTTAAAAATGTGTAAGAAGAGAATCTATAGAAAATTGAATTTAGTTTCTAAGCTACTAGTTATTTTTTGGGAAAAAAAAATCTAATTGATGAAAATTTGAAATTTCAATGAAGTGGTACTAAAATTTCAGGAAAAAGATAAGAGGTAGGTGTATGTCTGACCACCCTAATCATAATCAAATAATAATATTTTTTAATAGATTTATAATATAAGTAGTAGACTCATGTCTAGATGTGACATATTTTTTTGTAATTTTTTATGAACTAAATAATTTATTATGAATTTTTTACTAAAACTTTCCTGAAATTCAAAAAATCCTACCTCTGACCAACTTAACTTGGTCAAAACTTTATGAAATTCAATTTGTTTTTTCCTATAGTAGATGAAACATAGAATGTGACACATGTTTCGAATTCAAAAAATGATATTGTTTGGAAGTTATGGGTATTTTTCAATCAGCCTATCAATCAAGGCTTTTGTCAAAATTCAATTAGAAAATAAATAATAATTATTTATTAAAGTCAAAATAAGACAAGCCTTATATTGTTGGAAATCTAAGAGCGTCCTTAAAAATCCCTTTTCATTTTATCAATTTTGGCTTTAAAAAAAGTCGCCAGCCACTAGTACGAAGTTTGGAAAATCAAGAAATACTGAAAAACACGTTTTTTTAGTTGACTTTCCAGGCTTGTCATTTCCAAGCCAATTCCCAAAGCATTCCTAAGCCAAAATTTGAATTTTATGTTATTATAATCGAATATCTAATTTTAATAATTATATTTATACAATATTAATATACAATATATAATATATTATATATTAATATATTAAATATTATTATATTAATATACAATATTGTAATGTCATAAAATTGTGACCCTAGCAATTTTCGACTACATTAGGGTCCTCATGCATGTGAATTCAAATCCTCTAGCCTGATCAGAGATCGAAGATTGCTCAGCTTGCAGAAACAACTTCTTCCTTGGCCTCTGCATCACCCCGTCCACACTCTGCCCTGGAGAAAGGGGTAGGATAGGGGCGTGGTGCCAGTTCCATCCCTTGGATAGAGGTGTAGTGATCTTGTCCTCTAAGGACAAGGGTGTGGTGCTAGTTCCCTGTTAGATTCAATGATAGTCCCAAAGACACTGAGAGGGGAGGGGGGTGAATAAATGTCTAACTGGTTTACATAATAATTAAACTCATTAATAACTTTGTATCCCAAAATAGTGTATCAGTAAATAAGAATTAGTACAACAAATAAGAATAACAGAGACATCATAGAGAACACACCATAACACAAGATATTTAATGAGGAAACCCGGTGTGAGAAAAACCTCGGTGGGATTTGTGACCCACAATGTTCACTCACTGGCCAATGAATAAAAATTACTTACAATGAGGGGTTTGCACATGCAGGGAGGCCAACTACCTAAAACTCATTGCTTAATCATAAAAATGGAAGTCTCACTGACTTACAAAATGGATGATTAAATCCAATACAATGTACTGCTCAAATTAGCATCAACTATGCCAGGTTCAGTACCAGTTTAAGCTCAATCTATAACCAAAACCTTTGTTGTCCTTATCCTTCACATATACATATCCATGTCCTTACATACATCTCTCTACCTATATCAAAATGACTTACAAGACCTCATACATATATGAGTCTTTTACAATAAACCAAGTCGGCTTTTACAAAAGATAATTACACTTCAAAACAATAAATGTTTATTCCATGTTCGCCTGAGTGTCAGTATGCATTATAGCCGATGTTGGTTAAGTGTCTGTCAGTGTATGTAGAAGTCTATTTCCAATGTCGATAATGTTAATACTTATTATAGTTGCCATTAGTTTTATATCCAAAGTCATTCTATATACTCTAGTCCGTTACTACAACCAAAACATTCAGTCGGTATGCATAGAGCAGTCGGTTATAGAAGAAAGTAGTCACAGAGCCCAATATTCACCGAGTTGTCTACCGAGTAACATTCCATGTCTACCAAGAAGAAACAATGATACACCGAGTTGATATACATTCCATGTCTACCAAGAAGAAACAATGATACACCGAGTTGATATACACTGAGTGAATCGTGTTACCAGATTCATTGAATCTAGACACACATGGGAAAACGTGTTACAAGATCGAGGAACATAGAACTGTTATCACATTGGAAATTGCACTTAAAGATTTTGTATGATTTTGAGGTCATCTATCCAATGAAATATTTTGTATGGTTATTCATTTGATAAATCATGTTTGTAAGATTGAAGCAATGAACCTGATCACCGACATAAGATATCTATTTATACAACATGAATTCAGGATCAAAATATATGAAAAAAAGAAGAGATGAATGTGTGTGAAGCAAGACACATGTGACAGATAAGGAAGCACTGAGTGTTATGATTGTTACAGAGACACAGAGGTCACCGAGAAGGATTTCAGAGAACAGTCAAAGAATAGAGTAAACAGAAGGGTTTACCGAGTTACTTTATGGGTTGAGGTATGCTATAAGCAAGGTAATCTCATTTTGAGCACATAGAATCTGCTATAACATTCCAGATGTAAAGTTGCAGATATTTGTGAAGATTTTTATTATTTTAAAGTTGTAAGAGAAACCTTTAACAGGGTAAAAGACTCTAACAAAGTCTATAAATTGTAAAGCCTTTAACCGGGTGCAGCAATTAGAATAAGTGTTGTAAAATCCTTTAGCAAGGTAGATCTAACGATCTTGATACTCCTAACAGGGTAAGCTATCAGAAATAGCTAAACATGTAGCTCTAACCGAGCAACCTTTATTATTGCAGTAATGAAGTTGTGGGTGCCATCCCCACTGCAGTTTTTCTCTCTAACCAAGAGTTTCTGCGTAACCAAAATATATGTGTTATGGAGTGAATCATGTATGATTGTTATTTATTTGTTTTAGCTTTATGTTATGTTACAGCAGTTTGTGGTTTATGCATAACAGTGAAGATATTGTTGATAAAAGGATTTAAAGTACTGATTCACCCCTCCCCTCTGAGTACATTAGCTTTCCATATTGGGCCTAACAGATAACTGCTGGTTGGTTTCTAGATGAATGTCAGTTGGTTTCCATCAATGTCAACATCAACCATTCTCATAAGAGTGTAGAATGCCAACAATCTCCCCTTTGGCATTGATGGCAACACTCATGAGAAAAACCCAAAAAATGAAGTCCAAAAAAAGGTGTTCTCCCCCTGAGCAAGTGATCTCCTTTGTACATATATTTTTCTCCTCCACTACTCCCCCTTTGACATCAATGACAAAGGTTGTCAAAAATAGTCAAACGAGTTCAAAATTTCACCTCAAGGTCTGTAACTGGTTGGTTACAATCTGAAAAATATCTGCCAAAATTAAATTTAGACTCTGCATAAACCTTTTGTTGTCATTCAAACTTTCCCTAGTCAGTTGAATTATGCCAGTGAGATAATGTATGTGATCTTTCGGTGATCGTTCTCCTTGAACTAATGCCTTAGAGATTTCATTTCTCTGAGGGATAAGATTGTCCAACTTAGGACCAAGTTTATTTTTGAGTTCTTGGGCATTTGAAATTATCCTTGTCTTCTCTTTCTCAAGTTTCTCTATTTTTTCTTTAAAACCTATCATTTACTACTAAATAATTGATATAGGTTCAGATGAACCAATTATATTATCAACGATGTCATCAATTTCTTTCTACATTTTACTGATCTCCTTTTCTATGTGTTCTGTCAGAAGGTGAGGTTTGCATGATTCCTTATAAAACTCCTTGTATTCCAAAATTGTAGAGTTAAGTGTCAGTAATAATGTATTCAAGTGTCTTGTACACTTCTTTGTAGTGTCTTCAAAGAATTTGTTTTTCTCCTTTTCAACTCTATCCTTAATTGTATCCTCATTCACTTTGTCAATAGTTATTACATTATTAGCAATAAATTTAGACAATGTGTCCAATTTACCTAAATAATATTTAATGTGATCTGTGTTGCAATTTGGTGCAATCAATTTAAGTATAGGTAGTGTTTTGTCAATTACCTTGTAGGCCAATTCATTGCATTTCGTTATCTTCTTAATTGAATCCAAAAGTACCTCAGTAATGTTGGTAGGTTTAAATTCACCTGTAGATGTACTGGATGTTTGACAAATCATCTTTATTACCTCTTTGCTTCCATTGGATGTACCCATTTTTCTTGTATTTTCCTCCGGTGGATCAATCTGGGTTTGCATCTCAACCTTCAAAGGTTTCTTAGACTATTGCACTATCTCTGTGATTGTCAGTTTCTCAATCTGCATGTGTACCTCTACCTCTTCTTATTTCTCTGTTAGTTTCACAGTCTCTAGTGCCCCTATGCTAGTACCTTTATTAGTAGGATTTTTAGTTTGTGCTGGTTGATCTATTTGAGTTTGTACCTATTCTTCTGCCATGTTGCTATTGTCAACATTGTCTACCTTAACCTCAGAGGTTTCCTTATCCACAACAATGTTTACCTTTTGAGTATCCACATTCATTGTAAAAAGTATCTTTGATTCTAGATTAGTATCATCATGTGTAATACCTTCAGTGTTAATAACCAGTGGATCTTTAGAGTGTACCGGTGTAGTATCCAAAGGTGGAGGTGGTAGATTGTCAGTAATCTTAATGTTTGAAACTCCACAAATTTTTCTTTTACCCTTGTCCTTATCTTTCTGATACACTTTGAATGTCTTCTTAGGTTTGTTCATTTCCCCTTGTTTTTCTTTCTCCACAAAGAATAAATTCCAATTATCTGTTGTTTCTTCTGCAATTTCCTTTACTCTTCTAGCCATCAGGCTTACCTGTCGGTGTCCACTAGCAAATATTGATCTATTAGCCTCATAAATAAGTTCATCAATTTCTTCTTTGGAGTTAACCAGATGAACAACCAAGAGTGCTTCAACCTTTTATTTCTTGTCTAATTCCATTATAGATAGTCTTTTTGCTTCTAATCTTAAGTACATATCATTTGGTAGTTCCTCAACAACTTCAATCAAAACTTTCTTATAAATGTCTAAATGAATAATAATTCTTTCTTCAATAGTATTTCTCTCAGTATCATTTGAAGTATACCATTTTTCCACATTAGACAAATTACCTTCCTCAGTTATTTCATTTAATAAATCATTTAATGTAGGTTTTTTCAGTGTCAGTTTTCTCTTTGGAGTAAGTTTCTTCTTGGGATCTCCAACCACCTATTGTTTCTTTCTTAATGTTCTTGTTCTCTTTGGAGAAGGAGAGGGTATGGGTGAGGGTTTTCTCTTCCTTTCCACTCTTTTGAACTCAACTGCCTTCCCATTGTCACTGTCAGAAGATGTGTCAACAGTGAAATATATGCCTTCGGTTGAAGTCCTTCAAGCTCACTAGCCGATATGCCCCTAAGGTTCATGACATTCTCTTTTATTTCCTTTACTTTCTTAGATGCATCTCTAATGAATTTTTCTCTTTTCTTAGTCCTTTTCTGCATAGATACTTTGTTCTCTATGGTTTCTATACTTCCAAAGATTTCTTCAAATGGCTCTCTAGGTGCATCAAGTAGTGCTTTTGCATAAGTTTCGAGAGCATGTAGGTCAACCTCATAACCCATTTCACTAACCCAGATAGTTCTAGGTGTTACCGCTTCCATCCAAGTTTCATTTCTTTTAATTACAAAGCAGATTTGCTTGTCATATTTTTCAACTATGCTTTGAGGAATCCTTACTCTAGCTCTCATCTTAGATTGGAAATCTTTAAAAGAATTAGTTATGTTGTTGTCTTTAGCAGTTCCCATGCCTGTAAATGCTTCCTGTAGTTGTTTTCCTACTGGTGTATCATAACCAAAGTCTTTGGGTCCTGTACCAGGAATCTCTTTGGTGAAATATAACATTGAACATACTAGAAGGTTTCCAAAGAGGAAAGTACCCTTCTTGTCTCCCTTAATATTTTTCAGGTTATCAATAAGCTCATCTTTTAACCATTCACACACATCTATCTTAGCATTGTTGTTTATCATTTCATGTGCACTGTAAATGCAAAGACTGGAAATAGAATTGAGTCTGTTAGCATGTGTGGATTTGTATCCAAGAAACATACTTACATATCTCACATTGATGGCCTTAATGTCATTCACTCTAAGTGATCTACTATCAGATGTTGCTTTGGTTAGGCTTGTCACCATTTTGTTAGGAATCTTCTTTATCTTATCAGGTCTACTACCAGTTGAGGGTAGACCAGTCACTGCCCTAATTGCTTGTTGGGTTATCTTACAAACATAATCCAACCATAAGAATTCTCCATGTTCTCTACTCAATAGAATTCTTACCACTTCCTCTGGAAATTTAGGGATATTCAGTATCTCCACAAAACCTAAAGTCTCCACAATCTTATGTTCGAGTTTAGCATTTCCATGTTCATCACAAATAACTTCATTAAACATTTTCATTAACTCCTCAGCTCCTAGATCTTCTATATTTCAATGTATATAGGTTCTTCTGCAAATGCCACCCCCTTAGGTATATTTGAAAAAGCTCCTATAGAGTCATCTTGCTTCACAATTTTGGGAATTATCTTAAAGACGGGCCTAGGTCATTTCATATTTTCCACAATGGTAGGGTTCAGAATAAATTCAGGAACAAAAGATGAAGCAACCATTATGAAAAATACCTCTTATCTGAATGCTTGTTGAATGCTTGAAAAACACTTCCAGATTTGCCTTGAATGCCTTTGATCGATTTTGCACTCACAGAAAGTTTGAATGCTCAGTGAGTTTGAAATGAGGGTTTCCGTGGTGCCAAAAAGTTCTTCAAAACATCATTAAATGCTTGTCGGTTAAGTGAAAACTTAACACACCTTCCTGTAAAGAAGAGATGTATCTTCTCACCATTAACCAAGGGTAGAATGCATGTTTTTCAATTTGTTGCCATACCCCCAAGGGATTATTCCTTAGTTAGATGAAGAATCTCTTGCTGTTGGAGAATTACTTTGTTCTACCGGTGAAGATATAATTTCATTAGTTCTTAGATCTCTTTTCTTAATCCATTGTTTAGAAATTTCTTGCTTTACTTCTTCTACCTTCTCTTTTCCCTTCAAGCTAGATTTCATATTGTTTTCTAGTGCATTCTTGCTTCTATAGAATTTAGCAATATGTCCAATCTTGTTACAAGCATAACAAGTTACATTATTCCTTTGAATGGCCTTTCCATATCCTACGTCGGTTTGTGTTCTACATTGATTAGATAAGTGCCCAAATCTTCCACAAACATAGCATTTCACATTCATTCTGCAATTTTCTGAATTATGACTAACTTTGCTACATTTGGAACATTGATTAGTGGGTAAGTTTGTGTTATGATTATTTCTAAATCTACATTGATTTTCTCTATGACCATATTTGTTGCAATTGAAACATTTACCATTAAATTTGTAACCATTAGGCTGTCTTACCGGTTTGATCTTATCTTCATTGATTGTAGTACCAGAACTATCTCCAACTTAAAATCCAAGTCCATTAGTATCTCCATCAGGTTTCTGACTTTTCAGCATGTTGTCAAGCTCCTCTAAACTTTTCTTGAATTTATCTTTGTTCTTATTTGCAGTAGCCAATTCATTTTCTAGAATTCCTTTTTGTCTCATAAGCTCAGTTTTATCATGTTCCATGTGAATCAGATCCATCTTTAGCATAGCATTCTCATGATTAAGTCTTAGATTTTCATTTCCAGCATCATTAAGTCTCCTAGCCAAGTCTTCTTCATTCTTCTTCCTATCTTCAATATCTCTACATAACCTCATAGTCATATCCTGCATTTCATTCTTCATATTATTTTTTTCTTGTCTCAACTTGTTTTCAAGTTCTCTAAGAGTTTATTTTTCATCACCCTCATTCTGCATCTACATATAAAGTTCTTTTGTCTTATTCTTTGCAATAACCAGGTTATTTTGAAGTGCCAGAATGAATTCTTGAGAAATTTTAAGTTCATCCTCCAATCTGATGTTCTCTACTTTTTCTCCATCTGTACCGGTGGCAGAATCTTCCTCAAGTTGTTAGGCTTTAAATAGAGGACCGGGCTGTGATACCAATTGGTAGATTCAATTATAGTCCCAAAGACACTGAGAGGGGGGGTGAGTTAGTGTCTAACTAGTTTACATAATATTTAAACTTATTAATAACTTTGCATCCCAAAATAGTGTACCGATAAATAAGAATTAGTGCAGCAAATAAGAATAACAGAGACATCATAGAGAACACATCATAACACAAGACATTTAATGAGGAAACCCGGTGTGGGAAAAACCTCAGTGGGATTTGTGACCCACAATATTCACTCACTGATCAATGAATAAATATTACTTACAATGAGGGTCTACACATGCAGGGAGGCCAACTACCTAAAGCTCACTACTTAATCACAAAAATGGAAGTCTCACTAACTTTCAAAATGGATGGTTAAATCCAATACAATGTACTGCTCAAATCAGCATCAACTATGCCAGGTTCAGTACAGGTTTAAGCTCAGTCTATAACCAAAACCTTCGCTATCCTTATCCTTCACATATACATATCCATGTCCTTACATACATATCTCTATCTATATAAAAGTGACTTACAAGACCTCATACATACATGAGTATTTTACCAAGTCGTCTTTTACAAAAAATTATAATTCAAAACAATAAATGTTTATTCCCTATTGGCCTGAGTGTCGGTATGTATTATAGCCAATGTTGGTGAAGTGTTTGCCAGTGTATGTAGAAGTCTATTTCCGGTGCTGATAACTGTCGGTTGGTTTCTAGATGAATACCATTTGGTTACCATCAATGACAACAATAACAATTCTCATAAGAGTGTAGAATGCCAATATTAGCCCCCTTGGATAGAGGTGTGGCGCTCTTTTCCTCTCAGGATAGGAGCGTGGCGCCCCTGTCCTTGCCCTATTTTGGGCAGGACCCTTTCGAGGGTTGCATTGTTGGTTGTGCCTCAGGTGGGAATCTCCCCCAATGTCGGTCTGTGATGAAATTCAAATCCACTAATAAGTTCAATAAGTTGAAGTTGGATAAGATTGGAGTGTGCACAAGCGATCAAACATTCAAGAGCATTCAAGCATTCAATCATTATTTTCTAGCATTAAGAGTTCTCAAGTCCCCCTTCAAAGCTAGGTGTTGCATTCAAGTCAAGGATTCAACCATTGAAGAGGAGATTGATTTCAACATTCAATTCTACACAAGCATTTCTATCAACATTGCTACTACAACCTCCCTTGAGGTGATTTATAATTCAATCTTTCATTTACATCTACTTGCAAGTACATTCTTTCATTACTTGGTTAATTCCAAAAGTGGGGTTTGACCTAAAGGAAAACCCCCAATCCCAACCCATTTTCCTCTCTTTTTTGTGTGTAGTTTGCATGTGCGCAGTTGTACTTTCGAATTCGGGCTCCATTTGCAGAGGCAACAAAACCCTTTTCATTTCATGGATTTTTCGGAGGACCATGTACATTCCCACCACGGTCCGAGAAAATTTTCTTCAAATTCACCGAGTGACTTCATCTCAACATTTTACTACCAAATCCAAGTGCACATCTTCATCCCATACTCCGATCTCAAGTTATAATCGATTCTTTGTCACCTTTGTACTACATAATTCAATCAATTCCTTTCCATTTAAAACAAGGAAGAGGGGATCAACTTAGCATTCCCAATTCATTTAGAATTCAATATACCATCTTTGTGTGGAGAGATTGAATCTAGTGAATTATCCTCTCCTCTTCCTAATATAATGGTGAAAATTTCTTCAGTGATAATCAATAGAGAAACTCTCATCTCTCTTTGAGGGAAAGGGTAGTTTTCTTCTTGATTTATTATTCACCATTTTCCTACCATTACATTTTGGTGAACTCGGCATCTTGCATTCTTTCCTTTGAACAAAATTGCATATTTTTCATTTACAAGTTTCAACTTTCTGCAAACTTAGTGGTTAAATCATTAAAAAATCTAGTTTTAAAAATTAAAATTGAACTTGTGATTTGTAAAAATTGCTTGTGGTTATATTAGGTCTGAAAAATTGCTTTGTTTGTCAAATTCAATTTCCTCTCTGTCTATTCGAATTGTAATTAAAAGTTACAAAATTAAGAGGTTACTTGTTAAAACCCTAATTTTCAAAGATCATCTTGATTTTGTGCAAAAATTGGATTTTAATTTAATTTCCAGATTTCTGATTGTTCTCAGATTTGTCTTCAATCTTATAATTCAAATTTTCAATTTCCCCTCTTTTTTCCCAAAATTCAAATTTGAAAATTAAGTGGTTAGGTCATCAAACCCTAATTTTTAAAATTAATTGGATTTTGTGTGAATTTCAAATTAATTTCATTTACATTTAGATTTATAAACATTTTTCAAGGTGTCCCTATCCATTATGTTTGACCCGTTTCAAAATTGCAATTCAATTCCTTTTTTTTCTTCAAAACCCTAATAGGGTCCTATTTTTCATATTTGCACCTTCATTTCGCCCATCACGAGATCATAAAATTCACCAATTTTTTGGGGTTAGCTTTAAAATCATCGTAATATCTATACTTGAAAAATTTCAAAAAAAGTTGGTTGGACCATGTGCGTTCTCGCCACAATCCTTGACTTTTTTCCCAAAATTTGGGAGACTGTTATGACTGTATTTACTAGCCTAAATCCAAAATATTGGTTGATTTTGTCGATTTTTGATCCCTCTAGAATCAAAAATACCTTCAAAATTCAACATTTCAACTTTCAAGAAAAAATTTAAAATTAAGAGGTTAATTATAGTCTGCCCTGAATTTAAAAATTTTGATTTTAAAGTTAAGTGGTATTCCCTTGGCCCTAATTTTAAAATTCCAATTTCCTTTTAGTTTTGGAAATTGTTTCATCCTTTTCCCCCAACAAAGTTCAAATTGTGTAATCATTATTTTCTTGAATTTTGCATTACTCAATTTTGTAAGCTTTGTTGTACAATTCAAAATTCTATTTTTTCCTCTAGTGCATGAGTTTTACCACTATTCGTCCTACCTATCCTATCCTCATTAGATGAAGCATTAGAATTAAGGCTTCCCAAGGTTTAATTACCAAGGAGATGGAGCCTAATTTGAGTGACTTCTTTAATGAGGATCATGCTAATTCTTCCCATCCTAATTATGTGCCTTTTCACCCCATTGATGTATCCCATGATGAAGAAGACGCTTTAACTAGGGTTTCTTTAGATCAACTTTCCACATTGGACAATCAATTTGATAGCTTTCAACAATAGATGTCCCGAGAATACCCTAATAGTGAAGCTCTTCCATTAATTGAAGGTCTTAAGCGCATGATTCAAAGTGATAAGAATGGAATTGATATATTGCATGACATTGCACATATTGTTGATTCTAATGTCATGCCTATCAAGAGTTGTGCTGAAACCCTAGGTTATTCACAACCTCCAACACAAGTCAATCCTTCAATTCCTTTGACTACTCCTATGAGTAGTATTCCTACATTCACATCCAACATCATGGCTACTTCAACCCAAAGTGTCATTCCTACAACCATAGGTCATGGTGGAAATACCTCTTCTTCATTTAATCCTCCATCATTACCTATGACTTCCATGAGTGTTCCTATTATTCCTCAACCAATCAGTGTGACACAAGGGGGAAATTCCTTCAACAACTTTATTCCTCCTTTAAGTGTCCCTTTCTTACCCAATCATCACCAATTCCTACTTATCATAATGTACCACCACCTTATTCCTAGTACATGCCTTCTTTCAATAATATAACACCACCTTCTCAATCACTTATGTCTAACATCAATTCTTCCACCGAAATGACAATTAACAATCTTGCTCAAACCATGTCTTCCTTACAATAACAAATTGCTTCCATGAGTCAATCCAAGTTTAGTGTTCCCACCTTTGATGTTGTGAGCCCAATTTATCTTGATATTGTTAAAGTTGTGCCACCTAAACTTTACGAGATCCCTCAATTGGAACTCTATAATGGAAAAGGCGATCCTCTTACACATGTCAAAACATTCCAAGCCTTGTGTATTGATTTTGCTTATGATCAAAGATTGCTTGCAAACTATTTACAAGAACACTAAGAGATAAGGATTTACAATGGTATTTCTATTTGCCTTCTTATTCTATTACTTCCTTTCAACAATTGGAAAATTCTTTCATCCAACAATTTCAAAACAACATTGGTCCTAAAATCACTTTGACTGATTTAATGCATTGTAAACAAGGTGTTAAAGAAAAGTGACTGATTACATTGGTAGATATAAGAATTTGTGTGCTCAAATTTCTTTTCATGTGCCTGATAATGATATTAAAATAATTTTTATTTCTAATTTACATAAAGATATTAGGGAAAAGCTTCTTTTATCTGAGTTTGCTTCCTTTTCGCAGTTGTGCACAACACTCCACAATTATCAACTGGTTGTGAGTCAAATGGAGAAATCCACTCCTATGGCTCCAAGTGATAAGGGGGAGAGTGTTCAACAACTGTTTGTGAAGTTCAAACCAACCAAAAGCTTCATCAAGTTCAATGATCCAATCAACAACAACCATGTGAATGCTACAATAGGTGTGCCTTCTATTTCTAATTTTTTTAAAGAGAAAGGTAGTTTACTTCTTTGAATGAGTCTTTACATAATATTATCTCTTAGTTGTTGTATAGAAATGTTATCAAACTTCCTCCTATGAAACAAATTGATCCTTCTAAACTTGCATCTCCTTATTTTGATAACAATTCCTTTTGCCAATTCCATCATCAACTTGGTCATGATACTGAGAAATGTTTTGCATTTAAAAATAAGGTTCAAGACTTGATTGATAATAATACTATATCTATGGTAGGTGCGAATGATAAAGGGAATAAATCAATTGCTCCTCCTAATCAAAATATTAAGTTTTTCACTAATCCTTTGCCATCTCATACCTCTAACGTTATTGAGATTGTGCCTAATTCTCTCACTTCTGAAGAATTCACCTCTATGGCTCCAAACTTGGTTAATATGGTAGAAAAATAGGATATGCCTAAGGATCCTTGTATTAAATTTGACCCTAGTGAGACCATTAGAGCACCTGATGGCCCTTTATACATAGTTTCAAAGGTTAAGGATATCCCTTAACATGGTGTCATGATTGATCCCTCTTGCATAGTTAATGTCATAACTAAAAAGTATCTTATGACTTTATGATTGCATAAACCACTATATGATGTTTCTAATGTGGTTGTGAAGTTATTTGATGGCTTCTCTTGTCATACCATTGGGTCTATCACCCTTCTTGTTGAAGTTCATGCTAAGTCCATGGATGTTGACTTTGTTATCATACCTTCTTTTGAGCAATTCCATGTGAAGTTGGGTTGTCCTTGGCTATCTTCCATGAAGGCTATTGCTTATCTAATCCACAAGTGTCTTAAATTTCCTCACAATGAAGAAATCATAACCATGAACCATATCTTATTTTGTCCATCTGAAAGAATCATTGGTGTTCCTATTGATCTCTTTTGGCCTAAACAATTTCAATCTCTTCCATTAAGGAGCGATGCTCTTTTCCAATCTTATCAAAAATGGAGAATGATATGATTTTATCCTTAAGTAAACCTAGATCTCCAATACTTGACATTCCTATTATTCTTCAAGATGAGGTTCTTCCTCTCTCAGATAGAACTAATCTCCCTCCTAAGGAAGATTGTCCACCTACCCCTATGGATGTGACTTTCCCTTCTCTTAAGGAGAACAACAATATTCCTCCTAAGGTTGGACCTATACCTCCTTCTCATGATGGACTTGGTCTCCTTCCTACACCTAATATTCCTCCTTTTTATGGTGAAATTCCACCTCCTTCTGCTTATCAAGAGAAGAGGCATGTTTCTCCTATTGTTCAACCAAAAAGATGCCAACCTCAACCTTCCACTATCAAGGAGAAAAACACTCCTACTTTTTCAAATGTTCCTCCTCCTTCTCAACCTTCCACTAAGACTCGATAGAATCGTTGTGTGAGAGAACACCAATGAAGACACCATGTTCAAGATCATGAAGCTATCCTTGAAAAATACTCAATCTCCTCAGACTTCGACAGTTGACATGATTCCCTTTTCTCCTAAGCAATATTTTCAGCCTGCATCTCCATATCATAAGTTGCACAAAACAAGTGATGGTTTAATTCCTATTCATGTGCTTGCTCCTCTTTCTCTAAACTTTGATGAAGAAATGGGTGAAAATGTTATTCATAATGGAAATACAAATCCTAAAGCCTCTTATAGTGAGTATGAGTATTTTGATGTGGACAAACATTTATCAAATGAATTTTCACAAACCTTAATCCTAGCTCCTAGAATCGAACAAAGTGACTTACAACATGAGCATAGTCCTTGTTTGGATCTTGTGATAGCTCCATCCATTGTGCTCGATCTCACTCCTCTGGTGTGTTTCTCACCTTCCCAAAATATTGATCACCAAGATCGGGAGGCAGATGTTGTGCTAGATTAGCAATATTAGAACTATAGATCTTTCTTTCTCCTCTTTCTTTCTCTTTTGTGACCATTCTTCTATGTGTATCCAGGTTCTTCTATTGTTCTCTTATTGTCTACCTGGGGATGATACAAAGCATTGAGATCTTTTCTTGGTCTCTTTCATGTTAACTCAAAAGACATCCTCTTTTCCCTTTCTTCTAAGGTATTGTCCTTCTTTCAGGAATGAAGATTATTATATGCTCATACATACATGATATACATGAGTTATTATACAACATACTGACTCTGAGGAAAGTGAAACTACCTCATGTTTTGTGATTCATTATCCTTCGATTTATTCCTCACTTGAGGGATAAATCCTTGTGATAATGTACTCCCTCCTTCTCTCTCTTGGGTGTATCCTACCTTAAATCAATCGCTCCCAATAAGGTGTGTGTGATCACTTTAACATGGGGGCATACACTCCGCTCATACTTTCCCTCTTGTGATACTTATAATTACTTAGTGAACTTTGTTTTGCTTTGTAATCTTCAGTATCCTTGCTTTCATGACTCATAGTGAAGGGAACTTTTCTACTTCCAGTCATGGTTCTCCCCTTCTCGATCTTCCCTTTTACTTTTTCAATTGAAGTTATAAGATCCTAAGTCCACTATGGGCTTGGTGCATCTTGCCTCCTTGACATGGTAAAATTATTTCAATCTTGTTTCCTTGTACTTTACTAACACTATTGGCATACACTTATACTCCCACTAAAGTGGGGGCTAAATGTAGTTTCATAAAATTGAGATCCTGGCATTTTTTGACTGCATTAGGTCCTCACGCATGTGAATTCGAATCCTCTAGTTTGATCGGAGAATGAAGATTGCTTATCTTATAGAAACAACTTCTTCCTTGGCCTCTACATTACCCTGTCTGCACTCTGCCCTGGAGAAAGGGGTAGGATAGGGTGCCCCACTATCCCTCCTTGGATAGGGGCATGGTGCCCCTATCCCTACCTTATTTTGGGGCATGACCTTTTCTAGGGTTGCATTGTTGGTTTTTCCTCGGGCGGGAAACTCCCTCGATGTCGGCCCGTGATGAAATTCAAATCCACTAACATGTATTTAAGGGGAATTCATCCTCTCATTTGAAAAAAGTTTAATAAGTTGAAGTTGGATAAGATTGGAGTTTGCACAAGTGATCAAGCATTCAAGCATTCAAGAATTATTTTCTAGCATTGAGCATTCTCAAGTCTCCCTTTAAGGCTAGGTGTTGCATTCAAGTCAAGGATTCAACCATTGAATAGGAGATTGATTTCAACATTCAATTCTACACAAAGAATTTCTATCAAGATTTCTACTACAACTTCCTTTGAGGTGATTTACAATTTAGTCTTTCATTTACATCTACTTGCAAGTACTTTCTTTCATTACTTGGTTAATTCAAAAACTGGGGTTTGACCTAAAGGAAAACCCCCAATCCCAACCCATTTTCCTCTTTTTTCTCTGTGTAGGTTGTAGGTACGTAGTTGTACTTTCAGATTCGGGCTCCATTTGCAAAGGCGGAAAAACTCTTTTTGTTTCATGGATTTTTTGGAGGATCGCATACATTCCCACCATGGTCCGGGCAACTTTTCTTCAAATTCGCAAGGGGACTTTGTCTGGACATTTTACTGCCAGATCCAAGTGCACAATTTCATCCAATATTTCGATCTCAAGTTATAACCGATTCTTTGTCACTTTTGCACTACATAATTCAATCAATTTCCTTTCCAAATCAAACAAAAAAGAGGGGATCAACTTAGAATTCTCAATTCATTCAGAATTCAATCTACCATCTTTGTGTGGAGAGATTGAATCTAGTGAATTATCCTCTCCTCTTTCCAATTTAATGGTGAAAAGTTCTTGAATGGTAATCCATAGTGAAACTCTCTTCTCTCTTTGAGGGAAAGGGTAGTTTCCTTGTATTATCATTCACCATTTTCCTGATGAATAATGATGAATAGTAAATACCCAATAGGTACTGAGAGGGGGGTGAATCAGTATAGACAAAAATTTCTCTAACAAATTAAACTGCAAAGCATGCACTAACTAGCAAACAACATCACCAACCTAAACCAAAGCAATACCGGTAAAACATAGTAAGACTGTAAAAGACATAAACCAGTAACACTTAGATCATCTCAAAACCTAATATCTCGTCCAAATTCACCCATATGCTTAAGTAGGAAATACATCAGAAATACAATGACCATTAGATCAGCTTGCATTGTCGCTTAACATAAAACACTAAAACATCACATGAAAAAGCATCACACATAACACACAGTTTTTTTATGCGGAAACCCAACTGGGAAAAACCACAGTGGGGATGAATACCCAAAATCTATTCTTGAACTCTGTTGAAGTTCACTCTATTAGGAGCCTAATCCGGTTAAAGAATTTACAACAGGTTCTTGTAGGAACTGATCCTGCTAGGGATCACCCGGTTAAGGGATGGCTAAATACCCAGTTAGAGGTTAAAACCCTGTTAAAGGTTACCTCATAAGAGGATTTGAAGAACTCAATGATTTTGAGTCACCTTGTTAAAGGATTTACAAAAAGCCTGTTAAAGCTACCTGGTAAAGGGATTTTCTATCTAATAAAGTGGTTAGAAGTCAACAGGTAATACATTGATCTGATAACAACACTTAATTCCAAGGAAGATCTACTTCAGTTCCTTTACTTCTGCAATCACAAATCTCTACTCACTTCTCCGGTCTAGCAAGAAATACCTCACATACATTCATTTTCCAACAACTTCAAATGAAAATCATCATCGACCTTATAGACAATAATTAGGTCAGTGGCCAAAACCTAAAAACCCTAAGAATCTAGGTTAACAATACAGTCGGTCCAATCCTGGCCATTTAATCACATTACATAGGGTAAAACACTTTTGAACAAATCTCAAGATGTTCTTCATCATTTGTTCTTCATTTCTTTTGGAAGCTGATAACCCATCACGCGCTCTCCACCGTTTACTAAGATTTTGCACAATCCCAAGGTAGATAGAATCAATCTTCTCATGCAAGATCCTCAAGGAAATCCTTCATGCGCACAAGGCTGACGTGGCAATGCGATATAATTTTCATTACAATGATAAATCATCACAGTATGTCATCGATCGAATCGCACAAACTTGGAATGCATCAGCTGGAAACCCTGAAGCTGAGACTACCAACCAGTAGTCATATCAAGGGAGACCCTGATACAAACTTTGCACATACCAGTTTATACTACCAATTTACTTACTCCAACATACCGGTTCACACTTCATCATACCGATTCACTTGCTAGTTTACTTACTTCAACATATTGACATCAATGACAACATAGATTATCATCATGTAATCAAAATTTGCACATATGCCAAAAATCTCCCCCTTTGGCATTGATGGTAATACACAATGTAGTCACACAAATCTGTCCAGCTTAATTAAATAAATATTCGCTATTTATTTGATTAAAAATCTACTAGTCATCAGTTAATTAAATTAATATTTAATTAATTCATCCCCAAACATTCTTCTATTAATTAAATAAATTATTCAATTTATTTTAATTAATTCATTAAACCAAATACAAATCAATTAAATAAATAAAATCTATTTATTTAATTAAATCCCCTTTTCCTCTTTTAAATAAATTAAATAAAACATTTATTTAAATCATTTTAAAAACCTCCCCACTTGCATTTTCCTACAAATACAACTTGCACACATTTATTGAAATAAATGAATTTTTATTTTAATAAAATCCTATTTTTCCTCACCCACCAAACCCACTTGCAAATCTAATCCTCTTCTAGATTCTTCTAATCGCTTCTAATTAGCCTAAACCATCTTCTAAATTTTGTCACATTCCTAAACAAATGAGAGGTCACTTCTCAAACTTCAAAGTCTTTGATAGCCATTAAAGGCTTCCAACCTTCAACCACTTAATTCTTCAAAGTCTTTGATAGCCATTAAAAGCTTTCAACTTCCAACCACTTAATTCCTCAAAGTCTTCAATAACCATTAATGGTTAACTCAAACCCTCTTACATGGTTAAAACATTTGTTTTAACTCAACCTTCACCCAACCCAAGGGTCTCATCAAGCCTTTAATGCTTTGACCATGATTATCTCTTAATCATTTGCACAAAGGTTTATCCTTGGATTAACTCTTAATCCAATGGGTAATCCTAATTTAGGCTTGACCCTTACCTTCTAGATAACCATGAGGTCTCCTCAGGCATTTAATGCCTCCAACCCCTTCTCTCAACCCAACCCTATGTTGACACTTGTCACCATTTCGTTGGTGCAAATTGTGCACATGGATCCCCAACTTTCAAGCTTGGCTCTTGATTAAACCTTTCAATCCTGGCCATCCATTGCTCCATCTTTCCTATAAATAGAGCCCATTCCTTCATAATCCAGATCCTGAAAACTTGTATGCATTTAAGCTATAGGCATTTTTAGAGAACATTTTAGCATAATTATCTAATATCTTGTCTTTTTGGATAAAATAAATCATTTTAGCATCAATAGCATAGTATTAGCTTTTCATTTCACATTTGGAGCACAATACTACAATCTCAATCCTCCATAAGCATCCATAGTGCAAAAAGCTGCTGAGAGCTACACTATTTTGGAACTTGGAGAGGAGAGGAACAAGGGAGAAGAAGCCAAGAGCATGTTAGGAGGCATTTGGAGATGCCTCATCGTATTTACCTTCCTAGTTAGACATTTTATCATGCTTTTGGTATCTCTTTTGATATGCTTGTGTAGGAAAGTATTTGGTTTATGATTTCTAACACTAACAACTTGGTTTTTCTTCTTATTTGTGTTTTGTTATCATTGACTAACCTTCCCTTTTTGCAGAGCATCATTTGGTGAACCCGACGTGAATCGAAGAGCAATCATTTTTGAAGACTGCTAACTTTTGAATGTTTTAATTGACACACAAGTTGCGCTTCGGCGCTATTGAACACGTTCTAGCGCTACCGACACTTTTTTATTTTAGTGCTATTGTCACTAAAATAGTGCTATTGCTAAACTTTCAACGCTTTTGTATTTGTTTTGGCGCTATTGAAACTCTTTCAGCGCTTTTGCCTCTCGGGCTTTATCCTTCTTTAAGCACTTCTGTTTAAACACAGACTAGCGCTATTGCAACAGAAAGTTGTAAAACTCACCTTGTAACCGAAAAATTGAAAATCTTAGGCTTGTGGAAGCCCCCCTTGGACATAGATTTCACTAACAAAATTGTGGTTTGTGCAAGTTTAAAACTCACCACTAAAATCACAAATTTTCCTTTGGAGTTTTTAAAACACTTGAAAACGAACATTTACTTCCATTGCAAGTTAGGATTCATCTTCATTTTGGTGCTTAAAATAAACAAACAAATTTGCTTTCCTTGCATCAAACTTAAAAATCACAAGCCACACTTCAATTTTTGGGCAAATAAAAAGAATAATCCACTTGTTTTGATTTTTGTAAAAACAAATTTTACTTCAAGCAAAACGTGTTTTTCATTAAGTTGACCAGGATTTCTGAATTCTAGAGTACAAAACACATTGCCTTTGAAGTTAAAAAGAACACCATGGCTATTGGAGCAACATCTCCAAATAGTTAGATCACATTTGCAATGATGGATTAAAAAAAGAACAAGTGAATTTTGTGTTTGGCACACTTGTGCAAAAAGGTCAGTCGAGTGGTCCTACCTCTAACACACACTATCCTCTCCCTTGGCTCTCGTGGTCCTAGTTGCAAGAGAAAAGTGTTAGTAACACTCACATTTTATCTTTTTAAGAGAGGCCTGCCAAGGGATCGATACTCTTGGGAATGACCTCGCGCGGTAAATCCTTCGAGCCGCTATAGAAATCAGGTGAGAGCGAAAGCTGTAGCCTTGGGTATAGCTGTTCCTACAGTGTAACTGGCCGAAAGGACAAATGGGCCCCACCACCAGTTACAAGGCTCTTAAGTGAGTCACTGTAGAATGAACTTATGTCCAAAAACATCGAACATGACTAAACACCTTTAAGTAGTAGCCCACCTGTTCTATTGATTGAGGATATTTGCGATATAATTTAGTGCAAGAGCATAGATGGTTTTGCTCCCAAGATACTCACCATACATATTTCCTTGAGTAGAAACATAGCTTTTTGAAAAGTCACTTGTGGCTTGATAAAAGTGGTGACTCCCCCATCATAGGGATCATCTATTTGTTATGCTCGTGCAAGACTTAGTATATCACATCCTTACCTGCCACGGCGGGATTCATAAGGTATGTAGTACCAAAGTCGAAGAAATATCAAGATGTGGGCTAAATTTATCACAACTGGCCATTTGACCTTAGGGATAAAAAGTGTTTGAAGTGTGTTCGTTTTAAAGACCTAGTGCAAATTGAGCCGACTTCAGGCTTTGGAAATACACCTTAAAATACATCTAAAGGAAGGGTCATATACAAGTCCAAGGATTGGGTTGATCTAGACCCATACTCATTTGTGCCTTTTTAGGCAACATTCTTGTGTTTGTGTGCTTGCTTTGTTTTCTTGTCAAAGAAAAATCAGAAAATCACTTCCAAAAACAAAGTATTCATCCAACCAAAAACATCACAAACAAAGTGCAAACAACAAAGAGTCAGATTTTATGACCATTCTTCACATCTTGCGAAAGAAGAAGCGTCATTAGAATATCAACTTGAAAAGAAGACCATTAAGCTCAAAGGCTTTAATCAAAAGAAGGAAGTTCTTCTATATAAATAGACAAATATTTGTCTCACATAGAGTCTTTCTGCATCGCATGCGTCTCTACCTTCAAGGCAAAACAAACAAATTTGATTCAGAGACATTGAACCGCAGAGCTTTTATGCAATATAGAGCTCTGAGTTATCACAAAAACCAAGGAGGAAAGATTAATCCCAACTTCTTCCCAAACTTCTGTATCACATACAACACAACTCGAGAAATACCACCAACACTTGAAAGGGAAGAGGTAGAGTTTGTCCCATTCGTAACACAAAGTTTTTATTGAAAGTTGAAAACATTTCATCCATCATCTCACTCATACATCATCACTTCATCATCAATTCATTCCAACTCTCAAAACATTAAGAGGTTCTTGTCCCAAGATTCCTTTTAGATATTGCTTGAATCAAACGCATCACATCACTTTTTAGATTGTTTCTACATCTAGGATAAGCTTATCCTAGGAAACACATCTACACAGGTTAAAACTATTTCATGAGTGAATCCTCTCATTACTAGGTAATTAAATCTATAACACATCTCAGATTTCTTTACACCTTATCACATCCAAATCTTATCAAGCAAGCAAGCAATTAAAAAAAAAAGAATTTCGGTTACATCTACCTTAAAAGTGCTAGAGATCCACATGCAACACAATTCACCAACCATCAAATCTCATTACATTAAACAAACTCATCATTATCTTCAATCAACTTCAAACAAAACTTTCAAGCAAAATGGCTCAAACCCGATCACAGTCGAGGCAACGAGAAATAGAAAGGGAAGAAGAAGAAGAGGAAAATCTTAATGAATTTCAAGAAGCACTTGGAGGAAATGCAGATGATGAAAACCCAAGTACTCCCACTCCTGCAACAATAGAAAGGGCCCAACATAACCCTCTCTTTAATAGACTATTTGACGAAATACTCAGGAGCAATGCAGATGCTCACTTCTTAAAACTCACTCAAGAAGGAGCAAAACTCCCCTCTGACTTTGATCTTTCCCAATTAAGACAAGCATCAGAAAGACAAAGTCGCCATGAAGAGGAAAGAGGTAGAGATCCTATCAGATATAACATTCCTCGAGGTAACCCACCACCTCCTCCTCCAAATGAAATGGAGATGTTGCGGCAACAAGTCGAGAATCTTGCCCAACAACTTCGTAGTGGTGTCAAAACTAACCAATTCTCACTCAATGACATCTGTCCCTATCCTTTTGATAGGAATCTTTATATGCCACCCTTTCCACAAGGATTTGAAACACCCAAATTTGAAAAATATAGAGGAAAGGGAGATCCCCGTGATCATGTCAGATAATTTCATTCCGCTTGTCTTGAAGTGGCATATGAAGACACATACCTAATGCGCCTTTTTCCCCAAAGCTTGGGAGGAACAACCACATCATGGTTTTCCCGACTACCAGGTGGCATTAGAACATTTGAGGAACTCATCCAGAAGTTTCTAGCACATTACTCTCATAACATTGAACGTGACATCACCATGGCTGATCTGTGCAACACCAAACAAAAACTAGGTGAACTTTTCTCAGTATTCCTGCAACGATGGCGCCAAATGTCTAGCAGATGTTCTCTTCAGTTACCTGAATGAGAACTAGTGGAAATTTTCATTTCCAACTTAAACAAAGAAATGGAATTTCACTTGGATGTCAAAGACACAGACTCTTTTAACGATATGATCACCAAGGGATTGAAATGTGAAAGGGAACTCATCAAGAAAAGACTCATCAAAATCTTTAATGAACCAAAAGATGGTCCTCGCCCGCGTTTCAATAGCGATAAACCAAACTTCTGGAATAAAAACAAGAATATCGTCAATGATGGGGTTGTGGATGCCCAGACTATCCAAAATGCACAACCTGTGGTTCAGTTTGTAGGACAAAATCCTCCACCTCAGAATAACACAAATGTTCCTTCCAATCAAGTTCGCATCACATCTCACGATGAACCAAGACCTCGTCAGCAAAAATAGAAATGCACATACACTCCCTTAGGGGAACCCATTGAAACTATCTTGCGACAACTCATTTCTCAAAATTTGGTCACTCTACCTAAACTATCAAACTACGAGCCTCAAGTCAAACCGGCATGGTGGAGAGATGCTGAACACTGTGAATTCCATCAAGGAAGAGGGCACAAGACAAGTAATTGTCACCGATTAAAAGATCTTATCCAGGATCTTATTAACCGAGGAGAAATTGAAATAGAAGGACATGACCCAAAAACAACCAATAATGATCATCTGATGTTCAAAAATCCACTTCCATCACAAGATCAAAGGGGTCCTTCCACTTCTAGGCGAGGCACTGATACCACTGATTATACACAGGCTGCGTATAATTACACTGTAAATCATCTATATGATGCCAATGAACAAGTTGCAACTATAACCTTCAAAAATCCCAACTCAAATTGCAATGTTGTTACATGTCGTGGCAAGGTCACCATAAAAGCAGCTCCACAAGGCACCACCTCCATCCCAAAGCAGTACAATCTTGTGGAACAATTAGATAAAACGTTTGCGCTCATATCCATTTTAGAGCTTTTACGCCTATCGCCATCTCATAAAACTATCTTGGATCAAGCACTCCAAGAGGCATCAGTCCCTGCAAATCTGAATACAGACCAATTTCAAGCCATGGTTGGAAGTCTAAAGTCATCACCTTGTCTCACTTTTTCCGAAAGTGACAACTCTTCCTTCCAGCAACCTCATAACGCTTCGCTACACATTGAAGGCTTCATCAACCAACACAAGATCAAGCGAGTCTTGATCGATAATGGAGCAGGCCTGAATATTTGTACATTACAGTTGGTCACAACATTGGGATATGCGGTAGAATCAGTGGATCCTCGTAAGAAGATCACCATCAAAGCCTATGATGATGCAGAGCGTTCATCCAAAGGAGCTGTGGTACTGCCAATCCGAGTGGGCCCTATGGTAAAGCACATCATCTGTCAGGTTCTGGACCTTCCTTTTCCATACAATCTATTATTAGGGAGACCTTGGATATATGCCATGCAAGCCGTTCCATCTACCTATCATCAATGTATCAAGTTCCCACATAATGGTGTAGAGATCACAATCCTGGGCGATGCAAATCCCTTCGCATTTTGCCATAATATCAGCCATCAACTAGAGATTACTGTTCCTAATAATAGAGAAGCCATTTCCTCCACATCATATATAAGTCCCGCTTCTCTTGCCAGTTCAAACACCACTATACCCAAGCAAGAAAAGCTTAAGATGAAAGTAGTAGAGGAAGGTCCCGGGGAATACAACTTGAGTCAACTCTTTTGTGTGGGATAGATGCCCACTTCCCCTAGAACACATGGTAAACCACAGCAGTTACTCCAGCAACCACTGATCATGCCAACATGTTCTTTGACGCCTTTCATCCTTGGAAAGAGTCAAGAAGAAGAAACCCAAGATGAGGACCTAGCGGACTGGATCTATAAAGATCCCATCACCACTGATATACCGCGAGTTACACTTCCTACAGATCAGTATGGCAAAGGTCTCCTCATTATGCAAAGAATGGGATATGATGGTCAGAGTGCTTTGGGATATTGCAAACAAGGATGACATGAACCTCTGTTGCCAGAATTCAAGCCCAAAGGTAATATAGGCCTAGGCTTTGAGAAAGAGATCCTTCCTAAACTCAAATTCAAAGGAAAACCCAGCAAACCATTATGTCAGCCTACTGCAAAAAGGACACCTTTCATCATTAAAGTAGCCTCAAGCACCATCCCAACTACCCCATCAAGGCTCAAAACCCCAACACAACTATCACCAATGCCGTTCATCCCACCAAGTGAACCAGTAATCCCATCAATAGTACCGTTAGCAGCAGCAACTGTATCAAAACCCGCAACAACATCTATGGCACCAGTAGTTCCAGCAGAAGCCACTGAGTCAACAATGCCGATACTTCCTGTACCAGATTCTTTTATCCCCATCAATCTTCCTGCAGCACCGATCACTACAAAGGTACATCAACCAATCACACCTGCGGTATTTAACTCCAAAGACATCCCAGTATGGTATAGTAATCGGATGTTGGAAAGTGACTCAGAAACTGACTCACATAAGTGGGAATTTGATTCTGTACAGCTTAACACTTCAGATGAGGAAGACACCTCACCACCTCCGCCATGCAAAGACATCCCTGTTTATGGAGAAGCACAGATAAAGACCACTTGGGTACCTGAGCTGGAAACATCTTTCACAAACCCTATGTCTCATCCTACACCTAATTCTGATAGGGAGAGTACCATCAACGACCTTCACCATAACGTCTTAACCCTCACTGATACCAGGGAGAGTACCATTAACGCACTTAACCTAATCGATGAAGTAATACCCATTATCCATCTTGAACTCATCGAATGGAACCAACCAAATCCCCCATGTCTTGACTTCTTCCAAAATGACGAGGCCATCATTGAATTTTTGGAATTAAGGGATAATCTACCAAGCGGGGATCACAAAGATGGATTAGCCATTGAACTTAACAGCACAGCATACTTCGGGGCAGATGCCAAACCCTTCAGCTGCAAAAATATAACAATAAAACATGGATCTTCCAGTGAAAACCACACTGTGGCACTATTTGATCCAACAAAAGTAAAAAGAAAGAGCGTATCCAATGGTGAAAACCTCTCTGAGGCACCTGAGGATGAAGGGTTTGACATTCTCCCTGCTAGTACACAACAGGAATGATCAACAATTCTCATTGAGGAAAACAATGAATACAATGTGGGGACTCTTGAAAATCCTCATCTCATACATCTAGCATCTCTTCTCACTCCAGAGGAACAACCTAAGTTTATAGAGTTCTTCTAGAAGCGTCAGATCAACTTTGCATGGTCATATGCTGACATGCCTGGGCTTGATCCTGATTTAGTCATGCATCATCTCACCATAGCAGAAGGAGCCAAACCTGTCAAGCAGAAGCTTCGTAAGATGCATCCTCAGATTGCAGTGCTAGTCAAAACAGAACTCAAGAAACTCCTAGATGTTGGATTCATTAGACCAATTGATTATGCAGAATGGATCTCCAACATTGTGCCTATCGGCAAACCAAAAGGGGGCATCCACATTTGTACCGACTTCTGAGATCTAAATAAGGCTTGTCCTAAGAATGACTTCCCCCTACCAAATATCGACATCATAGTGGATCTGACAGCAGGACATGCCATGCTTTCACTCATGGATGGCTTTTCAGGATACAATCAGATAAAGATCGCACCAGAAGATCAACATAAGACAGCCTTCACATGTCCATGGGCACATATTGCTGGAATGTAATGCCTTTTGGTCTAAAGAATGCAGGAGCGACCTATCAACGAGCAATGACCACTATCTTCCAGGACATGATGCATACTATGATGGAAGATTATGTTGATGACTTACTAGCAAAATCACTCACCAGAGAAGGACATCTCCACATCTTAGATAAAATCTTTGATAGACTGGAACAATACCATGTTCAACTCAACCCAAAGAAATGTGTCTTTGGAGTGACCTTTGGGAAGCTTCTAGGATACATTGTCTCAAGCAAAGGCATTGAGGTCGACCCAGCAAAGGTTAAGGCAATCATGGACATGCCACCTCCAAAGAATATTAGTCAGCTACGGACATTACAAGGGCGACTTCAATCCATTCGAAGATTCATTGCACAATTGGCTGATAAGTGTCACCCCTTCACACACTTGCTACACAAGAACATCCACTTTCAGTGGGATGCCTGATGCCAACAAGCATTTCAGACGCTTAAAGACTATCTCATGAATCCACCATTGCTGATGCCACCAGATCCAAGTAGACCGTTGTTACTCTATATCTCAGCAACAAGTACAACATTGGGTGTACTACTGGCACAACATAATGCAGAAGGAAAAGAGTGTGCTGTTTACTACATCTCTCGCACACTGGTAGGCTATGAACTCAATTACACCCCTATTGAGCGAGCTTGCCTAGCAGTAATCCTGGCAGCCACTAAACTGAGGCATTATCTGTTAACACACAAAGTACAACTCATTGCAAAGATTGATCCACTCAAGTATTTACTTAGCAAAGCAACTTTGACAAGCCGCTTGGCCAAATGGGTGATGATTCTAAGTGAATTTGACATCGAGTACATGAACCGTAAAGCTATCAAAGGTCAAGTTATTGCAGATCAGTTGGCCAATGCACCACTCATAGGTGATCATCCTCTCATTTCCAATTTTCGAGATAAAGAGATATTCATGATCACTACAGTACAACCATGGAAACTATATTTTGATGGTTCATACACTAGGCACGGCTCGGGGGCAGGCATTCTGTTTATCACACCTCAAGGGGACAACATCCCAAAGTCTTACAAGCTCACATTTCCATGCACCAACAACATAGCAGAGTATGAGGCCTTGATCATAGGACTTAGGCTCGCCATACAATGGAAATTACAAGAACTGCAAGTATATGGCGACTCACAACTGGTCATTCGACAAGCAACTGATGAGTATCAGACCAAGGATGATAAACTCATGCCATACAATCAAATGGTGGACAATCTAAAGACATCATTTACTACTATCACATTTGAGAAGATACCAAGAGATCAGAATCGGGCTGGTGCGCTATGGCTACCATCGCATCTCTACTAGATCTTCCACAAAATTCAACACACTACGAGTTCTTGGTAGAACAACTTTGGATTCCCGCTTATGATATCCCTGAATCCGAAATGATATGTCACCTTGTTAGTTCCGAATCCCCATGGTACGGTGAGTTCTACACCTATCTCCGTGATCACACCCTTCCTCCTAACCAATCGAATAACCAACGTAAAACCTTCATTCGCCAAACTGCTCAATATACCATTATTGCTGAAACCCTATACCACCGCAGTCTTGATGGTACTCTCCTTCGATGTCTGGAACAAGGTGAGATAACAAAGGCTTTGGAAGAAGTCCATGAAGGAATTTGCGGGACTCATTCAAGTGGTCCATCACTAGCCAAGAAACTCCTGCGCACTGGATACTATTGGCCATCTATGGAAAAAGATTCCTACTACTTTGTTAGAAAATGCAAGAAATGTCAAGTTCATGGCGACCTGATACATGCACCAGCTCAGGAACTGCAACCAATCACGACACCATGGCCTTTTTGTCAATGGGGCTTTGACCTTGTGGGTAAGATTCATCCATCTTCATCTAATGGCCACAAATTCATTATTACCGCCACCGAATATTTTACAAAGTGGATCGAAGCTGTTCCACTTACCCAAGTCACCGGCAAGCAGATTGCTTCATTCATCCTCAACTACATCATCTGCCGGTATGGTGTGCCCATGTCCATCATCACAGATAACGGTCTTCCTTTCAAAAATTAGGATGTCCGCGAACTCTGTGCGAAATTTCATATCCAACACCGCTTTTCCACTCCCTATTATCCACAAGGCAATGGTCAGGCTGAAGCATCCAATAAAAACATATTGAGGATCCTAAAGAAGACAGTCAATGATGCCGGCCGTGATTGGCATGTTCAATTGAATCTAGCACTATGGGCATATCGAACTAGCATTCGAACCCCTACAGGTGCAACTCCTTATTCATTGGTCTATGGTGCAGAAGCTATCTTGCCTATTGAGGTCGAGATACCATCATTACGGGTTTCCTTGCATAATCTGATAGATGATGAAGCTTACAGAGTATCCCGTCTTCAGGACTTAGAGTTACTTGATGAGAAGCGACAAGCTACATACAATCATCTCAAAGCCTATCAGCAGCGCATGAGCAAAAGCTACAATCATCGAGTTAGACCTCGTACATTTGAGGTAGGTGATCTTGTTCTCTAAGAGAATCCTCATAACCAACCAAACAGAGAACATTAGGGCAAGTTTGAATCAAACTGGCTAGGCCCATATGTTGTCACTGCTGTATTCGAGTCCGGGGCATATCAGTTGGCTACATCAGAAGGAGAACTGCTCGCAGATCCAATCAACAACATGCACCTCAAATGATTTTACACATAAGTTGTACAGAGCATTAGGCTCCCCTGCATATCAGAAAATACCAAAAACATTCAGAAAATGACCTGAAGAAATACAAAAACATTCAAAAAAGTAAAGAAAAAATTATGCATCCAAACGGTGAACAACCACTCCGGTGGCACCTTGGGTAAGTACGATGGTGAAAACCTAGCAAACAGGCGCCACTCGTAAAGGCAATGGCTCTAGTATCTTTCAGGCTCGTTGCGATCACCTTCATACATACATCCATACATCCATCCAAACCATGGCTTGTTATTTGATCTGCAATAAGAGAAAGTACTTCATGCGTCTTGCATCCCACTTTTCATAGTCATGTCTACACTTGGGGGCAATACCCTTAAAATCTTGTTGCTGGAAGTGGATTCTACATTACGTATGTCTCGCAAAATCCAAAAACATCCAAAACAATTCAAAAATCCAAAAAACATCCAAATCAATTCAAAAAATCCAAAAACATTCAAAACTATTACACAAAATCCAAAAACATCGAAAAACCATCGAAAATAAAAATAAAAAACATGGCAGCACCTTGTACATATTCATCCGAACAGATACAAAGAAAACATTGACATAATACTCACACAATGACCACTTATCAATCGACCACACAATCAACATCACCACTCAAAACTGTCTTCAAAAAGGATGCATCCTTCCTTACCAAAACAAAGACAAAAGTGACGTTTTCTTTGACAAGAAAATTATGTTAAGTTATCAAATACTTGGTTGGTTTGTGAGTACTATCGTTCATTTATCTGTATCGAGATCTTTCAGCATTGTTTTGTATCTTTTGCGCATTATTTCCGATGAAGTTCTGGGGCATGTACTAATGGTGTCTACGTGGGAAGTTCACCAAGCTATATGATCTTATGCAAAATGTAGTCATAGATCACTACGGCTTGTTGACTACAGCGTATATCTCAACCATATGGGCATGAATCATTACCAAGGATCCTTATTCTTTATTCTTTATGTATATACTGTTTGTTTGCAGGTACAAATGCTCATCCTTTGGTTCCTCCTCATCCAAATTGGATTAAGGTTTTATTTCTTAGTACGGTATGCACTTGTCTCAGGATATGATCAGCCTAAGATCAAGGAGGATGATCCAAGTCATGCATGAACGGAGATAATCCTTGTCTGTTCCACAAGCAATACTCTAGTCGACTTGACCCTTATATCAAGTCGTTTGTATTAACTTGCTATATCAAATCCATGAAAGGAATACTCAGGTCATCTTGAATCATTATGTCAAGATGCTTGTATTCTCTTCCAAAATTTTAAAGCTCAATGATGAAAATCGAGCACTATGGATCGTCATTTCATCCCATCTATTTATATCTTGCATTCCGTTGCATATCACCCATCCATTCATTCATTCATATATAGGCTTTTATATGCAAAAATGTGAAAATTAAGCTAGTCTTGGATACAATCACGACTGAGTACTCTGATACATCATCAATGCATCATGCCAAGTCTTAAAAACCTTGCATCCCTCATGGTCATATCATCATTGCATTTAGGTGCATCTTGCATTAAGTACATTCATGTCATTTTTAACTTTGCACGTAGTTCATTTTCTTGACATTTAGTTTTCATTAATCATTTGCATCATTGCATCAATCATAAATAATTAGATCCATTCGTGGGATTAAATTGTCTTTGATTATATTAAGCCATTTACTATGCATTCCTTTAGTGTCAGTTATCCATTTTATTATCCTTTATCATTTATTATTGCATCCTTTCATTAGTGAAAAAGTGCATTCATTCAGTTATTAAAGTATCTTATTAGGCACATTTTAGGATTCATTACATTTCATTATCCATTTTTAATTGCATTAGGGTACAATTATTCAAGTCATAAGTTATAGTATCATCACATTATCACTTTTTACTTAGATCATATTTATGCATTTAAAATCATAAATCCATTTTTTTCCAAACATTGGTTCATACCATTTTATATATATCCATTTTACATACGCATTCATTTAGGCATTATCATATAAAGCATTTGTACTTTACATTTTGTTTATCCATATTGCATTTATTTAAACATCTAGATGCATATTCATCCATAAACATCAGTGATTCGACCATTGCATTAACATCATCACATAAATCATCTCATCATTATATTGCAATAGGAAACACCAAAATCCTATTCATAAATCAACACAAGCATACATCATCATCATGGCATTACATACATACAACATTGCATCAAAAATCAAAACAAATCATATATAAACCTGCATTCACATGTCAGTATCCCACATCATAAATCATCATAAAAACATGCATATAAGAAACATCTCATCAAATGCATACATATACACATATCCATCTAAACAATAAACTCATCATCTTGCATAAACATCCATATAAATCAAATGCATGTCATCAAAATATGAGATCTCATCATATATCTCATCTCATATATCAGAGTACAATGAAGTCTACAAAATCGGCTACCAAGAGCCATCCAAGATACAGTCCAAAAAATAAACAATGATACAAATACATATATGCATGAATGCTCTCTCAAATGCCGCTCTGGCCCGATGCTGTCCCAACACCTCCACCTGCTCCACCACTGGTGCCTGCACTACCTGATCCATCTTTCCGTGGAGGCCTCATCGAACCCCCACTCCCTCCTGCATCCTCTGATCTCTCCTGCCGTAGAGGACTCATCACACCCCCACTACTCTGCACCCTCTGCAATCGCTCTGATTTGGCCTGCCGCATCTGCGAATAGCTGAGAGCTCGCTGGCTAACTAGTACAACCTGCTCATATAAGCCCCGCCAGTACTCTATCTCAGCCTGTGCTCGCCGCATCTCCCTCATCACCTCCCCTGTAGGACCCTGTGCTCCTACTCCGATCCGAACCCTCTCCTGCAGCTCGGACAATCTCTCCACTGCACTATCCCTCTCCTGTAGGACCACCGCCAGCTCTGCCTCCCATGCAAATAGCTGCACATCCCTAGCTGCTACCTCCTCTAAATCCTCTATCCGGATCTGCAAATGAGCTATCATATGATCCCGCAGATCTCCAGTGGCCCCCTCCTTGGTGTCCATCGCTGCCTCACCTGTATCAGTGGCTCCCTCCCCAGTGGCTCCCTCCCCTCTGTCCATCGGGATCTCCCTCTCCATCCCCCTCCCACTCAGTTGCACTCCTCCCTGCATCAAAGGTCCCTATGATATCTGTAGAGGTAGTCCACCTCTCCTTCTCCGCTGCCTCTGCATCCCCAACCCACCTCCTCCTCCTCCTCCACCACCACCTCCTCCTCCTGCTCCTCCTCCTCCTCCTCCTCCACCTCCTCCATCTCCTCCTCTTGACCTAGGTCCTCGACCTCCTGCTCTCCTCTGTCTTCGTCCCCTCTCATCCTCAAAATCTGGGATCGGCTCAGTTGGGTCAGATATCCATAGGATCGGGTGTGCTTCCCGGTACTGCGTATACTCATCTGTCACCCTTGCATCAATGACCCTCGATCCTAGGTCCCATGGCCTCGCCTGCAGTGTCTGAAACTCTACCAGTGCCTGATCATAAGGTAGCACTGGACCCCATGCATACCTCTCTCGAATCACCCGCGCATACTCTCCAGATCCACTGGGTAGTCCCTGCTGCCGTCCGAACTACCTCATCACTCTCCCGGGCACTTGTCTCTCTACATGATATGAGGTCCTCCCAATGAGGAATCGGGTCATGAAGACATACGGCAGTGCCTCTGTGTCATCATCCCATGGCTCACACTCCAAGTATGGCCGCCATATCACTGCATCCAGGTCATCCAATGCCCGCCGCCACCACTCTAACTTCCCCAAGTGGGGCTGACTCATCATGCCACTGTACATAAACATGTATGGGAGATCCACTGCATGGAATCTAAGACTCACCGGTCGAGTCACTTGTAAGTGCTCCCAAGCCCAAATATGTAGCAGCGTCATGCCCACTGCTAAGGAACCCCTCCCTTGGTACACTACCTCATGAAGCTCCTGATACATTTGCACCAGCACGCATGGCCCCCATGCAAATCGGGTCCCCTTGATCATCATCATCTCGATAACCTGTCCCCATCCCACCACCAACCCATGTGACCGCCTGTCTGGACACAGCAGCCCTCCTACAATACCTGACAAAACTACTGGAAGAGGCTCATATAACGCTGCTATATCCTCCCAAGCAATAGAGCCATCATCAATATATACATCATCATCAAAAATCCTCTGCACTGCCACAGTCCCCCAGGATCTATCATATGTGACCAGCTCCCCTTGAATCGAAATCCATAGGATGCGCCACACATCCTCCAAGGTCACGGTCATCTCCCCCTGTGCCTAATGAAAGGTGCATGTCTCACTGTGCCACCGCTCTGCCAGTGCTGTGATCAATCCGTGATTCATACGAATCACGGGCATGTGCATCACCTCATATAAACCAGTCATGGCAATGCAGTCTATCTCTGCCTGTGTCAATCGGTCCCGTAACTCCTGTGTCGCAGGATGGCGCTCGTGTAACTGCAACACGCGTAGATCCTTCTGCACAAGGACATTCATCAATCACCATCAGTTCTTTTGTTTTCAAACTTTCTTAAGTTTAAACCTAGACTATCATCAGATACTTTGATCAAGTATCTTCGGGTCTCAACAGGTAAGCAATCATGGCCACCTAGACTTCAACGAGCATTTATCCTAACAAATGACCTAAGTCTCATTAGGCTGCTATGGTTCAAAACAACTCCCACTTCACCTCGCCATCCACCCATCATTGGCATCGGGAGATTTTTTTCATCCAACACTGGGGCATCTCTTTATCCTAAGGCCAAAGCGCTATTTTACCATCAAAAGTGCTAGTTTCTCAACAATAGCACTACAACCCTAGCAAAAGCGCTCAATCAACTATACAAAAGCACTCAAAGAGGGGCAAATTTTCATTCTTTTTCGAGAGATCGCCCGATTTTTCAAAAAAATTTCGGCCCATCTCTCAAGGGGGCATACCACCCATTAAATTTACATTTTATGGGGCATTTTCTTCACACCAGTTTTTCTTTCTTTGAAACGACGTGATAAACCGCACCGTCTCAAAGAGGGGCAAATGTAGTCACACAAATCTGTCCAGCTTAATTAAATAAATATTCGCTATTTATTTGATTAAAAATCTACTAGCCATCAGTTAATTAAATTAATATTTAATTAATTCATCCCCAAACATTCTTCTATTAATTAAATAAATTATTCAATTTATTTTAATTAATTCATTAAACCAAATACAAATCAATTAAATAAATAAAATCTATTTATTTAATTAAATCCCCTTTTCCTCTTTTAAATAAATTAAATAAAACATTTATTTAAATCATTTTAAAAACCTCCCCACTTGCATTTTCCTACAAATACAACTTGCACACATTTATTGAAATAAATGAATTTTTATTTTAATAAAATCCTATTTTTCCTCACCCACCAAACCCACTTGCAAATCTAATCCTCTTCTAGATTCTTCTAATCGCTTCTAATTAGCCTAAACCATCTTCTAAATTTTGTCACATTCCTAAACAAATGAGAGGTCACTTCTCAAACTTCAAAGTCTTTGATAGCCATTAAAGGCTTCCAACCTTCAACCACTTAATTCTTCAAAGTCTTTGATAGCCATTAAAAGCTTTCAACTTCCAACCACTTAATTCCTCAAAGTCTTCAATAACCATTAATGGTTAACTCAAACCCTCTTACATGGTTAAAACATTTGTTTTAACTCAACCTTCACCCAACCCAAGGGTCTCATCAAGCCTTTAATGCTTTGACCATGATTATCTCTTAATCATTTGCACAAAGGTTTATCCTTGGATTAACTCTTAATCCAATGGGTAATCCTAATTTAGGCTTGACCCTTACCTTCTAGATAACCATGAGGTCTCCTCAGGCATTTAATGCCTCCAACCCCTTCTCTCAACCCAACCCTATGTTGACACTTGTCACCATTTCGTTGGTGCAAATTGTGCACATGGATCCCCAACTTTCAAGCTTGGCTCTTGATTAAACCTTTCAATCCTGGCCATCCATTGCTCCATTTTTCCTATAAATAGAGCCCATTCCTTCATAATCCAGATCCTGAAAACTTGTATGCATTTAAGCTATAGGCATTTTTAGAGAACATTTTAGCATAATTATCTAATATCTTGTCTTTTTGGATAAAATAAATCATTTTAGCATCAATAGCATAGTATTAGCTTTTCATTTCACATTTGGAGCACAATACTACAATCTCAATCCTCCATAAGCATCCATAGTGCAAAAAGCTGCTGAGAGCTACACTATTTTGGAACTTGGAGAGGAGAGGAACAAGGGAGAAGAAGCCAAGAGCATGTTAGGAGGCATTTGGAGATGCCTCATCGTATTTACCTTCCTAGTTAGACATTTTATCATGCTTTTGGTATCTCTTTTGATATGCTTGTGTAGGAAAGTATTTGGTTTATGATTTCTAACTCTAACAACTTGGTTTTTCTTCTTATTTGTGTTTTGTTATCATTGACTAACCTTCCCTTTTTGCAGAGAATCACACAAATATATCTCTACATCTTCTTCCATATTATATATCTTCAATACTGCAAATATCTTCTCTGCTTCACATCTTCTCCCTCTTTGACAACAATGCCAAAGTGGAGGCACAAGCTTCCATGTTCCACTATGTTGCTCCCCCTGAGGAGTAGGATCCTTCAACACATCAATCCTGAAAAGATTTGACAATGCAATACCTGACTGATGTGGAGCACATACCTTTAGTTCACCTCTTGAACGGGAAACACCCCTAATTCACCTCTTAAATAGGTAAATGTAGCCTTTGGTAGAGGCTTGGTGAATATATCTACTAAGTGATCCTTACTGGAAACATGTTCCAATACAACCTCTTTGTTTTGAACTTTCTCCCTCAAGAAATGATACTTGAGTTCGAAGTGCTTGGTTCTAGCATACAATATTGGATTCTTGGAAATATTAATTGCACTTGTGTTATCACAAAATATACTCACCGGTTCAGATACAGGGACTTTGAAACTACTTAATACATGTTTCATCCAAATTGTCTGAGTATAGTTCATAAATGCTGCCACATATTCTGCTTCTGCTATGGACTGAGAGATGCAACTTTGCTTCTTGCTCATCAATGAGACTTGTCTACCACCAATAAATAATGCACCACCGGTTGTGCTCTTTTAGTCATCCACATCACCAGCCCAATCGACATCGGTAAATACTTTGAGATTGAAATCATTATTGTATGGATACCACAATCCTTAATCTATAGTTCCCTTCAGATATCTGAGAATCCGCTTGACTTCTACCAAGTGGGATTCTCTTGGACTTTCTGGAAACATGCAACAATGCCCACTGCATGTGCAATGTCCAGTTTGTTGTGTACTACATAGTGCAACTTACCAGTCATTGACTAGTATTCTTTCTCATTCACCAACGCTGAGTCATCTTCTTTTGACAATTTACAACTGGTCATCATCGATGTACCAACTGGTTTTCTATCCTCCATGCCAAAGGTCTTTAACACCTCTTTGACATACTTGGATTGAGTGATGAAGATACCATCTTTCATTTGTTGAATCTTTAGTCCAATGAAGAACTTAATCTCTCTGATTAGTGACATCTCAAATTCCTTCTTCATTTCATTTGCAAACGCATGACTCATCTTGTCATCTCCACCAAAAATTATGTTATCAACAAACACTTCACAGATCAAAATATGATCTCCTTCTAACTTCAGATAGATATTGCTATCTTCACTTGTTCTTTCAAATCCAATCTTCACAAGATGGGAGTGTAAATGTTCATACCATGCTCTAGGTGCTTGCTTCAATCCATACAAGGCTTTGTGTAGCCTACACACCATATCACTATCTTCTGATAGGGAAAACCCATCTGGTTGCTCTATATACACTTCTTCTTCAAGTATTTCCTTCAGGAATGCATATTTTACATCCATCCGATACACTTTGAATCCCTTGAAGGCTACATATGCAAGTAGCATTTGAACTCCTTCCAATCTAGCTACTGGAGAAAAGGTTTCTCCATAGTCTTCTCCTTCTTCTTGAGCATATCAATTATATACCAATCTTGCTTTGTTTCTTACCACTGTGCCATGTTCATTCGGCTTGTTTCTAAAAACCCATTTGGTGCCAATAACATTTTTGTGCTCAGGTTTGGGTACCAAAGACCGTGTACCATTATTTTCTTTCTGGTCAAGTTCCTCTTCCATAGCCTTAATCCAGTCTTCATCTTTGTGTGCCTCTTTAAATGTTTTGGGCTCAAATTCGGAAACCATGCAAGAATTCTCTCTAACCTTTCTTCTTGTGGGTATTCTTGCATCCTTATCCCCTATGATTTGATTTGGATCATGATGAAGCTTTACATACCTAGGGATGATATTAGTTGATTCCTCTTGCTTTTTCTCTTCATCCTCATCTTCATCTTCATCTACATCAGCGTCTACTAGTGTAGGAGCACTATTACTTGTACTTGGTTGTTTTGCAACTAGTTCCTAGAAGGTTACACCCGGTTCATCCAATTGTTCGCTGCTAGTGTCCTCAGATTTCTCAGAAGTTTCATCAACTCTTACATTGATACTTTCAACAATTCTCTGAGTCCAATTGTTAAAACACTTAAGAGCTTTTCTCTTGGTGGAATACCCTAGGAATATTCCCTCATCACATTTTGCATCAAACTTTCTCTAGTGTTCACTTCTCTTGATATAACACTTGCTACCAAATACTCTAAAGTAGCTTACTATTGGAGTCTTACCAGTGCAATACTCATAAGGAGTTTTATCCTTACCTTTCTTGATGAGTACCCGGTTCATAGTATAGACTGCAGTGCTCACCGCTTCTCTCCAAAAATTGTGAGCAACCTTCCCTTGAATCAGTATCATTCTAGCTACTTCAACTACAGTCCGATTATTCCTTTTTGCTAGGCCATTCTATTGTGGAGTCCAAGGGGCACATAGTTGCCTCTTGATGTCATTCTCTTCATAGTACTTATTGAATTCACTAGAAGTGAACTCACCTTCTTGGTCAATTCTAAGGCATTTAATCCTCTTACCGCTTTCCTTTTCAACTAGGGCTCTGAAGGCTTTAAACTTTCCAAAAGCTTCAGACTTGTGTTTCAAGAATGTGACCCACATCATTCTTGAGAAATCATTAGTAATAATCATAAAGTACCTATCTCCCTGAATACTCCTAGTTTTCATAGGACCACACAAATCAGTGTACACAAGATCAAGTAAATTATCTGCTGTGAAAGATTTACCTTTGAAGGTTGAGGAAGAATTTTCCCTAGTTGACATTCTCTGCACAAAGGATTCTCTGGTTTGTTCAGCAGAGGCCATCCTCTAACTTCCTTTATCTTACTAGCCTTCACAATATTATCCAAATTTACATGGTAGAGGGTCCTATTCCATATCCAACTGTCATCAAACTTAGCCATTTGACATTGACTGATATTTATATTTAACTGAAATAAGTTACCTCCGGTCTACATACCGGTGGCCATCAGTTCACCACTCTTTCCTTTTATTTTGTACACTCCATCTTTGAATTCCAGAGTGAGTCCTTTATCATTCAGTTGGGAAACACTCAAAAAGTTATGCCTGAGACCTTCTACCCAATACACATTATCAACACTACTTTTTCCATTTAGAGAGATGGACCTTTTTCCTTTTACCATACATGATGCATCATTACCAAATCGGACTACACCTCCATCGTACTCTTCTAAAGACAGAAACTTCCTCCAATCACCAGTCATGTGGTGAGAACATCCACTATCAATAATCCACTCATTAGAATTATCAAAGCGAGAGAAATAGCCTTCTTGTCTGACACATCTTCCTTAATGGCTACAAACACTATGTCTTCCCTTTCTCCATCTTCTGATTCATCATTAGTGACACCTTCATCGACTGCAACAATACAGTTTCTCCTATTTCCTCCTTTGAACTTTTTAAACTTCTCTGGTTTGTCCTTATTATCACTATTAGGATAGTTGATAGCAATGTGCCTTATCCTATTGCAAGAAAAACATTTCAAAGGGAGCTTACCTTTGTATTCTAGTTCCCTTAGGAAGTCTCTTGGCAAGAAGAAATTCAAACTCCATCAGGATCTCCTCATCATCCATATCTCTTCTTTGTCTAGGTTCATAGCTGGTACCAACTTCTTTTCCCTTTCTAGATAGTGCAGGAGATGCTTTGAAGGCTGATTCAGTCTTCTGAACACTGCCTATTATCACTGTTTAAAAAATGGGTATTCTTGTCCCATAATTGGCTGTCTATGAAAATTTGAGTCTAGTAAGGCCTTGTTACCTCTAATTGCTTTAGGTCCAAAGAGGGTTTAAGGTTTAAGTTTTAATTGCTCTAGTGTCTAAGAAAAACCCTTTCATTCTAATTCTCTATATTTTTATTCACTTAAAGAAGGGTCCATCTGTCATGAAGAGTGTCCCCCCCCTTCTTATTTCTTCCTAGGCGGGTCTGGCAGCGCATTATTTTTCTAAGTCTTTCCTATTATTCTTAATGTTTAACTGGGTTTCTTAAACATCACGCAGGTTCCTTTTAATCTAAAGTCGTGTGTGAATTCGCAAGTCAAAGATGCCCATGGGTTACCATTCGCGAAGTGGCAAAAGGTGGAAAGTGGATCTGGCATCCAGGTTTTCACTAAGATAAAGACCGATCAAGTTCTTTTGATCGAATGGCTCGCGCGGTTTCGCTGGGTGAAGGTGCACGGGTTTTAGGCTTCGTGAAGTGGCGAAAAGGAAATTGGATCCATGAGGTAGTAAAAACTAAAGGTAAATGCTGATCAAGTTCTTTTTGATCAGATGGTCGGTGCTATTTCATAGCCCTAAGGTGCCTAAGATTTAACCTTCATGAAATAGCGAAGTGACATGGCAGCCACTTGAAAGATGTCGTGACAGTCTTTGAGGTGGATCTCGTGGAATTTTTTTCGACAAGTAAGTGAGTGACACGTTGGCTTCTTTTGCCAACTAGTTGCCAGGTTGGATGGTGCTGAGTTATAGGGCCCACTTCTACCAATTAAGATTCTTAAAAGGCGAGTATCTCAAGGATGATCCGATGGTGGGTGCCATTTCGCAAGACAAAGATGCAGGGTAATTTCCATTCACGAAGTAGCGAAAACCACTAGCCTTAAATGCTTGGAGCATGGTTAGTGGGGTTAACCACCAGTCACAGGATGAGATAAAGACAGATCAAGTTCCTTTTGATCGGATGGCCCACGCGGTTTCCCTGGGTGAATATACACGATGTTTAGCTTTTGCAAAGTAGCGAAAGAGATCTGAGCCCATCGCCGAATGAAGAATAGTCAATAAAGTAAAGTCCGTGCAAGTTTCGCTGGATTTGGCGGTTGGCGTGATTTCACTAGATGAAGAAGCATGGATTTTAGGCTTCGTTAAATGGCGAAACAACAAAGTGATAGAAACACAGACATTTTATGATCCGTTGGAGCAAAATTTTTGAATTCATTCATGAATTCAATTCTGAGGTGATGGCCGAAGTATGTGGTGTCACTATCGCAGTTAAGAGCCCGACTGCCGTATATACACTCACATCAATTGAATGTAGGCATCATTTCAAAGAGTTGTTGTAGAAAAGATGGTGCAGAGTAGAGTTCTTTGGGCCAAAAATAGGTTTTCTTGTATTTTGCTAACTAGTTATTTGAAAGATTGATTGAATTGTGGTTTTGTTCTATTAAAGAATTGTTGTGATTAGTAATTGAATTACTTGCATATCATTGAGATGGCACCCAAAAGGGACTTCACAAGGAAATTTAAGTAACAGGAGAGAGAAATTTGTGATGATATCTTGGAACAGTTGTCTCTGTCCACAAATGTAGCAGCTAAAGTTAAGGAATTAGTGCCCAAGGCACCTTGCTTAAGAATAGGAGAAGGATTATATGACAAGGGCAATTGGATAAGAGATCCATAGACAGGGTTGTCTGGTTTGGGTTTATTCAAGGTTGGATTTGGTATGAGACACTCCCCAGCCCGAATGAACAGTATTTGGGAGTTGGATATAGGTAAATTGGTGGTCCCTAGAGTGTTCATAGATGTGGATCTCTTAACTTAGATTGCACACAACTGTGACCCTATTACCAAAAGTGTTAGGGATATAGATGGAAAAACCCTCATTGAAGTAAATGATGATGAATTCAGAAATGTATTTGGGCTCAGTGAGGTGTCCAATTATTTGCATCCCATTAATTTTAAATCATTTGCTCAGGTCTACAATGCACAGAGTAATCATCTTAGAAATGGGCCTCTTAAAGAATTCTTTTTTAAAATAGGTGGATTGACTGTTGTAGGACCTAATACCATGGAGCCTTTCTCCTTAAGTTTGTTCACTCTTAGAGCCAAATGATTATACTAGTCACTTTCCCATATTTTTGGAGAGGATGCTGAAGTGAACATGCTGACTCATTACATGTTAATGATAGCTCAAATTTTAAATCCTTCTCTAGCAGTCACATTTGATTGTGCCCCCTATATTACTGATGCAATCCATGAAAGCTTGATAGGGATAAAGAATGGTAAGGTGGATAGGTCTTTTGGATGGTACTCCCTTCTCATGCATTTGTTTCTATTAAGGGTTGTGACTACTTTGCCAATGAAATGGATCTGGTGAAAGAAAATGATGGGGAGAAAATGCCAGTTCAATTATGGATCATCGTGTTGTCATAAGACAGGGAAGATGCTAGCTACCTAAAGTTTGATAAGTGGTTTGCATCCAAGATCAGAATTCTCTTATGCTCAGAGAATCCAAGGGTCCCTAAAGCTCTTTTGGAGTTTCTTAGGCCAAAGGAGTTTGCTGAAGAAATCTAAATTATCCACAATTGGGGTGACATGTACTTGTACCCTATTTCCACAGTTTTTCAGAGTATACGGTTTCAGAGGCACTCCATTTTTGTTACCATATCAAGTCTGACTGAAAGTAGGAATTGTAGAGGTCCTCAGGCAGATTGGGAGTGTGAAAGAGGAAGAGCTATCTAATAGAGGAAAAGGGACCATTTTCCCTGAAGTAACAAGAGAACATCAGTTTGTGATTACTAAGGGGGGATGGAAGTGCTTTGAGGAATTCTTTTAACCCGACCATTTGTCCACTACAGTGTCAAGGTTTTCTGAACCTGAAGACTTTTTTAATGGTATGTTTAGGAAAAGGGTAGTATGCAAAGGCAGACCTCACCAATTCCAATTCCCTGAAGACATCATTAGAAATGAGTTTGATTTGGATGAGCAAGAGTTGAGGAAAGAGAAATGGGTGGCCTACAAGAAGGCTCTTGATTTTGTGCACCAATTTGACACCAACTATGACCCTTTGTCCAGTTTTCACCCTTTTGAGGAAAAGGAAAAATTACTAATTCTTTGTTTTGAAGATGTAATGCAAACATTGAAAGAGAGAGGGAAGCAGTGATTAAAAATAACCCTGAGAAGGCAAGACTAGTTCTAGCTAGGTCTACATCTATTAAAGCAATCCCTCCGGGTGATTATGTATTACATAAGAAATCCAAGTATAGTGTGTTGGTGCCAACAATAGGGGAGCCTTCTACTTCAAGAGGGAAGAGGAAAATACAAGATTTAATTGACATTCAGGACTCCTGAAAGAAGCAAAGGGTGGGAAAGGAAGTGCAAACTAATGAGCCCCTATATTCCCCATCTCAATTCCCCATTCATATAGGAGATGAGCAGGTAGCAGCTGAGAAATTGTTGCAGTTAGGGAGTCTTGGAGAGATAGCCTATACCTATGATGAAGTAGAGGACGAAATGCCTGAGGACCCAGAAAATGCCGAGATGGACATAACCATCAATGAGTTCAAAGGCCAAGAACTGGATCCTGCCATTAAATAGGCCAGTGAATAATTCTTAGCTGATAGCAACTTTGTTACCTCAAGAGATTTCATGTAGTTTGTGTGTAAGCAGAATATTGATAATTTCAATACTAGATGTGAGAAGAGGAAGGGTGAGCAGCCCCACAAGGATGCAGCTGTGGTGGAGGAAGAAATAAAACAAGAAATGGTCATTGAATTTAAGACCATCACTCCTGAGCAAGGAAGGGAAATGGTAGCAAAGGTTGGTGTCCTCATCCTCCCTGAATGGGATATAGAAGATGCCTTGGTTTTAGAGGTAGTTAGGAAAGAGACCAAGCCTATGGAAGGAGTAACCTTCAAATTTCAATAAGGATGATGCATCCCTGGTCATGTGGTCTCTAAAAAGAGATGAAAATAGAAAGAGAAAGGATACCCTAGAGTCCAGCTACCTTGGAGGCATGATAGTAAAGAGGGTACAGAGTACTGGAGTGGTGGAGGCTACTAGCACAGTCTTAGAGACTACAAAATTTAGTCTTAGATAGTCTTGAAAGCCTACAATGAGGCTAAAGGAGAGGTAATGAGCTGAGATAGCATCATTGTTAAGTTGAAAAGGAAATTGGTAGGACAATACCATCAAGGTGAGTCCTCAACATTGATGATTTCTTCTTCTCCTGCATAGCCTCCATCCACTAGCCCTATCATTGAATTCCCACCTTCTCTTGCACCTTCCAGTTCCCAATCAGTTGAGATCACCCCTCAAGAGTTGGAAAAGTTAAAATAGGCTCAAATCCTGTTTGCAAATAAGTATGAAGAGAGAGTGAGGGCCACAATTTGAGTTTTGCTGACATTATAGGATCATCATTGGTGTATAACAACATAGGTAAAGTTTTGGACATGTGGAATGAGCTCAATGGAGACAAGGCTATTCTGATGCCTATTTTGGACAAGTGGAAGCCTAGGGAAGAAGACTTAGAACTTATGTGTGTATCTTATGATGAAGCAGGGGCTGACCCCATTATCAAATCCACTTGTGACTTGACAAAGGATTTGGCAAAGCTAGCAGAAGGAATAGATAATGTAGAGAGGAAGATCAATTTATATAAGAAAGAGTACACTGAGCAGGTATTTGAATTATTTCTTGGGGGTTTTGCCAGTCCAGCTCAATTGAAGGACAAACAAGTATGGCTCAATGAATTAGGTGCCAACCTATCTTTAAGGATAGAGGGAATCATTAGCACAAATGATACTTCCCTATTTGTTAGAACAATTGAGGAGATAGAGAAGATTAAATCACACTATGGTTTTTTAAATTCAGAGGTCAATAAAATGAGAAATTCTTGGAAGATATTAGCCAAGATAAGAGGGAAAGTTATTAACTTCTCATGGCTCACTGATGGCATGTACCAAGAGTGGACAAGAAAGTATGCAGTGCTGGATGTAGAGGTTCAAGAAGAAGCTGCATAATGACAACTAGCAAAAGGGGGCCGTTAGAAAATAGAAAAGATTTGTAACTTCTTGTTGAAACAAGAATATTGTTGTAACAAACTTTTTTGAAAAGGGTCTGAAGCTTGTATGCATCCATACTATTATAAATGGATACCAGGACTAGTTAGAAGAGGATCGCAAGAATTTGTAATGAAACTCTGCAAAAATATATCTAGGTTTTTCTGAGTTTACAGAGAATATTCTGAGTTTTGTAATTTTTTTCAAAATGAATATCAATATACAGACCATGAAATTTCAAGCCTAGAATTTGTATTATCTTCTGGTGTGCTTTCAAATAATTATTGGTTTCATTTGGGTAATCTAGGGTTATTCAATTGAACATGGATTGTAATGCAGTCTTTATAGATATGTTTCTTAGCTTTCTTCTTTAGGAGGGGAATTAAATACGTGAGGAATATCTATGTCAGTAAGTTATTTTGTTGGAGACTTTGAATCTGATGAACACTGTCTAGTCTAATAAGGAAAGACTCTTATATATGTTAGGCATGTATGGGGTTGATAGAAGCTGAAGTGATGTAGGATATGTTTAATTGTGAAATCCTTGTTTAATTTAGATGACTCTATGGCCTGGATAAAGCACTGGTATCAATTGTAGTTCTCTTCCTACATTTCTTGAAGATCAATACTGAACATGAGCATAAGCTTTCTTTTATTATTTCAGTTTGTGTTGAGGTGATAAGATTCACTGGTTTTGGACTAGTTTATTGTGGATCTATTTTAAAATTGTGAAATTATTCACAGGAGGTATACCCACCTGAACTTTGGATAAGTTCAAAGTGTAGAAGGTGCTTGAAACCTTGTCATATGTTTCTCTAAGGTTCTTTTTCCTTGATCTCTCTATTTAGAGACAAAGTTATTAATTTCTTACAGGGGATAAAAGGGGAATCATAATTTGAGAACAACAAAAGTGGTGACTCTTCTAGGGAGAGTCATTGTGCGTATCTAGATGTAGATTGGTGCTTGATCTAGCTCGAAATATCATTGGATATCTTTTTTTAAAGTTTTTTACCTGACCTTTGATTCGTGTGGTTCCTTTCTCTCTCTGAAAATTTTCATGATTTTGATTTAAAGATCGACAAATTTTCTATGTAAAGTTTGTTTTCATATTTCCCACAGTCTTTGTGGGTGGCGACTCTGATAATCTTAACCAATCCTTTTAAAATAGTTAAAATTATTTAAGAAAACAAGCATAATGTAGGGAGGAAAAAACACCAGGTGGTTCATGAAGAAGCATCCTCGTGAGATGTTGTAGGAGGGATTACCTGAACAGTCACGTAGAGGTTAGAAAAGATTAGTGGTTCATGAAGCATCTAATGTTGCTTGGGTACAGAAAAGCACCAATACGGGTAAGATATCTAAAAGACCTATCTATGCAAATTCAAGTTCATCTTCCCGCGAATCTGAGCATGATGTTTTAGGTTTCCATTCTGGTTTATTTGGGAATGTAGAAGATGTCCATTTTTCAAATCAAGGGATATCCCATGCTAGTTTTTCTGGGAAAGATAGAAGTAGTTCAAACATAGTCAGAGATTTTGTACCTAGGACCATTAATGGAAACATCAGTTTAATTGATATTGACCAAGTCAATGTCTTAGACTCTGAAGAAATCTTCCTTGATGAAGATAAGGTATCCTAGGAAATAAAGGACCTGAATAGAAGAGTCCATCATTTGATCTCCTTAAGAGCACAAAAGGAAGAAAATAAAGAGAGAGGAGTAAAGGCAAAATTGATGGAGAGAGATAGGCTCCTAAGAAAAATTGCTGACCTCGAGTTGCTTGCCCAAGAAAAGGCTAAGAGTGAGGATGAAGGTCCTGTAATTAGAGAAATTCTAGTTCCCCAAGCCAAATCAACATACAAGTCAGTAATCCAACCAAATAGGGAGGTTCCTGGTGACCCACAACCTGTTAGAAATAATGTTGATAAAGGAAAGTAGAAATGCATGGAAGGTGGGTTTGGATCTAAGACTACAGTGGAGATCTCTCATAGGCTATCAGCACATGAAAGAGAGATGGAGAGGATGAGAAAAGAGAAGGAAGATTTACAAATGGAGTTAGAAAAGGCTGAATTAGAAGCAGCTAATCAAGAAGTTAAAAGGAAGATTAGCTATCTGAAAGCACCTCCTATCACATTTCCTTCAGGAGATCAAAATAAACCCCTCCCTCAACAAGCTCCACTCCCTCCTTATAAAATTCAGCTAACTTTGCTTGTTAGCACTGCAACAGCCAATCAAGCCTCTGTTACTAACCAAGGTAACCAGATCTCTCTAGCTCAGAGCCCTAATGTAAGAATGAACATGGGTAATAACCATGTTGTTAACCCATTCCAGAGAAGACCTATTAATTTAGAACTTTATAGGTAGCTCTTTTTTGATGGAATCCCAGGGTACCCTAACCATGTTCCTACTGAGTTAAGAGATAGACTTCATAAATTTGTTGGAAATAATGCAATTAGTGCAGAAGAGCACTTAAAATCTTTTGGTGACTTGATTAATGATTATGAAATTGTGAATGAAGATGTCATCATGAAACTATTTGTATAGTCTTTAGTAGATGATGCAAGAGACTGGTATAGAGGTCTTCCTGTGAATAGCAATTGGTCTTAGGAGGATTTTAAAAATTGTTTTCAGGAACAGTATGGTGATAAGACAAATGTGAGCTATATGCTCAATGAGTTCGACAAGAACAGTATGGTGATAAGACAAATGTGAGCTATATGCTCAATGAGTTCAACAATATCAAAAAGTCTGATAATAAAATTGTCACTGATTTTAATGCTAGATTCTAGAAAGCAATGCATAGATTGTATCAGGTAATGAGATTAGAGGATAACATGTACCTGAACACTTATTACAATGCATTTGATTCTAAAATGGCTTATATTTTGAGGGATAAAAATATTCAGAGCCTGAGAGATGCATTTAGAATTGCTATCAATGTAGTGAGCAATAGAAAAGGATCAAGAAAACTAGGAAGAAGAGCTGATGGTAGGCTATGGCAGGAATCAAAACAACAACCTAATAAAGTTGCTAAAGAAAAAGATAAAATTGAAAAGTTAGTGACTGCTATGAAGGATCTTACTACCAAGGTGAGCAAAAATGATAAACCCCATTATAACTGGCAAGACAAACCTCCCAGGTTGCATGATATGCCTTACAAAACCGCCTGGAAGGATGGTATACCTCAGAATGAAAAACCAAAAAATACTCAGAGCCAAGATACCCCTGATCCTTTAAAAGGAAAAAATGTTCATAACATAGAGAACACTCCTTGGTGTATTGCTTGTGATGGGCCACATTCTCCTCATCAATGTGTTGTATCTCAAGCCCTTGAAGAATCCATGAGACAAGAGGCTGAGCCTGATATTAATATGTTTGAAACTATCATAGAAAGTGATGAGGAGTCTTTACAAAGTGAATTTAGTGATTGTGATGTGTTGGATAGTAAAAGGTCCTACCAAGGACAACTAACACTTTATTGGCATCCCACTTTGAATGTGGTAACAATCAAAGGTGAAGAAGTTCATCTCAAGAGGCCTAGTGATGAAGAAGTAAAAAATCTCACTAAGGCTGCTATAGCCAAAGCCAAGCACAATTACAATTTAAGGAGCACTAAAAGGGATAGCGATCAAGGTGAACTTGGTTCTATGTTTATAAAAGAGGTATCCCATAAGAAAGCAGCAAGTAGTGCTACTTTGCCTCAAGCTGGTCAAGAGTAGAAAGATCAAGTTAAAGAAGTACCCAAGGGTACAGATGATAAAGTTACTAATGATATACAAGGAGCTACCACAATGAAGAAGGCAAGTCAGCTTAAGGTAGAGAAAGCTAAAGCTAATACTGATTTGATTAGTAATTCCACATTTGATATGACTCAGGCTCTCGCCAAAATGAAGGTTATTGTCCCACTGATAGAGTTATTGAAAATAAAGGAACATAGAGAAGCTGCTCTATCTTTGTTTTCTAAGATACCAGACAGTAAGACATCTTCACTTTCTAGTTCAACTAAGGATGAAAAGGATCAGGAGCTGCAAACCCCAGAGGTATATGTTGGAACAACTATTACTCAAGAACCCTCATAGGTAGATCCTTTCTATGTTACATTATTAGTAAATAACTGGTTGATTAAAAATTGTATGATAGATTCTGGTGCAGCTGCAAATGTAATTCCTTATGGTGTCATGAAAGAATTAGGACTGTCAGTGAGTACAGTATACAGGAAATGCTATGCTATGGATAACAAAGAAGTTCCTGTGATAGGTACAATGAGAGATGCTGAGGTGAAGATAGAAGCATTCCCTGAAGCGACATATAAGATGTATGTTATTGTAACTGACACTAAGCCTCATTATGGCAAGTTGTTATCCAGGCAGTGGGCTGCAGCAGTAGGTGGAAATGTTTAATTGGATTTGTCATATGCTACCATCCCAATTAATGGGAATCAAGTCAAATTGTATAGAGAACCACGTGCCCCTAGGGTAATTGAGAAAGTAGATCCTAGCATGCTGAATTGTATGATTGATGTGGATCTTGACAATTTTAGAGTACATCCAATTTTACCCCAATTAAAGAATAGCAACTCCATTGTGATTGAATTGGAATCTCAACAACATGGTTTGTGGCAAATGTATTTTGATGGAGCTTGTTGTAAAGAAGGATATGGAGCAGGAGTTATTTTTGTGTCCCCTTCAGGTATAACTTTCAATTACTCCTTGTTAGCCTTTCAGTGTACAAATAACACTGCTAAATATGAAGCCCTATTAATGGGGCTTGAAGTTGCAAAAAGGCATGGAATTAAATTGTTGAGAGTGTTAGGAGATTTAGAGTTGGTTGTTTCTCAAGTAAGATCCAAGTATGCATCTAAGAATGATAGATTGAAAAGATACAAACATGCAGTCTGGGATGTGATTGAGCATTTTAGTGTATTTTCTATAAATTGGATAGAAAGATCTAAGAATATCATGGCATACTTCTTAGCTAATGTTGCATTAAAGAATGATGATGCAACACTAACCGGTATATCCACAATGGAGATAAAGGCTAGGCCTGCTATTCTTGACAATGTGTGTAATTGGCAAGTGTTTGCTGATGATGAAGATATTCTTAGGTTCATACAATGCATTGATGACTATGATGGACAAAAGATTGATTGCAATGCCTTGGTGGAAGTGGTTGACAACAGAGAAACTATGTTTGGAAATGACTTGGTTCAGTTAGAAACTAATGAAATACCTAAAGGGTTCATAGAGCTTGAAGGTATGTTTAGTTATAGTGATAGTCATCTGCACCAGCAATCAACCACTAAGTTGGATGAATTAGAGGAAGTAAACTTGGGGATAAAATCATCCCCTAAGGTGGTATATATTGGGAAAAAGTTGCCTCCTCATGTCAGAGTGAATCTCATTAATTTATTAAAGAAGTACAAGAATGTTTTTGCTTGGTCTTATGAAGATCTAAAGGCATATAGACATGATTTGTTTCAGCATGAAGTCCCTTTGCTTCTAGATGCTAAGCCTTTTAGACAAAAACAAAGACCTATTAACCCCCTGCTGGAATCTAAGATGTAGCAAGAATTAACCAAGTTAAGGGAAGAGGGAATTATTAAGCCTATAAGGCATTCCTCATGGGTCTCAAATTTAGTCCCAGTAAGAAAGAAGAATGGGGACATAAGACTCTATGTTGACTTTAGAAACCTGAATGTTGCTTCCTTGAAGGATAATTATTCTTCTCATAATATGGAAGCTATGTTGCAAAGAGTGACTGGTTGTGACCTATTGTCTATGATGGATGGATTTTCAGGGTATAACCAGGTGTTGGTAAAAGAATCAGAAAAATTCAAAACTGCTTTCACCACCCCTTGGGGAACTTATGTGTATGTTAGAATGCCTTTTGGTTTGAAAAATGTTGGAGCTACTTTTTAGAGGGCAATGGATGTAGCTTTCAAAGAATTCATCAACATCATCATGGTAGTGTATCAAGATGATTTGACATGCTTCTCCAAAAGGGTGGATGACCACTGTGGACATTTAGAAAAGGTTTTCAATAAGGCTTTGGAATTTGGAGTATCTTTAAATCCTAAGAAATATCATTTTGTTGTTACTGAAGGGAAGCTTCTAGGGCATATTGTCTCTAAAGAAGGAGTAAGAATAGACCTTGAAAGAATTGAGGCAATAAACAATGTGCCTGAACCAAAGAATGTTAAAGGTATCCAATCTTTCTTGGGCAAAGTTAATTTTGTTAGAAGATTTATTGCAAATTTTGCAGAGATAGTCAAGCCCATTGTTAAATTGCTTAAAAAGGATACAAAATTATGCTGGGATCAAGAAGCTTCAAAGGCTTTTGCTGAAATAAAAAAGGCTATTCAGGAGGCACCAGTGTTGAAATCCCCTGATTATAGTAAGCCTTTTTCTTTGTTTTCTTTTGCTTCATATCACACAGTGTCTACAGTTCTATTACAAAATGATAATGAAGGATATGAACATCCTATAGCTTTCTATAGCAAATCTTTATAGGCTACAAAGTTAAAATATGAAATCATGGAGAAGCAAGCATATGCTTTGGTCAAGGCTGTCAAAGCTTTTAGGCCATATCTTGTAAATGCATAACTAGTTGCCTATGTCCCACATGCTACTGTCAAAGATATCTTATCCCAGTCCGAGGTCACAAGTAAGAGATGCAGATGGATAAACAGAATCTAGGAGTTTGATTTGGAAATAAAGATCACTAAATTGGTAAGAGGTTTAGGCCTTGCTAAGCTTATGGCTGAGTCAAACCTTCTTGATATTGAAATAAATAATGTTGAAATTGAGAATGTCTTGGTCACCAGTATTGAAGCACAACCCTGGTACTCAGAGATAGTGCATTTTATAAGGGATGCAATATTTTCAGAAGGAATGACACATAATCAGAGAAGAACTCTGAAGTTAAAGTCACAGAAATATGTCCTCATTCGAGGTGATTTGTTTTGGAGGAATAGAGATGGGGCACTGCTAATGTGTTTGGATGAATTCCAGGCTAGGAGAGTATTACCTAAAATGCATGATGGAGTGTGTGGAGGTCATTAATCTGCTAAGACAACTACTGGTAAGATAGTTCGAGCTGGGTACTATTGGCCTACTTTGTTTAAAGATGCCCATGAATATGTCAGGAGATGTGACCCATGTCAGAAGTTTTCATCCAAATTGAAGTATGAGGGAGCTTTACCCCTCAACCTAGTCATAGTGGAAGCCCCTTTTGTCCAATGGGGTATTGATTTTATTAGAGAAATTATTGAGAAATCAGGAAGAGGCCATAGGTGGATTATAGTAGCTACTGACTATTTTACCAAATGGATTGAAGCTATACCCACCAGGAGAGCCACAAGTAAGGTTGTTATTGATTTTCTGATGGATAATGTTATAACCAGATTCAGAGTCCCTGTAAAACTAGTAATGGATAATGCCATGAGCTTCAGGTCAGAAGAGTTTGTTGAATTTCGTACTAGTCATGGAATAAATATGTCTTACTCTTCACCTTATCATCCTTAGGGTAATGGGAAAGCTGAAACTAGTAACAAGAACCTCTTGAACATCATCAAGAAAATCCTGGAAGAGAATAAAAGGTCTTGGGACCAGAAGTTGAAATTAGCCTTATAGGCTGACAAGGTTACTATCAAAAAGGCTATTGGGGTTTCACCCTTTGAATTAGTTTATGGCACACAATCTAGGGTGCCTATCAATAATCTTCTTCCAGTTTATAAGTTCTTGCAAGCTGAAGATATGGAGTTATCTCAACCCATGGAAGACCAGATGATTCAGATAGTGGAAGTTGTAGAAATTAGAACTCTGGCCCACAAGAGGAATCTAAAGATCTAGTTGTAGTCCAAATACCTATTTGATAAGAGAACCTCAATGAGAAAATTCCAAATTGGCGATGTAATTCTTCAATGGAATGTGAAAGGACAGGATAAGGGAAAGCACAAGAAATTCGAGTCACTATGGATTGGCCCCTCTATGGTCTATGATCTTAATGGAAAAGACTCATATTTTTTGAAGAATATGAATGATGAAGTACAAGAATTTCTAGTGCATGGACAATTCCTGAAACATTACTTCTCTTGATGTCCATGCACAGTAGGTCCCTGTTTGTTTTTATTTAGGTTTTGTTTTTGTGTTTGTTTTTGGACTTGTTTTTGGTCTATTTCTCCAGAGAGTTTCTGAATTCTTGTGTTGATCTTGTGATCAACCATCCCTAGCTAGAGCCGTTGTTATCACTGTTTAAAAAATGGGTATTCTTGTCCCATAATTGGCTAAGTCTATGAAAATTTGAGTCTGGTAAGGCCTTGTTACCTCTAATTGCTTTAGGTCCAAAGAGGGTTTAAGGTTTAAGTTTTAATCGCTCTAGTGTCTAAGAAAAACCCTTTCATTCTAATTTTGTGTTACTTTACTCACTTAAAGAAGGGTCCGTCTGTCATGAAGAGTGTCCCCCCCCTTCTTATTTCTTCCTAGGTGTGTCTGGCAGCGCATTATTTTTCTAAGTCTTTCCTATTGTTCTTAATGTTTAACTGAGTTTCCTAGACATCGCGCAGGTTCCTTTTAATCTAAAGGCGCGTGTGAATTCACAAGTCAAAGATGCCCATGGGTTACCATTCGTGAAGTGGTGAAAGGCGGAAAGTGGATTTGGCATCCAGGTTTTCACTAAGATAAAGACCGATCAAGTTCTTTTGATTGAACGGCTCGCGCAGTTTCACTGGGTGAAGGTGCACGGGTTTTAGGCTTCGCGAAGTGGTGAAAAGGAAATTGTATCCACGAGGCAATAAAAATTGAAGGTAAATGCCGATCAAGTTCTTTTTGATCAGATGGTTGGTGCTATTTTTCAGCCCTAAGGTGCCTAAGATTTAAACTTCATGAAATAGCGAAGTGACATGGTAGCCACTTGGTAGATGTCGTGGCAGTCCTGAGGTTGATCCCATGGAAGTTTTTTCGACAAGTGAGTGACACATTGGTTTCTTTTCGACAAGTTGCTAGGTTGGATGGTGTTGAGTCAGAGGGCCCACTTCTACCAGTTAAGTTTGTTAAAAGGTGGGTATCTCAAGGATGATCTGATGGTGGGCACCATTTCGCAAGACAAACATGTAGGGTAATTACCATTTGTGAAGTAGTGAAAACCGCTAGCCTTAAACACTTGGAGCATGGTTAGTGGGGTTAATCGCCAGTCACAGGATGAGATAAAGAGTGATCAAGTTCCTTTTGATCGGATGGCCTGTGTAGTTTTGCTGGGTGAATATACATGAGGTTTAGCTTTCACAAAGTAGCAAAAGAGATCTGAGCCCGTTGTCGAATGAAGAATAGTCAATAAAGTAAAGGCCATGCAAGTTTTGCTGGATCTGATGGTTGGCATGATTTTTCTAGATGAAGAAGCATGGATTTTAGGCTTCACAAAATGGCGAAACAACAAAGTGATAGAAACACAAACATTTTATGATCTGTTGGAGTAAATTTTTTGAATTCATTCATGAATTCAATTATGAGGTGATGGCCGAAGCATGTGGTGTTAATGTCGCAGTTAAGAGCCTTAATACCATATATACGCTCACATCAATTGAATGTAGGCATCATTTTGAAGAGTTGTTATAGAAAATATGGTGCAAAGTAGAGTTCTTTGAGTTGAAAACAAATTTTCTTGTATTTTGCTTACCAGTTACTTGAAAGATTGATTGAATTGTGGTTTTGTTCTGTTAAAGAATTGTTCTGATTAGTAATTGAATTACTTGCATATCATTGAGATGGCACCCAGAAGGGACTTCATAGGGAAAGTTAATTACCAGGAAAGAGAAATTTATGATAATTTCCTAGAACAGTTGTCTATGTCAACAAATATAGCAGCTAAAGTTAAGGAATTAGTACCCAAGGCTCCTTGCTTGAGAATAGGAGAAGGATTATATCACAAGGGCAATTGGTTGAGAGATCCATGTATAGGGTTATTTGGTTTGGGTTTATTCAAGGTTGGATTTGGTATGAGACACTCCCTAGCCCCAATGAATAGTATTTGGGAGTTGGATGTAGGTAAATTGGTGGTCCCTAGAGTGTTCATGGATGTGGATCTCTTAACTCGGATTGCACACAACTATGACCCTATTACCAAAAGTGTTAGGGATATAAATGGAAAAACCCTCATTGAAGTAAATGATGATGAATTTAGAAATGTATTTGGGCTCAGTGAGGTGTCCAATTATTCGGAGCCCATTAATTTTAAATCATTTGCTCAGGTCTACAATGCACAGAGGAATCATCTTAGAAATGGGCCTCTTAAAAAATTCTTTGTTAAAATAGGTGGATTGACTATTGTAGGACCTAATACCATGGAGCCTTTCTCCTTAAGTTTGTTCACTCTTAGAGCCAAAGGATTATACTGGTCACTTTGCTATATTTTTGGAGAGGATGCTGAAGTGAACATGCCAACTCATTACATGTTAATGATAGCTCAAATTTTAAATCCTTCTCTGGCAGTCACATTTGATTATGCCCCCTATATTACTGATGCAATACATGAAGGCTTGATAGGGATAGAGAATGGTAAGGTGGATAGGCCTTTTGGATGGTACTCCCTTCTCATGGATCTATTTCTATTCAAGGGTGGTGACTAATTTTCCAATGAAATGGATCTAGTGAAAGAAAAGGATGGAGAGAAATTGCCAGTTCAATTATGGAGCATAGTGCTGCCATGGGCAGGGAAGATGCTAGCTACCTAAAGTTTGATAAGTGGTTTGCATCCAAGATCAGAATTCTCTTATGCTTAGAGAATCCAAGGGTTCCTAAAGCTCTTTTGGAGTTTCTTAGGCCAAAGGAGTTTGCTAAAGAAATCAAAATTATCCACAACTGGGGTGACATGTACTTGTACCCTATTTCCATAGTTTTTAGAGTATATGGTTTCAGAGGCACTCCATTTTTGTTACCATATCAGGTCCCAATGAAAGTAGGAATTGCAGAGGTCCTTAGGCAGATTGGGAGTGTGCAAGAGGTAGAGCTATCTAATAGAGGAAAAGGGACCATTTTATCTACAATAACAATAGCACATTATTTTGTGATTACTAAGGGGGGATGGAAGTACTTTGAAGAATTCTTTCAACCCTACCATTTGTCCACTATAGTGTCAAGGTTTTATGACCCTAAAGAATTTTTTAATGGTATGTTTAGGAAAAGGGCAATATGCAAAGGCAAACCTCACCAATTCCAATTCCCTAAAGACCTCATCAGAAATGAGATTGATTTGGATGAACAGGAGTTGAGGAAAGAGAAATGGGTGGCCTACAAGAAGGCTCTTGATTTTGTGCACCAATTTGACACCAGCTATGACCCTTTGTCCAGTTTTCACCCTTTTGACGAAAAGGAAAAATTCCTAATTCTTTGTTTTGAAGATGTAATGCAAGCATTGAAAGAGAAGAGGGAAGCAGTGATTAAAAATAACCCTGAGAAGGAAAGACTAGTTCTAGCTAGGTCTACATCCGCTAAAGCAATCCCTCCAGGTGATTATGTATTACATAAGAAATCCAAGTATAGTGTGTTAGTTCCAACAACAGGGGAGCCTTCTACTTAAAGAGGGAAGAGAAAAATAAAAGATGTCATTGACATTCAGGACTCCCCAAAGAAGCAAAGGGTGGGAAAGGAAGTGCAAACTAATGAGCCCCTGTATTCCCCATCTCAATCCCCCATTCATATAGGAGATGAGCAAGAAGTAGCTGAGAAATTGTTGCAGTTAGGGAGTCTTGGAGAGATAGCCTATAACTATGATGAAGTAGAGCACGAAATGCCTGAGGACCCAGAAAATGCCGAGATGGACATAACCATCAATGAGTTCAAAGGCCAGGAACTAGATCCTGCCATTAAACAGGCCAGTGAATAATTATTAGCTAATAGCAACTTTGTTACCTCATGAGCTTTCATGCAGTTTGTGTGGAAGCAGAATATTGATAATTTCAATACCAGATGTGAGAAGAGGAAGGGTGAGTAGCCCCACAAGGATGCAACTATGGTGGAGGAATAAATAAAACAAGAAATGGTCACTGAATTTAAGACCATCACTCCTGAGCAAGGAAGGGAAATGGTATCAAAGGCTAGTGTCCTCATCCTCCTTGAATGGGATATAGAAGATGCCTTGGTTTTAGAGGTAGTCAAGAAAGAGACCAAGCCTATGGAGGGATTAACCTTCAATAAGGATGATGTAACCCTGGTCATGTGGTCTCTGAAAAGAGATGAAAATAGAAAGAGAAAGGATACCCCAGAGTTTAGCTACCTTTGAGGCATGATAGTAAAGAGGGTACAATGTATTGGAGTGGTGGAGGTTGCTAGCTCAGTCTTAGAGACTACAAAATTTAGTGTTTCAGTGGTAGAGAAAGAAGCAAAGGAAAAGGCAGATCTCCAGGCTAAGCTAGAGATAGTCTTGAAAGCCTACAATGAGGCTAAAGGAGAGGTAATGAGCTGAGATAACATTATTGCTAAGTTGAAAAGCCAGTTGGCAGGACAATACCATCAAGGTGAGTCCTTAACACCAATGATTGCTTCTTCTCCTACACAGCCTCCATCCACTAGGCCTATCATTGAATTCCCACCTTCTCTTGCACCTTCCAGTTCCCAATTAGTTGAGATCATCGCTCAGGAGTTGGAAAAGTTAAAACAGGCTCAAACCTTGTTTGCAAATAAGTATGAAGAGAGAGTGAGGGCCACAATTTTGAGTTTTGCTGACATTATAGGATCATCATTGGTGTATAACAGCATAGGTAAAGTTTTGGACATGTGGAATGAGCTCAATGGAGACAAGGCTATTTTGATGCCTATTTTGGACAAGTGGAAGCCTAGGGAAGAAGACTTAGAACTTATGTGTGTATCTTATGATGAAGTAGGGGCTGACCCCATTATCAAATCCACTTGTGACTTGACAAAGGATTTGGAAAAGCTAGCAGAAGGAATATATAATGCAGAGAGGAAGATCGATTTATATAAGAAAGAGTACACTGAGCAGGTATTTGAATTATTTCCTGGGGGTTTTGCCAATCCAACTCAGTTGAAGGACAAACAAGTATGGCTCAATGAATTAGGGGCCAACCTATCATTAAGGAGAAAGGGAATCATTAGCATAGATGATACTTCCCTATTTGTCAAAACAATTGAGGATATAGAGAAGATTAAATCACACTATGGTTTTTTAAATTCAGAGGTCAATAAAATGAGAAATTATTGGAAGAGATTAGCCAAGATAAGTGGGAAAGTTATTAACTTCTCATGGCCTGCTGATGACGTGTACCAAGAGTGGATAAGAAATTATGCAGTGCTAGGTGCAGAGGTTAAAGAAGAAGCTACATAATGACAACCGACAAAAGGGGGCCGTTAGAAAATAGAAAAGATTTGTAACTTCTTGTTGAAACAAGAAGATTACCGTAACAAACTTTTTTGAAAAGGGTCCGAAGCTTGTATGCATCCATACTATTATAAATGGATACCAGGACTAGTTAGAAGAGGATCACAAGAATTTGTAATGAAACTCTGCAAAAATATATCTAGGTTTTTCTGAGTTTACAGAGAATATTCTGAGTTTTGTAATTTTTTTCAAAATGAATATCAATATACAAACCATGAAATTTCAAGCCTAGAATTTGTATTGTCTTCTGGTGTGCTTTCAAATAATTACTGGTTTCATTTGGGTAATCTAGGGTTATTCAATTGAACATGGATTGTAATGCAGTCTTTATAGATATGTTTCTTAGCTTTCTTCTTTAGGAGGGGAATTAAATACGCGAGGAATATCTATGTCAGTAAGTTATTTTGTTGGAGACTTTGAATCTGATGAACACTGTCTAGTCTAATAAGGAAAGACTCTTATATATGTTAGGCATGTATGGGGTTGGTAGAAGCCGAAGTGATGTAGGATTTGTTTAATTGTGAAATTCTTGTTTAATTTAGATGACTCTGTGGCCTGGATAAAGCACTGGTATCAATTGTAGTTCTCTTCCTTCATTTCTTGAAGATCAATACTGAACATGAGCATAAGCTTTCTTTTATTATTTTAGTTTGTGTTGAGGCGATAAGATTCACTGGTTTTGGACTAGTTTACTGTGGATCTATTTTAAAAGTGTGAAATTATTCACAGGAGGTATACCCACCTGAAATTTGGATAAGTTCAAAGTGTAGAAGGTTCTTGAAACCTTGTCATATGTTGCTCTAAGGTTCTTTTTCCTTGATCTCTCTATTTGGAGACAAAGTTATTAATTTCTTATAGGGGATAAAAGTGGAATCAAAATTTGAGAACAACACTACCATCATAACTATTTAGCTTATATGTAATCAACTTAGCAATGATGGAGTCTAGGGATACTTTTGTCTTGTCAATAGATCTCAACTCCGTTATAGCAGCAACCCTTATTGCATAAACTGGCAACAAGGATTTCAAAACTTTACTAACAACGGTGGGATCATCTATTGTTCCTCTTGCACTCTTGATGTCTCCAACATTAGTTTTAATTTGTATCTCACATTGCTGAATTGTCTCTCCTTCAACCATCCGCATGTATTCAAATTTTCCCCTAAGGCTCTCTTCCTTAGCTTGCTTCACATGCTCATTACTGCCATAGATAGTCTCTAGAGTATCCCATACATCTTTGGGATTGTCTTTATCTTGAACATCTATAAACTCAATATCAAATAGACTACTGATAAGAGATTCCATGACTTGCCCATTCTCCTAAATTTCTCTTATTTGATCATCGGTGAGAGTACCGGTAGGGACAACATAAGTATTCTCAACATAGTTCTAGTATTGAGCACCCATGCTTTTAATGTAGATCTTCATTCTATCCTTCAATATCTTAAATTTATCTCTATTGAACTTAGGACCTTCCCTCTTCATCATTAGAATATGATCTTTTCCTCAAGTGGTTAAGCTTATAGCACTTGAAGACCTGGACTACGCTCTGATACCAATTGATGAATAATGATGAATAGGTAAATACCCCAATAGGTACTAAGAGGGGGAGTGAATTGGTACAGAAAAAAATTTCTCTAACAACGTAAACTACAAAGGTTGCACTAACTGGCAAACAACATCACCAACCTAAACCAAAACAATACCGGTAAAACATAGTAAGATTGTAAAAGACATAAATCAGTAACACTTAGATCATCTCAAAATCTAATATCTCATCTCAACTTCACCCATATGCTTAAGCAAGTAATACATTAGAAATACAATGACCATTAGATCAGCTTGCATTACCGCTTAATAGAAAACACTAAAACATCACATGAAAAAGAATCACACATAACACATTGATTTTTCACGTGGAAACCCAACTAGGAAAAACCACGGTGGGGATGAATACCCAGAAACTATTCTTGAACTCTTCTGAAGTTTGCTTTGTTAGGAGCCTAGTCTGGTTAAAGACTTTACAACAGGTTATGCTAGGAACCGATCCTAATAGGGATCACCCGATTAAGGGATTGCTAAATACCCGATTAGAGGTTAAAACCCTATTAAAGGTTACCTCGTAAGATGATTTGAAGAAATCAATGATTTTGAGTCACCTTGTTAAAGGATTTACAAAAATCCTGTTAAAGCTACCCGGTAAAGGGATTTTCCATCTGCTGAAGTGGATAGAAGTCAACAGTTAATACACTGTATTGATAACAACACTTAATACCAAGGTAGATCCGCTTTAGTTCCTTTACATCTGCAATCACACTCTACAAATCTCTACTCACTTCTCTATTCTGGAAAGAAACACCTCACATACATTCATTTTCCAACAACTTCAAATGAAAATCATCATCGACCTTATAGATAATAATTAGGTCGGTGGCCAAAACCTAAAAACCCTAAGCATCTAGGTTAATAATATAGTCGGTCCAATCCTGGCCATTTAATCACATTACATAGGGTAAAACACTTTTGAACAAATCTCAAGATGTTCTTCATCGTCCGTTCTTCACCGCTTCTAGAAGCTGATAACCCATCACGTGCTCTCCACCGTTTACTAATATTTTGCACATTCCTGAGGTAGATAGAACCAATCTTCTCATGGAAGATCCTCAAGGAAATCCTTTACGTGCACAAGGCTGATGTGGAAACGCAATCTAATCTTCATTTCAATGCTAACTCATCATAGGATATCATCAGTGGAATCGCACAGACTTGGAATGCATCAGCCAAAAACCATGAAGCTGAGACTACCAACCGGTAGTCATATCAAGTGAGACCCCAATAAAAACTTTGCATATACTAGTTCACACTACCAATTTACTTACTCCAATATACTGGTTCACACTTCATCATATCGGTTCACTTGCCAGTTCACTTCAACATATTGACATCAATGACAACATACATTATCATCATGTCACCAAACTCTACACATATATGCCAACATTTCCCACCATTACAAATATATAATATATTGAATATTATTATATTAATATAATAATATATAATATATTAATATATATATATATATATATATATATATATTAAACATGATATATATTAATACTATAATATATAAATATGTAAATTAAAACATATTATTAATATTTTTGTTAGGGGTCATATAGTGTCGTAAGGGGTCATGTGGTATTTTGAGGGGTCACATGGTGTCGTTAAGTGTCATATGGTGTCATAAGGGGCAAGGCATGTTTTAGAATAGCATATGACCCCTCAGGACACCATATGGACATCATATGGTCCTAAATAGTCATGTCATGCATTGGGATGTTAAAAGGGTTCATACGGTGTCCTAAGGGGTCATATGACACCATGTGATACCTTAGGACACCATAGGGTGTCCTAAGAGATCATAGAACACCATATGAGCCCTTAGGACATGATATGACTCCTAAGGACACCATATGGTGTCCAAAGGGGTCAAATGGTGTCTGAAGGGGTCATAGAACACCATATGACCCCTTAAGACACAATAAGACCCCTAATGCCACCATATGGTGTCCTAAGGGGTCATAAGACACCATATGAGCACCTAGGACACCATATAACCTCTAATGACACAATATGGTTTCCTAAGGGGTCGTATGGTGTTATAAGGTGTCGTAGGACACCGTATGACCCCTTAGGACACCATACAACCCTTGACGACACCATATAGTGCCCTAAGGGAAAATATGGTGACCTAAGGGGTCAAAGGACACTATATGACCCCTCAAAACATAATATGACCCCTTATGACTGACCCCTAACGATACCTAAGGGATCATATGGTGTCCAAAGGGGTCATAGGACACAATATGACCCCTTAGGATACAATATAACCCTAACGACACCTAAGTGGTCATATGGTGTCCTAAAGGGTCACAGGACACCATATGACCCCTAAGGACACCATACGACCCATAATGACACCATATGGTATGTTGAGGGGTCATGCGACACAATGTGACCCCTAACAACACCCAAGGGGTCATATGGTGTCCTAATGGATAATATGACACCATATCACCCCTTAGGACATAATATGACCCCTAACAACACCTAAGGGGTAATATGGAGTTCTAAGGGGTCATAGGACACCATATGATTCCTAAGGACACCATATGACCCATAACAATACCATATGATGCCTTAAGGGGTCATATGACATCCTAAGGGATCATAGGACACAATATGACCCCTTAGGACATAAGATGTCTGCTAACGACAACCAAGGGGTTATATGGTGTCCATAGGAGTCACAAGACAACATATGACCCCTAAGGACACCATACAACCCATAACGACACCATATAGTGTCCTAAGGGATCATATCCTGTCTTAAGGGGTCATAGGACACAATATGACCTCCAATGACATCTAAGGGCTCATATGGTGTCCTAAGGGGTCATACAACACAATATGACCCCTTAGGAAACAATATGACCCCTAATGACACCTAAGGGGTCATATGGTCTCCTAAGGGGTCATAAGACAACATATGACCCTTAAGGACTATTGGAAATATGAAATAATTTATATGTTTTGCATTGATGTTTTGTCATTGATGTCAACACTAGTTGTTATGGTTGTTTACCTGCTTTCGGTATGTTGGTAAACAAATTTTTCCTTCATACTTTATTTAATTTGGATACCCTTAAGACCAAGAAATGAAAGACAAATTTCACCAGACAGTTGGAAAATCATTATATTGATTTACCTCTGGATTAAGGTACAACTCCCTCTAGCAAATATTCAATCAACTTCAAATTAAACACAATCAATATTATACTTTTCACCAGAAAGCATAGAAAAGGTTATTGCATTCACAAGTCAACACCAAATGAACGCAAGCATTGATTTATATATAAATTTTGTATAAAGCCAACATACTTCACATGTACACTAAAACAAAATGAAAAGCTTATAAGGTGAATCCCACTGGTAATCTTCTACACACATAAAAGCTATAATAGATCTTTACTTGAAATAGATCCACACAGAAATCAAATTTCAGGCATCAAATACATAGATTTGAAGTCAAAGATAACTGTTATACGATTTTCATTCATAGATGATTATCAACTTTCCATACATAGAGTCTTTCAGCAAAAATTCAAGAGATAGTTTTTCAAAAACTTAGTGAATCCATTTAAAGTCATTTCAAAACATATAAATAGGTCGCTAGACCAATACTTTTATTCCTTTTAACCCTATGCAAGATTAACTCATAAGAATTAATAGAAAAACTACCCTAACTGTATAACCGAAATTAAAAATGACTACACTTGCTGGCAAACAACTACCAACAGTGCTAGTCATGCCATTGATTCGGTCTCGGTCGGATTGCCCAGATTGGTGTTTTGGACAAACACCATCACCGCCTTCGCCGCACTCCACTCTCGATGCACCTTCAAAAATTCCTAAATTACTGTTACATGCGGTAGGCTGATGTGTATTACTCTTTGCTTCCAGAGCTCTTTCTTTCTCTTCACCATCTGCACTTTGTCCTTGTGTGAGTCCAAGTGATCCAGACAAACTTTGAGCATTGATTCCACTTTGGAAATCCTCATAAAATCCTCCACAACCAATGATTTCTCCACTTTGATTTGTCTAATGTGGTTGCTAAACTGATTAATCATTCTGCAGTATCTTCCAGAGTTTGGCTATCTTCTTTAAGCAATTGGACATCCACGCAATGCAAATCCTTCTGCATGGTCAACCTCAAGGTTGTTAATTCACCACATAACTGGCTGATTCACTATGGCACTGTTCAATGATTTAGTTGTGCCACTGAATGCTTTCTTTGCAAATAAACATTATGTCTTCATTTAACACTGGCACTTGCCTTTTGGTAAGAAAATTCATCAGGCTATAATGCTAAATATCGTGCATTTGCTTCAAAATCACTCTCCATTTAGTCTTCTCTTTCTACCATGAGATTAAGTCAGCATCCAATTCTTTGATGACTTCATTAGCATCCTTGAAAAATCTAAACCAAATTTGAAATGTAATTGGTCCCTTGATGCACAATTGAGGTGAGCCATTCAGAGAAAATATTTGCAATCATTTTGTTTCGTTGAACCTCATCAAAGAATTTCTGATTACCTAGTGATTTCAAACTAAATGGCACTGATCTTTGAGACAACGGTAATGGGTTGTTCTATAGAGCATGAATATACTGAGCCATTTGCATTAAATTCTACTTCAATTCAGCCTTGTCTCTTTCATCTTTCCAAGTACGAGAGATAATCCATTTGGTTGAAGTCTCCGAATGCTTCACATCTACGACTCTAGTTCTGATCCCCAAATCAACTCATTCAATGGCATAATATGCTTCTGAAGCTGTAACATAATCTTCATTAGATGTGGGTTTGGAAATGTCTGCAGTCCAGTGCTTTGTGCTTTTGTCAAAACCACTAATAGCCTCCATTTTTAGCCTTTTAGGCTTCATGGATTTTCCCAAACATTTACTCATAGCATCCTCCATTGATACTGAAATAGGAACCACATTTATTTTCCTAGTGATTGAGTCACTTAACCACTTAGGTGCCAGAGTCAGTTCCTTAGATGGTATGGGGGGAGATCCTTCTGAAGGAGGCAGTGTGGCACTGTCTGCATGAGACTGGATATCAAGCGTCCCTAAGTCCTGGAAAGTAGCATCTGCGCCTGTTGAAACCTTTTCTATATTAAAATAGGGGATGTCATATCGAACAATACTTCCTCTATGTCCAAATCAAGAATGAGATGGGGAGCTAGCAGCTAAAAACTCTACTTGGACCTAGACCTGGTAGCACGACCACCAATAGAAAGTTCAGCTTCAGTGTCAAGTTTCTCTTCTTTAATCTTTGCCTACCCCTTTCCTGCAATAGAAATAGGGATATTAGTTAAAATGAAAGTTTTACTTGCATTCTTCCTCTTCCCACTTTTGTTTCTTGAGCTGGTTGCCCTCGTCGGATGAAATCGTCAACTCTTAAGCCAATTTTCTATCCTACAAATTACACTTAAAGTGCATGTTTGAATGCTATCTTCTATCTTTTTACTCCAATCCACCTCTGGGAGAGGTTCATTATGTACCTATTTCATAAACTTTGAATCTAGTACATCTTCATTATCAATGCTGACACCTGAGGTATCCATTGGCAATTTCATTTCATGAATCTGTTTCAAGGTTAACCTAGACGAACTCCTTTTCTTTACTTCAAATTCATCTAGGCAATCCTCCCAATAATCCTCCAACTGAGACACATGTTGGTTAGGTACCATCTTCTTCATATATTGAGCGATAAACCCTTTACTATCAAAGTTATCCCTTTTCACAAAGGTTTTCAAATGAAATCTCTTGAATTCTAGCTCAAGATTCAGCACATTAGAGATAGATCTACAACTGTAATAGCCTAAATCAATGAGAAAAATTCCACTTGTGTCAAAATCCTCACCATAATCCATTGCGACATAGGCTAGCTACCTAGAAACTTCAATCAAAATACAAGAGTCTGAAACATACCTGGGTAGCTTAAAGGGTTCACCTTTAAAACCTCCAACCCTTAGGTAACTGAGGTGATTAAAGTGTGTAAAGAAACTGCCATAGATGTTAACTAGTTCAACGACCTCTGTAGACATCCTCGTATGCAAGTTACCTTGTAATTCAAAGGTCAACCCGATAGTTCTTATAATTAATATAAGTACAGATCCAATAGCCAACAAGATGAGAGGGGGGGGGGTGAATCATACAAACTTAATCATCCATAAAAACATCAGATTCAACCTTGGTAACATATATTTCAGTAATATAACCAAAACTGTTAAACATGCAAACTCAAAAGCATATAAACATCATAAACCTCATAAAACCAGATTTAACGTGGAAACCCAAATAGGGAAAAACCACTGTGGGATTTCGGACCCACTAAGAAATATACTCTTCTAGAGTATACTCGGTTAAAAGCAAATCCTGCTAAAGATTACAAACACATTGCTAGATGTGACCCGGTTAAGGGATTTCCCTCAGATCTGTTAGGATCTTCACCTTGTTAGAAGTGACCTTGTTAAAGGATTTCAAACACTCAATCAGAATGTCACATTGCTAGAAGGTTTTACAAATAAGACTGTTAAGTCCACTCGGTTAAGAGATTTTCTGTCACTTTCACAAAATAACAGTAATAAAATCTATCTACAGCTTCACATCTAAAATGCTAAAGCAGATTCTTATTTGTTCAATACAATCTAGACACAGAACTAATCTTGTCTATCTGCTTGGCTTCTATACAATGTTATTCAAACAGGTCTTCAAGCTTCTGTGCTCGGTAATCACTATGTAGCATCCCTGTGCATACACTTGCCCACATACATTGTTTATCAACAATTTCCTATTTATAAACAATTAGCTAACCACTTAATCTCCTTGATCACATTTCTCATGATCAATCATAGCCATTAGATCTTTGATCTTGTCCAGGTTAAATGCATCTTTCAATCTGAAAATGTTTTACCCTGCCTTGGAACTTGCATATATTTCTTAGAACTTGTGCCAGGGTATTGCGGTTCAATTTGTACTGTAGATCTTCATGCTGAATTTCCATTGCCTTATATTCATTAACAAACTATAATAACAGCATACCAATCATCCAATCAGTTCCAGCTCATCAGCTTCCTTCATTAAATAACGCATGCAAACATTTAATGCATTCTGTTATAGCTCGGTTACAACTCGGTAACAACTCGGTAAATACTAAACTTCACTTGGTAGACATTCTACCTTCATTAACCGATAGCAATAACCTTAGGGCTTACCGACTAGGTTCCTTAGGGTTTACCGACTAGGTTCTTTGCATGCTAACATAGTATAGTATTAACCTTTACAATTTACAATATATGTATGATGTTAAAACAATCTAAAACATCATGATCTCATCATTGTCTGACTCGGTACTAGTTGCCCATTGAATACCTTATTCATCCCCTTATTCATCATATTCTTTCCTGTGTCTTTTATCGACATCATTATAATCTTCAAATCATACTTCTCAAGATATGGCAACATCATACTGAACTAGAAAATCAATTTCTTGACATCAATGACAAAATAATAATATCAAGACAGTAAACATCCTTAATCATTTATATCCATAATCATCAACAACCTTCTCAATATCCTTATTGAAATGCCAACAATCTTTCATTATCTGTTATAATGCAATATTGCCAACAATCTCCCCCTTTGGCATTGATGGCAAAACCAATTGATTTGACCTTAAAAAGATTCAGATTGCTATGATTCTAAAATGCTCTCCCCCATACATTAGACTTCTCTTGTTTTCTTCAGTTTTCAATCTGTAATCATCTTAGTTTTCTTTAAGTCTTCTCCCCTGATATTAGTCTTCTCCCCCTTTGACAACAATGCCAAAAAGTAAAGAACTAAAACATAATTTCTGTCTGTATGAAGTGATTTCCTACTGTTGTTTATCGATTCAGTCTCGGTCAGAGCATTTTGTCTTTAATTCCTGTTCTTGGTAATATGTCCTATAATATTTCCTGTAATAATTCCTGTACACCTTTAGAAAACATCCTAAAGTGTATAAATCAACATCAACTCCTAAAAGATATTCGATAGAGTCATCAAATTGATGCTTTCACCGAACTTAGTTAGTGAGTAGAAGATAGGGGTAGGACCCCTAACTTACTTCTAAGATATTCAAAAGTGTCCCTTGGTAGTGGCTTGGTGAAGATATCTGCTATTTGTTCATTTGTGCTAACATACTCCAACACCACTTTCTTCTCTTGAGCTTCTTCTCTAAGATAATGATATTTGATAGATATGTGCTTTGTCTTAGAGTGCATAACATGATTCTTTGAAATATTAATGGCACTAATATTGTCATAGAATATAGTTACTAGCTTAGTAACTTTCTCATTTATACCTTCCAATAGTTGTTTGATCCAAGCAATGTTGGTACAATTCAATGTTGCAGCTACGTATTCAACTTCTACTGTTGACTGTGAAACACATCCTTGTTTCTTACTAAGCCAACTCACTAGTCTTTCTCCTAAAAAGAAAGCTCCTCCACTTGTGCTTTTTCCGTCATCAATGTTGCCTGCCCAATCAGCATCAGTATAAACTTTTAAATCAAAATCATTTCCTTTCTGATATGCTAAGCCATAATCCTTAGTGCCTTTCAAGTATCTAAAAATTCTTTTGATTGCTGTCATGTGTGTTTCCTTAGGATCTACAGAGAATCTTGCAACTATACCTACTGCATGTGCTATGTCTGGTCTGCTGTGAACAACATATTGTAGCTTTCCAATCATGGATTGGTAAAGTGTCTCATCAACAGATGAAGATTCATCATTCTTTGATAATTTACAGTTGGTAGTCATAGGAGTACTTACTGGTTTTGAATCCTCCATTCCAAATTTCTTCAAGATTTCCTTTATGTACTTGGATTGAGTAATGAAAATGTCATTTTCCATTTGCAGTGTATGTAAACCTATAAAATACTTTATCTCACCGATTAACGACATCTCAAATTCTTTGCTCATTTCATTTCCAAAGTTCTTGCATAAAGAGTCATTTCCACAAAATGTAATATCATCAACAAATATGGCTAAGATCAGTATTCCATTTTCATCATTCTTCATGTACATGTTGCTGTTCTCACTTGTCCTTATAAAACCAATCTTAATCAAATAAGAGTGCAATCTTTCATACCATGCTCTAGGTGCTTGTTTCAAACCATATAAAGCATTGTTCAATTTACATACCTGATCTTTATTATTGTCTTCAATAAATCCTTTAGGTTGTTCAATAAAAACTTCTTCTTCTAATATTCTATTCAGAAATGCAGATTTGACATCCATTTGATATACCTTGAAATTTTTGAAAGCAGCATAGGCCAACAATGTTCTCACTCCTTCAAGTCTAGCAACAGGTGCAAAAGTTTCACCATAATCAATTCCTTCTTCTTGAGCATAACCTTTGCAAACTAGTCTTGCTTTGTTTCGAATGACCTCTCCTTTTTCATTTAGCTTGTTTCTGAATATCCACTTTGTACCTATTATATTTTTGTCCTTCGGTCTTGAGATTAGTATCCATGTGTCATTCTTCTTGATTTGATCAATCTCTTCTGTCATAGCAATTATCCAATCTTCACTGTTAAATGCCTCTTTTACTATTCTCGGTTCAAATTCAGATATCAAACATGTGTTCTGTCTCAATTTGTTCCTTGTCATCACTAGATCATCCTTATCTCCTATAATTTGACTTGGTGCATGATGTCTTTTGACATACTTGGCTAATACAGGCTCCGTAGGCTCTGTATGATCTTCTTCATCACTCGGTAACTGGATATTCTCTTCATTTTCTTCAACAGTCTTCTCGGTAAGACTTCTCGGTTGAACATAGACAAATTCATCATAGTCTTCTGATTCCTTGGAATTTCCTTCATCATTTCTTTCTACTAATTCATCAATTTTCACATTTGCACTTTCTACTATTTTGTTAGATGATTTGATCAGACATTTAAATGCTTTGCTTCTAGAAGAATAACCTATAAATGTTCCTTCTTCACTTTTCTGATCAAACTTGCCATTTCTATCATCTTTGTGAACATAGCATCTACTTCCAAAGATTTTAAAATAACTAACATTAGGTTTCTTATCATACTAGATTTCATATGGTGTCTTCAAAGTACCTTTCTTCAATTGAACTCGGTTCAAGGTGTAAACTATTGTGCTTATTTCTTCTCTCAAAAATGTTTGTGGTACCTTCTTTTCAATCATCGATGTTCTAGCACAATCCACAATAGATCTGTTTCTTCTCTCAGCTATTCCATTCTATTATGGAGTTCTTGGTGCAGAGACTTGTCTTTTAATACCATGATCATTGCAAAATAAGTTGAATTCATCAGATGTGAACTCTCCTCCTCTATCTGATCTAAGACATTTAAGTTGTCTTCCTGTTTCGATTTCAACTCTTGCCTTGTACCATTTAAACATTTGAAAAGCTTCTGATTTTTCTTTTAAAAACATTACTGACATCATCCTTGAATAGTCATCCACAAATAATATGAAATATTTATCACCATAATAACTTTGAACTTTCATAGGACCACAAAGATCAGTGTGCACTAGATCCAAAATTCCCTTAGAAGTGTAAGAGTTACTTGTAAAGCTTGATCTTGTCATCTTACCCATCTGGCATCCTCGACACATAACATTCTCAGGTTTTTCAAGACTCGATGGACCTCTTACTCAGCTCTTCTTACTTATTTTGATCAGATTATCAAAATTTACATGACAAAACCTTTTATGCCATAACCAGGTATCATCTATCTTTGCATGCAAATACTTATTATGAGTTGAGTCAAGGTGAAATGTGTTACCTTTTGTTTGTGTCCTAGTAGCAGCTAACTTTCCATTCTTGTCATGAACTTTGACAATTCCTTTCTGAAATTCTATTCGGTAACCTGTGTTGTTTAGCTGTGCTACACTCAACAAATTGTATTTCAAACCTTCAACCCAATAAACATTATTGCATCTTGCATTATCAAGAAGTGTTATAGATCCTTTACCTCTTAGCAGACATGGTGCATCATTACCAAATCTAACATAGCCTCCATCATAATCTTCTAATATAAAAAACTTGTGTTTATCTCCTGTCATATGATGTGAGCATCCACTATCTATAATCCAAGAATCATTAGTGTTTATGTGAGATATTAGGGATTTTTCTTCATACCTTTCTTCATCTGATCCATCTTTGATAGCCACATAAACTAATTCCTCTATATCAGTCTCATCTTATTTATCATCGTTAGATTCCTCATCAGCTATTAGGCAGGTCTTTCTATCTCTTCTTCTGAAATCTCGGTGTCCTCTGTAATTATTATCTTTCTGTTTGTCATCTCGGTAATCTCTCTTTTTAGTAGAATATTTGTTAGGACAGTTAGAAGCCATATGTCCTATCTTATCACAATTGAAACATTTCAAAGGTAGCTTTCCTTTATACTTACCTTTGCCTCTCGGTAACCTTTTGGCTAAAAGTGCTTCAAACTCTTCTTGCTTTCTGATTTCCTCATACAGTTTGTGTATTGCCTCCATGTTCTTACAAAATCTTTCACTTGCTCCACTATGATCTCCTTCAGAGTACATATACTTTCTTTCATTGTAATCATTAGATTCATCAAGATGAAAAGAACTAAATGCAGATTCAACTTTATTTACCGAAGATCCACTGTTATCAAAGTTACTCAATTCAAATGCATGTATCTTGTCAATAGTAGCATCTAAAGAAATTGGCATATTAGGTACAAACCTCAATTCATTGATTGTAGAGACTCAGACTACATAAGCTAGTAGAAGGGTTCTTAACAACTTACTTGTTATATCCTTTTCTTCAATAGTTCCACCTCCTCCTTTGATTTGATTGACAATCTCCTTTAGTCTTGTACTATACTGAGTTATGTTCTCACCTTCATTCATCCTCATAGATTCAAGTTGTCCTCTTAGACTCTCTACTTTTTCTCTTTGAACATGTTCATCTCCTCCATATACTAATATGAGCTTATCCCACATTGCCTTTGCATCATTGCAGCCTTCTAGATCATTAAACTCTGAGTTGGTCAATGCAGATGTTATTTCAATCATTGCTTGAATATGTTCTTGCTTTGCCTTTATCTCTTCCATAGTCAATGGATAGGTGCTCGGTGTAACAAAATCATTCTCCAGATAGTATACAACATGTAGCTTAATCCTTTTCTACCATGTAGAGAAACTTGACTTGTTCAGCTTTGGTGCATCCCTCTTATACATCTTTGGATCTTTAACTCAAGTGCCTTTAAACTTTCCTTTCAGAGTCCAATGCTCTCATACCAATTGATAGTTCTTATACTTAATATAAGTACAGATCCAATAGCAAACAATATGAGAGGGGGGGGGGGGTGAATCATACAAACTTAATCATCCATAAAAACATCAGATTCAACCTCGGTAACATATATTTCAGTAATATAACCAAAACTGTTAAACATGCAAACTCAAAAGCATATAAACATCATAAACCTCATAACACCAGATTTAACGTGGAAACCCAAATAGGGAAAAACCACTGTGGGATTTTGGACCCACTAAGAAATATACTCTTCTAGAGTATGCTTGGTTAAAAGCAAATCCTATTAAAGATTGCAAACACATTGCTAGATGTGACCTGATTCACGGATTTCCCTCAGATCTATTAGGATCTTCACCTTGTTAGAAGTGACCTTGTTAAAGGATTTCAAACACTCAATCAGAATGTCACCTTGCTAGAGGGTTTTACAAATAAGACTGTTAAGTCCACTCGGTTAAGAGATTTTCTGTCACTTTCACAAAATAACAGTAATAAAATCTATCTGTAGCTTCACATCTAAAATGCTAAAGCAGATTCTTATTTGTTCAATACAATCTAGACACAGAACTAATCTTGTCTATCTACTGGGCTTCTATACTTTGTTATTCAAACAGGTCTTCAAGCTTCTGTGCTCGGTAATCACTATGTAGCATCCCTATGCATACACTTGCCCGCATACATTGTTTATCAACAGTTTCCTATTTATAAACAATTAGATAACCACTTAATCTCCTTGATCACATTTCTCATGATCAATCATAGCCATTAGATCTTTGATCTTGTCCAGGTTCAATGCATCTTTCGATTTGAAAACATTTTACCCCACCTTGGAACTTGCATATATTTCTTGGAACTTGTTCCAGGGTATTGTGGTTCAATCTACGTTGTAGATCTTCATGCCAACTTTCCATTGCGTTAGATTCATTAACAAACTATAATAATGGCATACCAATCATTCAATCAGTTCCAGCTCATCAACTTCCTTTATTAAATAACGCATGCAAACATTTAATGCATTCTATTATAGCTCAGTTACAACTCGGTAACAACTCGGTAAATACTAAACTTCACTCGGTAGACATTCCGCCTTCATTAACTGATAGCAATAACCTTAGGGTTTACCGACTAGGTTCTTTGCATGATAACATAGTATAGTATTAACCTTTACAATTTACAACATATGCATGATGTTAAAACAATCTAAAATATCATGATCTCATCATTGTCTGACTCGGTACTAGTTGCCCATTGAATACCTTATTCATCCCCTTATTCATCATATTCTTTCCTGTGTCTTTTACCGACATCGTTATAATCTTCAAATCATACTTCTCAAGATATGGCAACATCATATTGAATTAGAAAATCAATTTCTTGACATCAATGACAAAATAATAATATCAAGACAGTAAACATCCTTAATCAGTTATATCCATAATCATCAACAACCTTCTCAATATCCTTATTAAAATGCCAACAATCTTTCATTGTCTGTTATAATGCAATATTGCCAACACAACCTCCCAGCAAAAATATCATTCCAGCAGAGATAATCATCAACATGTCCTTTTAAAGTCAAATTGGGGTGATACTCATAAGATTTTATGCCTTGAACCCATTTTGCATGAGACAATCTAGACCATTCCCTTACACAAGAAAGCATGTATAACAGGTATGAAGACATATAGAAGTTTGAAATCATAGGGTAATTACTCAAACCCTCGTGTAACCTTTCCGCGATAACAGTTCCCCAGTCGATGAACCAATTTTTTTCTAGAGTGACCTGGATGAAGAAATACATCTAGTCCTCCCAATAGAAGGAGTGTGAGTTACCCTTTACTCTGCTCAACAATACTACCAAATCTCAGATTGCAGGAATTAAATGCTCATAGGTTAAGGGTCTCGGCAGCCTTGAGCCTCCTTTTTGGAACTTCAAAATCCAATTTCGTGCAATGACGGTTCTATAATACTCCTTTTTCTCAAAGAAAATTCCATAAGATTTTCCAATTGTCCAATCTTGATAGGGTTTCCGATGTCGGATACCCATGGCAGCCATTACTATTTATCTATCAATGGATAACAAAAACTCACCATTATTTTTCCTTATGCATCTATTACCTTTGTCATAGTGATTCATACATTCTAAAACCAATTCAAGGCAAGGAGCAGCTATGGGAAATGCAGTTGCTTCCAATAATCCGCTCTGTGCAATATCTCTCATCATAGGATCAATGGTTGGGTTTCGTACTCTTTCTAGGAAATCATCTAAATCCAGTTGGACTAATGTTGTATCACCTAGCTTTGGTAAAGAACTTACAAGGGAAGATGAGTTCACTAATTTGGGCAAAGTAGGCCTCATGTTTTTCTCGTGATTTTCTCCAATTAACCTAGACAAAGGGGAAAAGGGAAACAGAAACAAACAACTAACAAAATATCCAGAGCTTTCCTAAAACAAACAGCAACAATTTAGAAAGTTGTCGAACATACCTTCCTCTGTCATCTACAAACCACTATCGTAGTCTATTTCTCCCGCTCCAAAAAATTCTTCTTAAAACTTATCCAAAGAAAATGATAATCTCAACATGACAACTACTCAATTTTAAAGACAAGAAAATCTTACCCATGATTACCATGAATTGTCTCATTACTCTTCGTTCGTGTGACCTTACTCTGAAATGATTGGGCTCAAGCATGCCTTAAATGCTAAGTCACTTCATATCTGACACTACGGATCCTCACACTATACTTGCTATAAATGTCAGATGTCAAAGCATTAAAGAAGGAATATTCCTCTCCTCTGTCGTCATTTGTCATATCTTAAAATCTGCGTGCGCCACCTCATGCCAAGTCACATGATCTCCAAGAAGCCTAGGCAACGAACTCTGAATTTTGTGAAACAATCACGATACAAATTATAAACATGACAAGTCTTGAACTTTGAACGTTGAACCAAAAAGGTTCAAGTTCAAGGTTCAAATAATGTAAAATGCCAACAAGGACTAATGAAGACTTTAAAACCGTACAAGAGGAAAAACTTTTAAAACAACACCCGTTGAAACTTGAACCTTGAACCAAAAAGGTTCAAATTCAATGTTCAAGTTCAATGCAGTGAAATGTAAATGTTGGATTTTGCCAAGATCAAGAAGTCATTGAAATGTACAAGATAGAGACATAATATGGGATAAGAATAAACTGTATTCTCATCAATAGAAAAATGATCAATAATTGTTGTTCAATAGTTGTTGTTACATACAATGTAGATGAGCCTGCTTATATAGGCAAGGCTAGGGATATGTATGAGCACACAAGTATGACATGTGGCTCAATAAGAAACAAGGGTAGGTAGGAAATAGGTGTGGGTAGGTAGGAGAAATAATATAATATTCCACATGAGGTGGATCACCCACCGAAGGTGGAATTATCACTCCACAATAAGTGGATATGATAGTGTAATAACAAGATCAACACCATAAGAGGTGGAATTTCTCCTACACACACTATCCCAATGTGGCACAAACACCCAAGTGTCTCATATCCAAACTACTATGAAATGCATTATCCTAAGTAAACTTAAGTAAGTGTAATAATATCCATGATGAATAATTATTTACACCAACACCCCCCCTTAAGTGCAACTTAGGGGAATGCACTTAAGTCTACAATGCAACTAAGCAATGCAAGATGGGTCCCGGCTACGAGGCCATGTTAGGTACCCATGCACAAATGCAAATGCATGCAAACCAATGCAATGAAATCTCTCACAAAGTGGGGAAAGAGAGAAAAACCCAATGGGAAAAAACCCTCCCCCAAAAGAAGAGATGAAAGCTATACATGAGAACTCTCAAAGAAGTATGTGAGGAACAAAACCCCATGTGAGGAAAAAGTCCCCCCCATATGAGAGAAGAAGAGAAGTCAAACTGTGATCATCCCTCAATGAAGAATCTGCACCAATGATAGAAGCTCGATGTATGAAGAAACTGCTCCACGAACGTCGAACAACATTCCTCCCCTTAGGAAGAAACAAAACCAAAGGTGTATCCATGAAGTCTCCCCAATCATGAAGGGAAGATGTATGAAGAAAACTCATGATGAAAGGAATCTCTGAAAACTGCTCAAGTGTCCCCATGTCGATGCTGAAAGATACCCCTTCCAAAGATGGTAGACTGTGCCATACTGCTGAAAAAGGAACTCCAACATCTAGTGGAGATGGATGTAGAACAATGTCCAAAGACTCATGTGTCTCCTCAAGGAATAAAGAGACCTCCTCCAACTGCTGTACATAAGTATCCACAATCATGTCAACCTCGAAAGAATGATCATGTAGAGAATGAACAAGAGGGTCAGAGTGTGCCCTCGCAACAATTGAAGAAGGATCATCTTCATCAAAGAGAAGATGTATGTCATCAATGATGTCTCCCAAATCTGCAATGTAGGATTCCACAAACAAACCTGTAATATCTGTCAAGTAATCATCCCATGAATCTGAAGCTGGAAGACAATGTATATCCTGCTGCACTGAATCACATGTAGGCAAAACTGTCGCACTATCTGCATCATCAGGTACAATAGGTGATGTGATATCAATATGAGAAGATGAAATACAAGACTCAAGAACTGGGTTACATGTGAGAATCCCCATGTTCAAGTGTCCAAAGTTCTCCTCAAAATCTGAATCATCACAATAAGTGTGATCATCATGTGTAGAATCATCAAATGTGAAATCATCATCATCAACAAAATCTGAAAAGGAGTATAACCGAGATGCATGATCAACCACCCCAGTCGCAATGATAGCTCTAGTCTCCATGTCTCTAATAAAAACTGAGTCAGGTGTGAACTCCACAACTTTCTTAGTTGCGCCATGTGTGATTTGATAGATAGAAAGGAGATTGTTTGTCAAGTGGGGTACACACAACACATCATTGAAGGAGTTATCCCCAATGTCAATAGATCCTTTCCCAATCACATCCATGTATGTATGATTGCCCATCAAAATCTGTGGCATGGTGCAAGGCTCAAATGTAGAGAACATAGACTGTGAAGATGCCATATGATGAGAAGCCCCTGAATCTAGAAGCCATCTCTCTGAAGTATGATTTGTTGTAGCACATAGAGCTTGTCCTTTTCTTGTTCCAAAAGAGTGAGTCTTTCCACTTGTAGAAGCCATGAATGCTTGCCCTTTTCCTTTTGAATGTGAGGAAGTGGAAGTTGATGAATCATCCTTCTTGTAGACTTTAGGCAAATCAATGTTATGCTTTTTGATGATATGTGTGAGCTCATCAATCTTCTTAGTATGGCAACGATGTTCCTCATGACCAATCTTTTTACAATAAGCACAAGTAGGTCTCTCTCTCTTTGGTGAATTATCTTTCTTGGAAGAAGATGAATCTCCTTGTTGTGGAGAAGATGATGCTTTGTCCTTAGGCTTTGATTGCCATTTTTTCTTGTTTGAGTTGTCCTTTCCTTGATTTCCTTTGTTTCCTTGATTTGCCACTAGTGCTTGAGACTTAGAAGAAGCCTTAAGAATGCCCATGCTTATCAACTTAGTTTGTTCCATCATCAACATTTCATTGAAAGCATCAAATGTAGGCATTTTGTAGCTTGAACCCATTGTCATTCTATGAGTTTGGAAACTAGAAACAAATGCTGCATATTCTTGTGGAAGCTTCCCTATCAAGTTGAATATCAATTGAGTATCCTTTTTATCAATGCCACAATCTTTGAGTTGTGCCCTCAACTCATTTGCCTTAGTGACATAATCTTGTATAGTATCAAAGTTCTTGGGATCTAACATGGTGAGATCACTATCAATTTGATATCCCCTAATCTCATCAACTTGACCATACAAGTCTTGAAACTTTTGCCAAGCATCCTTGATTAGAGTACATTTCTCAATATGAAAAATGAGATCCTTTGATACATACTTTCTTAAGGTACCAATTGCCATGATATTTTTAGTGAGCCAATCTAAGTGACCAACTGGATCAGCCTTAGGATCAACTGGAGCAACAATAGTTCCATCAATGTAATGAGTGAGTCCTTTTTCCATAAGTTTACTCCATGCATCAATTTTCCAAGTAGCATAATTATGTGGAGTTAAGAGAGGAAACTTAGAAGAACCCATAGCAGCAAAAAGGAAAGAACACAAGAGCAAAAAAGCACAAGAGACACCCCCCAAATTCAATCAATCAAAGTACCCCCCCAAAAGTGATGATTTTGGCACTTTATACTTAGTGCGATTACAATGAGCCACTTGCAAAACAAGGCAAAGTGGGCTTATGATGCAAATTTTACAACTTCTCAAATGAGATACAAGAGACTTCAATCAATAGTGCAATGAATCTAACTGAGATTCAAGCAAATATACAAGTACCAAGAGAGCCAAAAAAGGCCTAGATCTGAAAGTACAATTTCTACTTACAATGACATCAATCTGATAGTATCATGTGAAAGTAGATGAAAAAATACACACTTTCAAAAAAAAAGGCACCTAAAAAGGAGGTCGGATGACCCCAAACGAAGCCTCTGAAGTTGCAAAAACTGGGATTACTCAGGGACAGTCACCAAAAACTGCATTTTCTGACAAATCCATGCATCAAAATCAAAAAATTCTTTCACCACTGTGGAGAGCACGAAATTCTAGCCCATTTCAAAAAAAATTGCACCCAAAAAGGAGCAAAAATGAGCAAGTTATGGCCATTTGAAGTTGAACTGCAAAATCAAAAATGCAAATGAGAGGGGGTCTAAAAATTTTCAAACCCTGCTGATGTGGCGCTGACGTCAGCAAAACAGTGTGTTAAATTTGATGGCCGTATGACCGTCGCCAAAACTTCGCTGCCTGGCTGACTGGGCGTCCTGTACCGTACGGACGGACTGCGTGGACAGCTGATCGTACAGTCCGTACTGTACGGAATATCTGACGTGGCAGAGTGATGCGGCTGTCCGTACTGTCGATGTGGCTTGCTTACGTGTCACTGTAGGATCTGCGTGGCGTACGGAATCTGACTCGGCAGAGGTTTTCCACGTGGCAGTGTTCGTGGCAGGCCGCGTGGCATTGTTGTTGCCGGAAGCGCAGAGGAGACGCGGCGGTGCCCGTGGATGAGGCGCCGGAGTCCGGGGAGGAGGCGGAGCTGGGTGCCGAAGCGGAGGAGCCGAGGATTGTACGCGGAGGTTCCTGGAGACGGCGCAGTGGCGGACGGGGGATGGGCGCCGGAACAGAGGGAAACGCAGCTGCGGTGATGGACTCGGCGGGCGCAAAAGGTGGCGGCTGCGGTGATAGGACCCGGAGCGGCGTGGCGGTGGACGCTGCGGGCTCCGGGGGATTCGCCGGCGGCGGCGCGGTACTCTGCGGGAGGACAGCACGGGCGGCCCTGTCAGCGGCAGGTACGTGCTCTGCGAAATACCTGCAACACCAGGTACGTACGGAGCACGGGGCGCAGACCCCCCAAAAAAAATTTTTTTTTTTTGATTTTTTTTGATTTGCTTTTCAAAATTTTTGATCTTTTTCGAATTCCTTTTTCAATTTTATTTTTTTTTCTCAATTTTTTTTTGATTTTTCAATTTTTGAAAACAAATTGCAAAATTTTTTTTTTTGAAAAAATGATGGGAATATTCGAAAAATCCGTACGAATAGCAAAATTGGGGAAAAATTTTTTCCTCACCAAAATAGGCCAACTTTATAACCAAAATTCATGGAAACGGCCTTCCGGACGCAATGGAGAGGTCGGATCTGGTCTAGAACGCCTCCAAATGATGATGCTCCTCAGATCTGCCTCTTGACGTCACAATAATGCCTCTTCAAGACGAATCAATGAGACTCCAATAGCTCTGATACCATGTTGGATTTTGCCAAGATCAAGAAGTCATTGAAATGTACAAGATAGAGACATAATATGGGATAAGAATAAACTGTATTCTCATCAATAGAAAAATGATCAATAATTGTTGTTCAATAGTTGTTGTTACATACAATGTAGATGAGCCTGCTTATATAGGCAAGGCTAGGGATATGTATGAGCACACAAGTATGACATGTGGCTCAATAAGAAACAAGGGTAGGTAGGAAATAGGTGTGGGTAGGTAGGAGAAATAATATAATATTCCACATGAGGTGGATCACCCACCGAAGGTGGAATTATCACTCCACAATAAGTGGATATGATAGTGTAATAACAAGATCAACACCATAAGAGGTGGAATTTCTCCTACACACACTATCCCAATGTGGCACAAACACCCAAGTGTCTCATATCCAAACTACTATGAAATGCATTATCCTAAGTAAACTTAAGTAAGTGTAATAATATCCATGATGAATAATTATTTACACCAACAGTAAACAATATAACAATGACCAGATTAAATGAGGAATTTTAAACAAATGACTTGACCAACGGATCCAATGAGCCATTGTTCTAGCAAGGAAACATATAGAATAGAAATTTTATATGTACTGCCAACAATGACTTTGCATGGGGACTGGAACTGTAAAGTACCAAGCAATGGACCTCAAAATCTCTGGTTTCGCAAAATGACTTAAAACAAAGGTTCGACTCACAACAAAACTGATACACTAAAACTAACACACACTTAAACTAACACAACAGAATTGCATGTACAAACTGACAGGGGATGCCTATTTACAATTGATACAATTTTAATTTCTGCCCATTATATGACAGGGGTAACTCAAAACCATCCTGGTAGGCGAGTTTAAGAGAATTGGGGCCCCTTACTTCATAAATTACATAAGGTCCTTTCCACAGTGACTCAAATTTGTCATGAGCACCTTTTAGGCTCTCTTGTTTTGTCCCATAGTAACACCAGATCACCTTTCATGAACTTCCTGGGCCTTGCCTTCTGATCAAAAATATTTTTAACCCTCATCTGATGTTCCATAATCCTATCAACTAGCTTTTACCTCTCTTCCTCAATCTTAGTTAAGTACATAACTCTTTTTTCAAAGGAATTCTGAAAAAATACATCTTCTACTACAGTCTGCAACCTAAAAGCCACTAACTCTAAAGGAAGAGATATTTGAGCGCCAATACCATATACTAACTCAAAAGGCGACATCCCTATGGCTTGTTTTAGTGAAGTTTGATCTGCCCACAAGGCTTCATGTAACATCTTGTGCCAGTCCCTAAAATTTTCATTAACCAACTTTCTCATGATATTAATCAAGTTTTTGTTAATTGATTCTGCTTGGCCATTACCCTATGGGTAATAATCAAAAGCATGTGCCAAAGAAATCCCATGATCATAGCAAAATAAAATTAACTCAGAAGAAGAGAAATTTGATGCATTATCCGTGACTATTTTGTGAGGGACCCCAAACCTGACAAGAATATTGTCCTTTAAGAACGTAGACACAATCTCTGTAGTGGTCTTTTTCATAGAAATAGCTTCCACCCACTTAGTGAAATAATCAGTTGCTATTAATATGTGAGTGTGTCCGGCACTAGAAATTGGGTTTAGAGGACCAATAAAATCTAATCCCCATTGTTTAAAGGGTTATTCAATTACCATAGGTCTTAAGGGCAAGGAAACCAGCTAAGGTTTTCCTGTAAACAATTTGCAGTACTCACACCTCGCTACCCATGCATACGCATCTCTGAACATTCCTAGCCAATAGTAATAGTTTCTCAAGATTTTATATGCAGTAACTGTAGAAGAAAAATAACCTCCGCACGCCTCATCAAGAAAAGTTTTCAGTAAAGCTTCTTGATACAGTTTATCTACACACCTGAGAAAAGTACCATCCAAGCCTTTCTTGTACAACATGTCATCGAAAATAACATACTTTGTAGCTTTCAACTTTAAATTATGTTTCTCCCTAGGAGAAATATGACTTGGATAGTCTCCATAAGTGAGATAATAGGCAACATCGCTGAACTAGGAATCCTGATGACTCACTAGTAGAGTTAAGGGTAGAGTTTCCTCCTCTTCAAACTTATTCTCTCCCATTAGTTTACAAAGGCGTTGTCCTCTGACCAGCTTAGTGGGCTTGAGATCCAAAATGAACTCCTGAATCTTAGAGACCCAAGATGCTCTATTGTTGATACCAACATCTTGCTGAGTTAAAACACTTTTCACTACAAAGTTTGGGACAAATACAGTTGAATGTGAATGAAGTATATAGTACCTAAATTGTTTCACAGCTTTCACTACCGCATAAGCCTTCTTTTCTGTCTATGAGTATTTTAACTCGTGCTTCTTTAGGGGTACGCTCATGAAGAAGATTGGGACTTCCTCATTATCTTCACCTTTTTGCACCAGAATTCCAGATAGAGTATGCTCTGACACATAGCAATAAATAATAAAATCTTTACTAAAATCTGGGTTAACCAGAGTAGGTGCATGCACAATTTCTCTCTTTATTTCCTCAAAATCCCTTTTACCCTCCTCATTCCACTTAAAAGCTACCTTCTCACTCATCATATTTACAATGTATTTAGTAGTTTCAACAAAATCAGGAATAAAATGCCTTAGGAAGTTCACCTGTCCAAAGAAGGACCTCACTCCATTTCGGTTGGAAGGGAGACTGAGCTGCTGTATTGCTTTTACCCTCTGTGGATCAACTTTTACTCCCTCATGTGAAATGATATGTCACAGAAGTTTTCCTTCCATGACACCAAAAATAGACTTTTTAGGGTTTAACGCTACTCCATGCTCTCTGCATCTCACCTGAACTTTTCTCAAATCCCGCACATGATGCTTCCTTTTCCTGGAGAAAACAGTCAAATCATCTAAATACACCACAATAATCTTATCCCTCAAATGCCCAAAGGAAAGATTCATCACTCTTTGAAATGTTGCCCCTACATTAATCAACCCGAAAGGCATTCTGTTATACGCAAAGGTACCCCAAGGAGTTATAAAGGTTGTCTTGTGTCGGTCTTGCTCCGAGACACTAATTTGATTATATCTAGAGAAGCCATCCAACATGGACATCATCTCCGATCCTGAAATGGTTTGTAAAATATGGTCCATTGCAGGAAAAGGGTAATTGTCTTTCAAACTTGCCTGGTTTAGGTTTTTGAAATCAACAAAGATTCGCATTTCACTATTTTTCTTCCAAACAGGGACTATGTTAGCAATCCAGGTGGAATTGTGTAGAGAATAAATAATTTGGGCTTTCAACATCTTGTCAACCTCATGAAATATTGCCTCTACTACTTTTGGATTAAAGTTCCTCAACTTCTGTTGGAAAGGATTAACACCTAGTTTCAAGGGATTGTGATGTTGGAAACTACCATCCTTGAAATTCTTTAAATCATTGTAGCACCACGCAAATACATCTTTGAACTCAACCAAAAAGCTGATGAATCTTCTTTTTTCCTCTTCAGAACAACACTTTCCCAAATTCACAAATTTAGGCTCCTCATTAGTACCAATGTTAATTTTGTCATACTCACCAAAATTTTGAATTACAGGAGCCTCTTTCTCCCTTTACTTAACATACCCATCTTTCCTACCAAAAAGGCGTTCAAGAGAAACTAAACCCTTTGGGATTTTATTTCCTTTCAATTGTAGCATTCCATCATGCAACTCCTTTGGTGTATTGGGAGAAAATTTTTTATAGCTCACCTCTGATCCTTCATAAAACAAGGTTGTGAAAACCTCAGCACCGTGTAAAAAGTTCTGAATTTGTTTATCATTTTCAAATACTTGCCAGGATTCAGAATTGGCAGGTATGCTGGGTCTATAAACTAACTCTACCCTATAGGTATCAGTCGTGAAATCTGGGTGAGGCACTAATAAAGCTGCAGATACTGCCAGATAATCCACCTTTGACTTAAACTCCCTTGGTACCACTTCAATTGAGAAATCATAAAATTATTTGATCTCGTCCCAAACAAGATTCCTGTAATGCTTCAATCTCTCATTTTTAAAAGCAAATAAACCTCTCACTTGTTTTACAATAAGTTCTGCATCACCTCTAACCTTCAACATTTTGATATGCAATCTCCTCGCTTCAACAAGACCTAATAACAAAGCTTTGTATTCAGCCGTATTATTCATGTTTTGGAAATCCAATTTGAAAGCATAAGGCATAACCTTTCCTTGAGAAGGTATTAATACAACTCCAGCCCCTGAACTAGAAGATGAACAACTCCCATCGAATTCCATAAACCAGAGTTCATCTGACATATCTGCACCTAGGGCTTCTTTCTCCCCATGAGGATCAGCTAATATCATGTAATTTCCAAAACCATAATCTTGATACAATATCTGAGCTTTCAGATCATCTAAGGGAAAGACTGTGTATTTATCTTTTGTTTTAGGGTGCAAAATAACTCTCTGTTTTCCAATGTGATCATTGCCTGTGACCAATCTATTCTGATTTCCCCTTCCATATCTTTACAAAAGGTGCGACTCAATAGCATGATGTAACTAGCAGGAATGTCAGCCACTAGAATTGTTAACTTGATTCTCTTGTCAGAGTGTGCTACTAAAGCGACCTACGCATCCTTAATCTACCCTAATAAAGGAACCTGCTTGGAATCCATGGACTAACATTTGCCAAAAGTGTTTGTTAAGGTTAAACCAAAAGCTTTTGCTACAGCGGAAGGAATGACATTATCTGATGCTCCTAAATCTATTATACAATTTCTCAATTTATGCCCATTAATATACAAAGACACATAGAAAGGTTCGGGTTTATTTTCAAAATTAGGTTCAATCAATTCGACTTGTTGAGGAATAGTTTTTGATGAGACTTCAGGAAGTACTAAAGAAGGACTGATATTTTCCTATGCTAAGGAATTACAAGTCATGGGCATTTGGGTTTCACTTGCTAAAGCATTAGCATCGTTTCCCTTGATAAATTCAACCAGCCTATATAACTCTTTAGGGTTCAACTTCAGATACTCTGCCGAAGTAATCTGGAAACATGATGACTTACAAAACTCAATGATATCAAAAGAATTGTTAAATGAATTAGAACTTGAAGAAACAACTTCTTGAACAACTTTTGAAACACTTCCAGGTCGAGTCAAAATTTCCTTACCTTTAATAGTGCTATGGACCGATGTTACTACATCTTGTGACTTCAAGTTTTGTTGAGTTCTGGTAAGAATTGTATATGAAGAATCTTCCAAAGAGACCAACATGTTTCCTCCCCTTTTCGAGTCAGAAACATATTCCATATAATTAATTTTAGAGTCCCCAGGCATACTTTGGGAGCCTCCTTCATCAGCTTCTAAAATTGTTTCTCCTTTGCAAATCATTTGAGAAAAATGGACCATGTTTGGACATGAAGAACTATCCTGTTCATCAGTTAAATGAAACACACATGAGTTTGTCTTAGGAGGTGGCAGTTCAATAGCAAGTCTTTGTTGTGCAGGAGGCAATTGTAGTTGTCTTTTGCCTTGTTGATTGGGATATCTTCTAGGTAAGTCCTGGTAAGGTTAAGAATATGCAGCACCTGTTTTAGGAGCCTATCTTTTTAGGGAAATTATATCATTCATTAATTGTTGAATCACAGGATTTGAAGAAGTAGAACCATTTGCAACCTGAGAAGTAGGAGTTTTCACTTCTCTTTTCCACTTGCCTTCCATGATTAAATCATCTTCTAGACTTACAGCTAAAGCTTTCATATCATCAAGGGTTTGTAAGTGTTCGCGTCTCATCAAGAAACTTATTTCAGTGGGCATGGAGTTCATGAAGAAACACTTCATATTTTCAGCAGAGGGTTTTTGTGCGGTTGGAATTTTATGGCAAAGTTTATTGAAACGGGCAAAAAAGTCCCTCATAGGCTCTATTATCTCCTTCTTTAATTGGGCCAGCTGAGCAATAAGTGAATGCTCATCCTATGTCAATTTGAATCTAGCCTCAAAACTATCTGTTAAAACCTGCCAATTTGTGATTGCCCCATCAGGTAGATGGTAGAACCAATCAGTGGCTACGTTAGTAAAATTTTGAACAAATAACCTCACCGCCACATCTTCATGTTGAACTACTAACACTCCACACGCAACTTTGAAAGCATTTAAGTGTTCAGTAGTGGTTACTTTGCCATCACCACTAAACTTGGGCAAATGTTCTTTTCCTCCCTTAGGAAGATTATGAGCAACTCCCAAAGCTAAAGGTCCAATCATAGTACCCCATGGATTATTGGCCATTGTTCTAGTAGTATTCAAAGGGGTAAGGTTTATAACAATTAGGGGTACAACACCATGTAAAGTTAAGGCTTGAGAGATAGGTGAACTGGTTTTTCTTGGTGGAGATACGGGTCTACTTCTAGCCCTTCTAGGTGTAACCTAAGAAACAAAACCGAGGTCTAAAAGTTCCTGGAAGGTGTGATCAACAATTCCCTCCCTCTATTGTGATCGGGTATAAGGCTTGAACTCCAGTGTGAAAAGTAGTCAGGGTAACAAGCGTCTGGGGTTTTGTTGTTGATTATCAGGAATTTGAATAAAGAAAAGTCTAGGAATGGCCACTCTCTCAAAAACTAATACAGGATGATCCGCTTGTCTTTCTATTTCATCGAGGAATGTACTTATTCTATAGTACTTAGCTTGAATTCTTCTATGTCTCCAAGATAAAGTATCTAACTTGGAGATAATATTGTTTTGATCCTCTTGCACCCAATTTAAATTTGGTTGTAAAATAGGTAAGAACCCTTCATGAGGCAGCACCATTTATAAAGAACAAAGCATCACTATAATGACAACTTTTGTTAAAACCAATTTTCTCCTTCTCCCCAATAGAGTCGCCAAAATTCTATTGGTAAAAAGATTTGTCCTTTGTACTTTATTTAATTTGGATACCCTTAAGACCAAGAAATGAAAGACAAATTTCACTAGACAATTGGAAAATCATTATATTGATTTACCTCTGAGTTAAGGTACAACTCCCTCTAGCAAATATTCAATCAACTTCAAATTACATGAAACCGATATTATACTTTTCACCAGAAATAATAGAAAAGGTTATTGCATTCACAAGTCAACACCAAATGAATGCAAGCATTGATTTATATATAACTTTTTGTATAAATCCGACAGACTTCACATGTACACTAAAACAAAATGAAAAGCTTATAAGGTGAATCCTACTGGTAATCTTCTACGCACATAAAAGCTATAATAGATCTTTACTTGAAATAGATCCACACAGAAATCAAATTTAAGGTGTCAAATACATAGCTTTGAAGTCAAAGATAATTGTTATACGATTTTCATTCATAGATGATTATCAACTTTCCATACACAGAGTCTTTCAACAAAAATTCAAGAGATAGTTTTCCAAAAACTTAGTGAACCCGTTTAAAGTCATTTCAAAACATATAAATAGGTCGCAAGACCAATATTTTTTTTCCTTTTAACCCTAAGAAATATTAACTCGTAAGAGTTACGAGTTAATAGAAAAACTACCCTAACTGCATAACCAAAATTAAAAATGACTAGACTTGCTGGCAAACAACTGCCAGCAGTGCTAGTCATGTCGTTGATTAAGTCTTCATCGGATTGCCCGGATTGGTGTTTTGGACAGACACCATCACTGCCTTTGCCACACTCCACTCTCGATGCACCTTCAAAAATTCCTGAATTAGAGTTACATGTGGGAAGCTAATGTGTATTACTCTTTGCTTCCAGAGCTCTTTCTTTCTCTTCACCATCTGCACTTTGTTCCTGTGTGAGTCCAGGTGATCCAGACAAACTGTGAGCATTGATTCAACTTTGGAAATCCTCCACAACTAAGGATTTATCCACTTTGAATTGTTTAATGTGGTTGCTAAACTAATTAATCATTTCTGCAGTATCTTCCAGAGTTTGGCTATCTTCTTTAAGCAATTGGACATCCACGCAATGCAAATCCTTCTGCATGGTCGACCTCAAGGTTGTTAATTCACCATGTAGACTAGCTGATTCACTATGGCCTTGTTCAATGATCTGGTTGCACCACTCAATGCGTTCTTTGCAAATAAACATTATGTCTTCATTTAACCCTGGCACTTGCCTTTCGACAAGAAAATTCATCAGGCGATAACGCTGAATATCGTGCATTTGCTTCGAAATCATTGCCCATTTAGTCTTCTCTTTCTACCATGAGATTAAGTCAGCATCCAATTCTTTGGTGACTTCATTAGCATCCTTGAAAAATCTAAACCAAATCTGAATTGTAATTGGTCCCTTGATGCACAATTGAGGTGAGCCATTCAGAGAAAATCTCTGCGATCATTTTGTTTCGTTGAACCTCATCAAAGAATTTTTGATTACCTAGTGATTTCAACCTAAATGGCACTGAGCTTTGAGATAACGATAATGGGTTGTTCTATAGAGCATGAATATACTGAGCCATTTGCATTAAATTCTGCTTCAATTCAGCCTTGTCTCTTTCGTCCTTCCAAGTATGAGAGATAATCTGTTTGGTTGAAGTCTCCAAATGCTTCACATCTACGACTTTGGTTCCGACCCCCAAATCAACTTGTTCAATGGTATAATCTACTTCTGAAGCAGTAAAATCATCTTTATCAGATGTGGGTTTGGCAATGTTTGCAGTCCAGTGCTTTGTGCTTTAGGCAAAACCAATCATAGCCTCCATTTTTGGCCTTTTGTGCTTCGTGGATTTTCCCAGACATTTACTCACAGCATCCTCCATTGATATTGAAATAGGAACCACATTTCTTTTCCTTGTAATTGAGTCACTTAACCACTTAGGTTCTAGAGTCAGTTCCTTAGATGGCATGGGGGGAGATCCTTCTCAAGGCAATAATGTGGCACTGTCTGCATGAGACCGGATATCAAGCATCCCTGAGTCCTAGAAAGTAGCATCTTTGCCAATTGAAACCTTTTCTATATTAAAAGCAGGGGATGTCATATCACACAGTACTTCCTCTATGTCCAAATCAAGAATGAGATGGGGAGTCGACAGCTGAAAACTCTCACTAGTACATTCAGAGCTGATTTTTGATGACTGTTTGTCAGATTTGCGATGAATTTTTGTCAGACTGCTGACAAAATCAACCGTCAAAAACTTAGCATCGGATTGGTCGATGATGCCATGCCCATCAGAAATATGACAACCCAATGGACTCTGCTGATGCTGTATGTCCGCCAATTACATCGTTGGTTGAAAGCTTTTTAGTCATCGTAATTCTGATGATGATAATTTTTATAAAAAAAAAATAATTATTATCAATGTTGGTGTTTCCTTCCTTTGATGGCTCTTTTATATCGATGAGACATCACTAGGTCTCATCGATACCTTTTGAATTCGGATCGATGAGACCCAGCGATATCTCATCGATATAAAAGAGCCATTGAAGGAAGGAAATGCCGATGAATTCTAGAAAGGACTCACCAAAGATAATAACTTCATCGACAAAAGATATCAAAGAAAGCCGAGAGGGTCTTCATTGACGGGAAAAGTTCTCGAGGAAATAATACTATCGGTGCAACATAAAAAGGACCCACCAAAAGGAGCATTTTCATCGAAAGAATAATATCGATTAGACAAAAGGAAGATACATGGATAAAAGATATCGATGAGGATATAGGTTTTGAGGAGGTTAAAAGGCATGTTCTCGATATGTGTGGTTTTGCTGATGTAACTTTATTGGTGAGATAATAGACTCATTCATCGATGGGGCATAGTGATATTGATGAAAGAAGTATTTCGATGGAAAAATAAAGGAGCACATTGAAACCCAAGGTTTCTTTGACATAAGACCCAATGGATATCAGATATTTTTCGATGAGGAGACAACCATACTGACCGACTATAGTATTTTGATGAAAGGAAAAAATACTTGATCAAAGTAATATTCGAAACAAAAGTATTGTTGATAGAAACAAAGAGATCGATGGACTATAGAAACAAATGATTGAAAGACATATCCTCATCGAAATGATTATTGATTGCAACGAAAATCAAAAACAAATCCCATGAAAGGTCACATTGCCATTAAATTTGAATGTGTGCCTGAGTGGCCGTTGTCCAAAATGACCATTACTAACTGATTAAATATGCAATAAGTAGTGGATCAACATCAAAGGACACAACATTAAGGAATTCACAGGTGACGACCTGAAAGTAGGAATTGGGCGAATTCATAGATAAAGCTCAGTAATTCCAAGTAAGTTATTTGCACACAAACCTCTTTTTTAAAATTCAAATGGGATCATCATCTAAAACTAATAAGACCAGAAAGGGAAAAGAACCTATCACTGCAGAAGAAAAACCTAAAAGACAGAAAAGGGAAGGGCGTTCTTTGGCCCAGGACCTGATTGACCAGTCCCCATCATCCAGTTTGAGGTCCAAGAAGATTAGAGCTGATGAGGAAGGCCTAGAGGACTGGTTTGAGGATCTTGGAGACATATGGACAGAATTGAGAGGGTATAAATTATTCATATATGGGTACAATAGAAGAGTTTCCCCTCAACCTATCAACAATTTATGGCGATTGAACTTAGGAAGGTTAGTTGTGGCTAATGTATTTGTGAATGTGGAGCTCATGAAGGCATTGGCAAACAATTATGACCCTAAAACGAGGACCATATATAACTACATGGGTGAGCCAATTCTTGCAATCAGAAAGGAGGTTATTGACACCGTGTTCGAGTTGGATTGGGGATTTGAAGAATTGATTGACCTCAAGAAGTTAACAAGTGAATATTTTAACCTAGAGCACATTTACAAAATGTGGAGACTCCCTATACATAGACCTAGGAATGCAGGGTCCTTAGTGCCACTAGGTCAGGATGACAAAGCTCCCTATGATGTCAACTCTTTCCATACATATTTAAAGTATACCTATTACTATGTTGTCCAAGTGCTAGGGATAAAAGCCCATCCTTTGATGGATATTGCAGCCATGGTCATTTGTGCCGATTTATAGTATAAGGACCCTCGCTTCTTTGATTTTTCTACTTATTTGGTTGAGGTTTTGAATCATGGGTTGGAAAAGTTAAAGGGGGATGTCATCAATGTTCATTTCAAGAATTATTCCTTACTTATGCATATGCTATTGTATGTGGGCCAAGATCAAGGGTTATAGCCAGAAGAGTTATGTGTCAGGACATATGACAATGCTGGGATGAGAAAACCAGTGCAACTATGGGTTTCTTCATGGGACCAGAGGTATGTGAATAATCAATATTGGCATTTTGAGAAGTTCTTTGTCAAGCCATTATATAGACTGTTGGGATGCTCGTGCGATCATGCCCTTGTACTAGAGGTTCAAAGATTCCTAAGACCAAAAGGTTTCGCTAAAGATCCCTCAATTGAACATAATTGGGGAGATTGGTATTGTTTTTCAGACTGCACACAAGTCAGGGTATACGGGTTCGAAGGAAGACCATACTTACTACCACTTACAGTCCCTAACAGAGTGGCTTGTCTTGAAATTGTGAGGCAACTACCAATAGTGAGTACAAAACATCTGACAAGCCATGGGAAACAATCAATTGTACCTGGGTTGTTAGTATTTTCAGATTTTATTGTGAAAAGTTCAAAGATTTATGGCCTATTGCAGACAAAATTGAATTATTATGGCATGGCTATGGGGGATCCAAGGCCCAATTTCAATCCTAAAGGATACATAAGGATAGCTTGGTCATCACAAAAGTTGAAGGCTGGAGAGCATAAATCTTACCTACCGGATGACCTCATTAAGAACATTGGCAAAGAAGAGGCCAGAGTGAAGCAGATAAAGTTTGAGAAAGCAATGCAGGCTTATAAATGGAAGCTTTTTAGAAGGAAAATGGATGAGAATGTGCTACAAAAGATTGAAGACCCCTTGGAGTTTTCCAACAAACTTGTGGAGCATGAATTGGAAATACTTGAGGGAGTCCTGCCTCATATTCTTAGGGATTACATTGATACTATTAGGAATACAGAGCCTTTGGCTCATATGTCTCCTGCTTCCACATATGGCATCGTTCCATTCACTCCTCGAGAGGATTACCCCTTGGTTATGAAGAGGATACATCGATAGACTTGGCAACAAGACAACTGAATGTCTGAGAAGTGGCTGACATCAGATTCCTGGAGTATGAGGATTTCATTGCTGATAGTGACTTCATTGCTTCCAAGGAGTTCACCGCATTCCTCTATCAACATAAAGGATCTCAAATTAGGAATAAAATGAGAAATAGTGAAGAAGAGCAGCAGCTTCAAAAGTTACAAGAGGAGATGGATCTTGTGATGAGAGGAATGACACCTGAGAAGGGAAGACAGTTGCTTAAGGAAGCTAGTGTGCTATTATACTTTGGATGGGACATGAACTCTACCTTGATGTTTGATGGATTCCTCAAGAAATAAGACCCAAGTAGGCAAATGATGCCAAAAGAGACTGATAAACTCTTTAGAGGATCAGGATATGATCCAGATCAGAAGGCTCTTCTACAGTGGGCTATCTATCCCAAAGATAAAAGACCTATATTGGTTGATACAAAATAAGCTTTTGGACATTTGATGGTGTAGCAGGTTGGAAAGACTGACCCTAGAACAACTACCAAACTAAATTTAGATGTCGCTAAACTGAACCAAGATCAGATAGAGTTTCTAGTCTAAGAAAATTCTACATACAAAAGCCTATATGAGAAAACCGATGAACAAAAATAGAGGCTGCAAGCAAGATTTCTTTAGATTGATACAGGTACCAGTCAAATAGGGATGTCATACGGTGTTGGTAGAGATGCCATGGATGCCTTGATAGATGCTATGTATTGGAGGAACAGGGCCAAAAAGACATCTTGACAAGTAGAAAAGGTACAACAAAAGATGGATAAGTTGATTCTGGAGATCATTGAACATAGGTTCAGAAGTATGATGCAAGTTGCAGAAATCTATTGGAAAACATACACTGGAATAGTTAGAGTTTTGAAAGAGAATGAAAGGCTCAAGTATTGGTTGGAAGACATAATGAATGTCAACATTCTGATTAATCCAGGTGAGAAAATTGAAGCCGAGGCTTACTTGAAGTCCCATGATGAATTCGAAAATCAATTAAGGAAAGAGCTTCAGAGGCTAGATGATGGGAATACCCATAGGGTTCCCTCTTTTTATAGTAATGGTGAGTTAGTATCATTCAAACAGTGGAAACAAGAGTTCATTGATGAGAATAATCAAGTAGTAGCAGAGTTGGATCGGGACAAAGAATTGTCACTTTGTGTTAATGATAGTCTATCTAATCATTTCTAGACAGAAAGCGACATGAGGACACTAAACAATGATGTTCTAATGTATAAAGATGATAAGTACATTCAGCACATAGGAATGCTAAACTTGTTTATCTTCTAGTTTGTTAACAAAAGTGCTAATTAATAGTTATGTGCTGAAAAGCCACAATGCTTGGTGACAATGTATACCCTCATATAAATGAGGGAACTTTTGTAACAATAAGGATCATTAGAGAAGTAGAATATAGCCTCAGGCTTACTATTGTACCATTTTGTGAACATACATAATATAATCTATCATCTTTCCTTTGTGTATGTGCTGTGGATTACTGCATCTTTCTATAGGCAGTTTCTTGTGATATTATCTAAAGGAGATAAGGTTACTTGTGTTCTTCCAATAAAACTCTATGTTTCATATTGTGGATTTGAATAAAAGATTTAATTGCGAATATAGTTTTGTATATAGTGTGCCTACATATTATCTCAACCATGGTGTGCCTGCATATGTATATAGTTTTGTTTATAGGTGGAAAGCCTGAGGTTCAATGTCAAACTTGGTTGCTCTGATACCACATGTAATATTCCACATCTGGCATACACTTGAGCCAACTAACTCACTAGTTTACTAACCAACTATTTAGTGAATTGCTTAATGTCTACTAAGAATAACTGTCATAAATGACCATCATAAGATAATTAACATACACTTGAGTCAGTTGATTCATTGGTTATAGAACTTCTAGGTTTAGTTGATCCAAATAGTTACATAATAGTCTCATGTCTACTGAAATTAACGGTTTACAAGGACCTTCATGGGATTGTGACATAACCTACCAAGCCAACTGCTACAAATCCCCTATCTCTAACAAGCTTCAACTGTCATCATGGAATTAAACCTAATACAACATTGGTTCCCTTATTTAGCTAAATTAACACATCATATTATGACTCAACAAAAAATACGGTTCTAATATATTTTTTTGTCTTTCTATATTCCCAAAAGTATGCATCTAATTGATGATAAGAATCCTTCTTCAGGTCTTGCAACCATGGAGACTGGTTATAATCTGATTATAACTGATGTGCATTGATTCCAAGATGAACCATATTCGGTTGAACTATGGGTTAAGAGTGGAAAACAAATAAACATAGAAAAAAAATAAACATAGAATAGCTACAAATTATAGCAAGGTATTGTGACTATAAGATAGAAACCATCCTAGGAGCCTCCAATATATCAAAAGTTGAGAAAGTAGCAAGCTTATTGTACAAAAGAAGTCATCGAAGTCCAAAATCCAAAAGTCTCTTCGACATGAAACCCGACGGACAACAAAAATATTTCAGTGAGAATATGAGTTTCAAGGAGACTAAAAGGCATGTCTCCGATACACATGGTTTCATCGATACAACTTTATTGGTGGAAGATGACAAAGAGAGGATAAAAGGGGCTTCAGTGAGACAACAGACCCATTCATCGAAGGAGCATAGTGATATCGATGGAAAAAGAATTTCGATGGAAAACTAAAGGAAGTCACCGAAGCCCAGGGTTTCTTTGACATAAAAAGGGACTGATGGATACTAGATAGGTATCAGTCAGGAGACAACAATACTCAATTTGTTTATCTTCTAGTTTGTTAAACAAAAAATGCTGGTTACCGGTTATATGTTGAAAATCCACAACACTTGGTAATAATGTAACTGATAGACTCATCGAGAGTTGGTGGGTTTAAAAATTGTCTCATAAGTTTACACAATAAGTCCTAAATAAATATAAAGACTCTGTAGCCCAAATAGCGAAGAAAGGCACTGGTCATCTATAGAATACAATTCATCAGTTCACATTTCATTTTAAAGCAATAGGAGTAGCTGAGTCGAAAATATAGAGTAGACTATAAATAGTGTAAATACATAAATTTCAAGCACAAAAATTGAATAATTTCTACAACAACAATATTGAACTCATCTACTATATCTCCATCATAGTAATTTATGCCATTCTGAGATGCATTAGGTTAGTCTCAGTCATTAGAACACAATTTACAACATGCATTAGGAGTTGTCCTCCTTACAAATATTGCAACAGTAAAAAGGTATTACAAAGCTACAACCACAATTCAAAGAGGAAGCTTACAAAGATAGGACAAAGCTAGGTACAGTCACAAGTCAAGGCAAATTCATAGTTGAAACTCAATCCAAAATAGTGAAGAAGTGCAACAAATGACATGAGAAGTCTAAAGAAGTATTATAGCAATCATGAGTCAAGGATTAATGAAGAGATTTTTTGCATCCATGATACAATCCTTAAAAGCATCCATGATACAATCTCAAACACACTTTTTACCGTTCTCTTGGTGATTGTGCCCAATTGTGTATGTCTTGCTTATGTATGAAAATGGCATTTTGCAGCTTTCCACCGACCATGTATTTGAGATGTCTTTGATTTAGATATGGCATGAGCTTAGTCGTAGAGTGAGACTAGGGAGTTGGACCATCTCAACCATGGTACACCTGCATATGTATATAGTTTTGTGTATTCATTAAATATTTTCATTTAATTTTAATCAACTAAAGAGCAATATTCATGACTTACAAGTAATAAAAAAACTTACAAGGATGAGGCATATTCATTACTTACAAGTAATAAAAAAACTTAAAAGGATGAGGCATATTCATAACTTTTGTAGTCCTACCTTGGATATCAACACTAGAAGCAACTCATATTGTTCATGTACAGACAAGACAATATGGGAGTTCATTATACCCAACAACTTGTGGTGTTGTTTTTCATGTTGGCTCCACTTGCACCCTGCAATTAAGATTGAATATACATTATTTAATAAGATTAACTATGTAACATAATGAAATATTGAAAAGTGTGTTACCTTGTTGAGCTTCGCTTGGTTTCGAGAATAGTTTAATATTCTCTACTTAACAGGGCCAACCACGTGAAGGTGGAAGCTCATTTGGCCCCTCCCCCCCCCCCCCTAACATCACTCTAAATTCCCTGTTAACATCTTATAACATTCATTCATTAGTTATTTCTACCATTAATAAAATATACCATTCATTCATTAATATCACATAACGTTCATTAACACATAACATTGATTAACATTAATTAACACACAACATTCATCAATATTAATTAACACATATCATCCATAACCTTTAATTAGCACATAATTACATTCACTAACACATAAAAATCAGTCATTGTCAAATAAGTTAGATTATAATCATTTCTTTCTTTGTTTTTTCTTTGAAGCTATGAAAAGACTAAGTGGAACATTGGTTTCTTCATCATTCCCCCCTCTGCAAATGTTCCACCAACTGCTCATGATCTCAATGTATGCCTAGTCCTATACTGAGGATGAGGACATTGCAGCAAAGAGGGGTCCTCTGCAATAACAAAGAAATGGGTTAAATTAAAATTAAATTTTTTTATTGTTACAAGTATTTCATTAATTTAGAGAACATAATTATTGTGCTCTTTACCTGATGGGGCCACATCATTTTGTGCAGCCTCAACCTCAACATGTTGAACACCCTCTAGATCATCTCGAGTTGAAATACTAAAGGTTACATTAATGTTGAACAACAATTGCAATTATATTTTTTTAAAGAAATAACAGTGGTCCTCTTTACCTGAGTGGGGAACATCACGTTCTTGAGGTTGTGTACCCAGATCATGCTCCACTTGCTCACCACCGACTACATGCTCTAAAATATTAACAAAAAAGGTTACATTAATTACTACTCTAATAACAAATTAAGATGTTTAATTGTATTAATAGCTAAATAAATAAATTTGAATAGCAAATGAATACCTCCACTACTGGGATGCACATCCAGACCTTCATGTGTAGGCGGTGGTTCATAATTAGTAGGCTGCATTCCAATGACATGCACATTGTTATCATTACCTGCTTATTTAAAACAAATATAGTCACTTTATGTTGGAACTCAACATCAATTAGATTATTGGTAAAGTATTCAATTTGAAACAACTTCCATTTACCATATTTACTATGTGATAGATGCACTCGAATGTTGTGTATGCCCACTCAATTCTTGTAGCCGATTAGCCACGACTGAATAGCCTTGCTTGTAGGCAATTCTCTTGTCATCTTTTGTGGGTTCTCTATTGAATTTAGAGCCCTACATTTTTGCTTGGTACCATGAATTTTGCTTGCATTGTTTGATAAAAAAAAACGTTTGCAATTTATTAATATTTTGATGCAATATTTCGTTTACATGAGATACTTAGAATTCATGTAGCAAGTTTCATGTAACCACTAGAGCCGAGTTTGTGTTGCCCGTGCTTTTCTTGCCTTGCCTTGGTTGCCTTTGATGTGTCACTCAGTCTACAAAAAGTTTGAAATATGTTAGATTATATAAATATAAAGAGTAATTAATTAGTACATAATTACATTCTTAATAGTATCCCATACCATCTTTTGACATCTAGTGGTGTATTTCCTTTTTTCCTTTCAATTCTCTCCTTGGCATCCAAAATCAGGTCCTTCCACTCCCTCTCTAGAATCATGGGGGGACACTCATACTTTAGGTTCCTCTCCAAATGGGTCCTATATTGGTCCCTCACATACTTTAGATATGTGCCAACTTTTTCAAGGAGCTTGGTTTTGTCAAAGATGTCATTTCCAAACCACTCAACCATTTGGTTTGTCAATTCATCTTTTAACCTTTTTTCTTGGTCATTCCACCTTTTAAAGCAAAAACAAACCTGTTAGATTCAAAAATGAATTGAAGCTACATTTATTACACTTCAAGAAATGGATCAAAGGAAAACTATTCTAGCAATGATATGAAATCAAAAGTGGATAAGGGTTAGTTCACATATGATGTACCACCTTTTACGTATGGTGGGCCCAAATATTTGCAATGCAATGTCACAAAGATGTTTATAGAAAATATCATTGCCTGCCAAAAATTCATGGGATCATTAGTCCAAAATGAGTGATCATAAAGTAAATTACAATTAGAGTATATATAATAATAATTTTAAAGTACCTGGAACCTTTTGTATCTTTAAGGGAAGCATTTCTTCGTCGCTCACCACCAATGTGGCCTGCAACATTCTCATACTAGCAATACGAGAATATCCAAGAAATGATGGTATGTTATTAGTAGTAGTCACCTCTGGCACATCCTCATGTGCATCTCCTCCTGCAAAAAATGAATCCACTATGAAATGGAATTAGAATTCAAGAAAGAACACTTGAAGGGAAATAAACACATGACAAAAGATAGAGCAAAAGAGGGATCTACCAATAGTGGGTGGGCCAATATGACGTGCACTAGAGGATGTCTGCATGCTACATGTTGCTGACATTGCAGTTGGCAATACAGGTGAGGGTGACCTCTGATAAGGTGGCGGCGGCATTTGCACAGTAACATTGACAACACCTAAAGAATAATACATTAAATATATGAAAAGTGCAAGAATTGTAAACAAGGATGAACCTTTATTTTGAAAATTGACAGTATCAAGTATGATGTGTTTTGGGTACTCAGAGTGATAAGCCAAGCAAGTGATAATATAAGAAAATCATCATCACCTGAAGATCTTGCAACACCCTAATCGTGGGAACGACTTTCATGAGGGCGGATAAATTGTTGTAAAAACAATACGTACATATTTTAGTTAATGACATAAAAGAGAATAAAATATAAACCATTATTGAACTTTTTTTATAATTAAAGCTTTCATTACTGCTTACTTGAAAGTTTCCTACTGTCTTAAACAATAATTCCACCCTCTATCATATCTCATCAGTGGTAGGATGCACGGCTGCCAAAGCAACAATCTCTTTTCTAATTTTTATAAGAGGCATTTTAAAGAATTTCACAAGGTCTATGAGATCTTCAGGGTCATCATTGCTTAACCCTAATGATTCCACATCCATAGAAAGGTGCTCAAGTACTGCAACTCCCTTTCCCTTTCCTCGAACATCTATCTGTGTCAAGAATATCATTAACAATTACAAAATTAGTATAAATCACTAAAAAAAGAACATAATAATGTAACAGTTTGCTTCTATCTAATTTGTTCAATTACAATGAGGTTTACCTACTCAGTAGAAGTGTCACAAGCTACATCTCTGTCTGTGATATGTGATGGATCCATGTCGGCCTGTGACAAAGAAAAAATATAAAAAAACGTTAGCGAAATTACATAGTACACAATATGAACAACATGAACTTTGTAGACAAAAAGAGTATTAAATAATAAAAAGATGTTGTCATCAAAATCATTGTAAATTTTTTAATTCCTTACCTTTTCTTTATGTAGACTATGCAGGATCCTCAACTAAATGGTTGATGATGTCTGTAGTCAATGACCTGTTCCCACCAAGGGTGACAAAATCACACAGGGACTATACCTAAAATTAACACCATCAATTAAGCATCATAAGCATTACTACATTTGTAAGTTGATAAATAATAAATACATACATATCATAAGCATCAGAAGCATCACATGACGTGTCATCGTATATGCAATTGAGCATCACATATCATGTGTCATCATAAACATGTAATCCATCACATGTATCATAAATCACCATCCATCACATAGGTAATAAACAATCGCCATCATCATCATCATCATCATCATCATCATCATCATCATCATCATCATCATCATCATCATCATCATCATCATCATCATCATCATCATCATCATCATCATCATCGACATCATCATCGACATCATCATCATCATCATCATCATCATCATCATCATCATCATCATCATCATCATCATCATCATCATCATCATCATCATCATCATCATCATCATCATCTTCACCATCATCGTCATCACCATCACCATCACCATCACCATCACCATCACCATCATCATCATCATCATCATCATCATCATCATCATCATCATCATCATCATCATCATCATCATCATCATCATCTTCACCATCATCACCATCACCATCACCATCACCATCACCATCACCATCACCATCACCATCACCATCACCATCACCATCACCATCACCATCACCATCACCACCATCACCATCACCATCACCCTCACCATCATCATCATCATCATCATCATCATCATCATCATCATCATCATCATCATCATCATCATCATCTTCTTCTTCTTCTTCTTCTTCATCGTCATTGAGAAACTGTTGATCATGATCATCATCCACTTCATCTTCTGCTGCTTCGGTATCTTCTTCTTTAGATCTTCTTCTTCCATCACATTATAATTTATCTGCCTTCCTCTTGGATCATGTCTAACAATAAATAACCAACCTAGTTTATGTGGAACCTCTGACTAAAATACTTGCTCACATTGGCTTGGAAGAACATAGGGCTTATCCCCAACTGGTTCAAATGACCTTATATTTAGCATTATAAAACCATTATCATGTTCAATAACAGTTCTATCAAGATCATTTGTATTCAATCATAGCCTATACCATAATTTGGAGGAATTAAAGTCATACTCAAGTATATCATCCAAAATGCCATAGTATCAATTTTGAGACTGTTGAGGATGAATGTCATTTCTCGATGAAATATTTATCACCTCAAAGACTGCAGTGATGCCAGAATCACAAGTTTTCTTCATGTCATCCAACTTTTTTATGCAAAATTTATGACCATTGTAGCACATAGCGTTGTGGTGTTTGACTTGCGATATGTCAAACATGTAAAATTTATTTCATTGTGAGTTGATAAACATATGGGTGATTAATAAATTTATACATACCTGTTTATCTCTTAAACCATATGCTAAATCAATTTCCCTTTGCGTAACATTAGAATCTCCATTACGATGTGCTTCTTTAACCAATGGAGCCACACCTTCCCATGTTAATATGCATCTAGAATGTTGACAATGTTCAATCCATACCGTCATCCAATCAAGATTGTTTGCAATATTCAAATGTAGTGCATCCCACTCTTGACCAACTGTACAAAAAATAAATAGACATCTTACAATTGATTTATTTTGAAGATTAAGAATTAATTAACTACAATAACATCTTATAATTACCTCTCACTTTCCTCAATCTACCTTTCCCCGTCAAGTACTCCCCTTCGAATTTGTTAATGGTGTTGAGATCCCAAATGTGATCCACGTGGATCTTTGCTACAAACTTAGGAAGATATTAAAAAATGTACACCATAGTTTGGTATACCATATATCCCTCCACCATAGAACCCTCAATATGTGCTCTTTGTCGAACCAAATCCTTCAAAAATTTCAAGTGCCTCTCAACCATCCACATTGACCTAGTGTGTACAGGTCCACACAATTCAATCTCCTCAACTTGGTGTATGAGGTAGTGTTCTTGTGCATTGAAAAAAGCTGGAGGTAGACACTTATGCATTTCACACATTAAATGAGGAATTTTTCTCTTCCAATATTTTATATCATCTTTATGGATTTCTTTACATGACAACCACCTACAAGGTATTCAAGACACAAAAAAATATATTACATAAGAAGTAAAATAAATCGCAAATATACTATCTATACAATGAACTAAACAAATATCACTACTTACCTCATGTATTCTCCAAGATCATATATGACTTGCTTGACATTATTGTCGAAGTTGTCTGGGAGAGATAGAGGTAGAACGTACTGCAACAATTATAAAATTATCTTTTCATTTTTTTGTAACATACTGAAAAGTACACATACGCGCAATACTTAAATACATACTAAAAACACAAGAACATGAATTACCTTAATGAAGGTATGCCAATCATGCATTTTCATCCCTGACCCAAATTCACTTTTCTTTGATATGAGATTGTTTATGTTCGCAGCAAATCCTGTGGGAAATCAAATTTTTCGTATGACTTCTTTTATAGAATTTCTTTGTTAGTCCATTAATAACCAAGGAAGCTCACTTATATTAATCTAGTCTCCATGTCTATTTTCTTGAATGACATTTATCATTCCATGATTGGAATCCCGAATGTCACTACATATTTTGACAATTTTTTCTTTGTCACGCCTTCCATCCAATATTTTCTATAATGTCTCTATTATATTCTTTCCAATATGTATACTATCAAACAAATGAACAATTTGTAACTACTTGTAGTAGGGCAACCTACTAAATTGTCGGGGATAACTTTTTATTCCCTTAGGAAGGTGGTCATTTATGTCTTCACGACCTTCATGATCATCAATCACATCATCAGTAAACAAAAAAAATAGAAAAGATGTTTTATGACAAACCAATAGATGGAATGGCATTACCTGGATGATTAATTCTATTATATTCCAACTTCCATAGGTGAGGTGTCATTCTTCATGGCTTTGATGTATTCTCTTCTTTCCCATTGAAAAGATGTTTTTCAGTATTTTGATACTTATGATTTTTGTGGAGAAAGTGCCTATACTCATCAAACACCTGCTTTCCTAAACTTTTTGAATGACGAGATTTCATCTTTGGACCACAAACAGGACATGCAAATTTTCCCTTGTTTGAAGACCTACAAGATAATGTATAATTGGATTAAATATGATAATTTTTTGAATTATAATGTTCATGCACAACTTAAACACTATAACATACCACAAAAATGTGTTAGCCTCGGGGCATCGTGTATTGTTCATAGAATCATCACATGGAATTGAAATTGTCTTTGTCCTATTGGTCTAGAGACATCATAAATAGTGACACCATTCCATAACTCCAGCAACTCGTCGATAAGAGGCTCGATATATACATTCATATCTTTAACTTGGTACTTACCTAATCGAATGAACAAAAACATTACATAATTATTATGACCATTTTACTGCAATATTTATAATTAAATTTAGATGACTATATTTAAATGATAAAATACCTAGAACAATCATTGCCAACATTATGTGCTCCCTCTTTATTGACATCCATGGAGGAATGTTATTGTTGATAACAAAAATAGGCCACACTGAGTAAACAGATCTCATCTCTCCAAATGGATTGACACCATCCGCTGCCAATGAAAGCATGCGATTACGAGGTTCTTCTTTAAAGTGTGGCCACTTTTCCTCTATGTCCATAAATGTTGAACCATCCATAGGTATTTGAATAATGCCATCTCGACTTCTATTGCATGCATGGTAATCCATAAATTATGCCATGCTAGTGCACTTGAATACTCGTTGCATACGTGGAATAATGAGAATATAGCGAAGAACCTTACGAGGAACACTTTTTGTTATTTGATCTGTTCGATATCTACTGATATGACATTCAGGGCATTCAGTTCTAAATTCATGTTGTTTGTGATATATAATATGATCATTGGGACAAGTATCTATTTCTTGATACTCCATTCCAATATCTTTCATAATGGCAAATAATTCTCGGTATGAGCGAGGTAGAATATTTGATGGTGGTTACAAAAACTTACCTATCAATCTACACCGAAAAAATATAATTTGTTATAATAAAGAATATTAATGGTATAGCATGATTCATAGTTTATTATGACATATATGACATACCTTAGCATATGTTACATTGTTATGTTGGATAAACCATTCATAACCTTCAAGTTCACCAACAACAATACAACGGAGAGAAGAGTTCCCTGCAAGCCTTCGTAAAGGGCCTCAGCTGCCATCCCAAGTAGAGGGACATCATGAATAACATTAAAGTCATCTTCATCATCATGATCAGCTACACGAGTACTAAATGATTCATCGATCAATGTATTTGTACCATCATCCTCAATTGTGTTTTCTGGCTCATGATTGTCATCTTCCATGGGATCATTATCTTCAGCTTTGATATTCACACCTCCATGTTCATCCACTTTGAAAACCATATTCTTAGGGTTGTGTTGATCCATACTGTGTACTTCAGGGTGCTCGAGCTATATAAAATTGATAAACATAAATAAACCATGATCATGATCTCATCATCACGTGATTTATTATGTATATAAATTGTCAAAACGATATAATGAGAAACTTACCAATGGATGATAATCATGTCCACCTTCAATGTGACCATGCAGCCTACAATATTTCTTCATTGTTTTGATTAGAAGTCTTCTAGTCTTTAACCCCTTACAAATTTTTCATGGACAATAATATTTTTCATCACCTTTTCTTTTCAAGTTAGACCACAATCTAGCAATTGTCTCCTTATTTTGTTGTTCATTGATATTGTCTGACATGGTCTTTCTTCATAGGAAAGAAAATAGAAATTACCATCAATTAACAAAGCATCTTATTGAATTTAGATTTCTAGTTTGCTTATGGTACATCACACAACATGGAAAACAATAAATACTCAATAAATAATAGGATTCATTAATCTAATATTATCACAATCCGCACCAAGTAAGTGGGCAAAAAACTTTGCAACATTACATAGTTTATTTGTTTCCAGTCCATGTATCATAGAATACTATTGTACAAAACACATCAAAAAATTCCTCATAAATTTTATTGATCATACAAAATCTTTTCCCAAGAAGACCATAATAACGAAGGTATGTTCTCTCTTGACTAGGTTCAAGCTTGATCTTTAGTAGCTTATGACCAGCTTCCTCAAAATCAACACTTGACATTATTGTCAAATAAATTGTACGTCTTAAATTGACCAAGTTTGTCTTTGTCTCATCCTATATTCTTAGTGCTTCCTCACCTTCCTCATCATCATCATCATCATCATCATCATCATCATCATCATCATCATCATCATCATCATCATCATCATCATCATCATCATCACCTGAATCATTCTCCCCTTCTGCTTCATCTAAAGAAGCAACTCCAAGGATATTTTTCTTCAGTTTTTCATAGGTTGCCTCATGCTCTAAGAAATCAGGATCTGGCTTGAAAATATCCAAACCAACTTCTTGATCAAGTTCATCTTCTAGGAAAAATTCATGTGTTAACTGATCTAGACACACAGCTGGATGACCCTCAAACTTAGCTTTGCGAAATGCAAAAAGGACTTCGATTAAAAATTGTACTTGTTTGTCAATTTACCCCTCATGGAGAATACCTCTAAATCTTTCAAAAATCCCATAGAGACCTTTGGGTGAAAGGTCTTGCAACAAAGAACCACATTCTTTCATGAACCCAACAACAACCTCTACACTGTCATCTGTGGGGTTCTCTAGTAAAAGGGTGAGAAGTTTCAAGGCAATGATCTCATGTGCAACTTGTTGATTCACTAAATGACCTATGAATTTGGCTGCTGCTATCAACATGTGCTTGTCATTGCATTTGTGTGCCCTCTTAAGTTGCAAAATGATTCTTCGCAAAAGTAGATTGCCAACTTCAAGAAATTTTGTATTTACCACAGCAACCAACGCAGCAAAAACATCTATAAATCCAAGGGATGCCATTTGGGATTTCATACAAGACCTACAAAATAGACCCCTCCCACATATGAGATTCTCTGCAAACAACTCTAGAATGATGTCATGCGCTAGTATTCCACACTGCTCTTGTCTTCCACATCTTTCATCATTTGAGCAAGCTTAAATGGGGGAATGTAAACACCCCCTCTTCTTCCAACACCCTTCTCAGCTCCTCTTACAACACCTTCACCATTCCCATTCTGAGATGGAGCAGACACAACACCAGAAAATTCCACTTCCACTGCCTCTCTATCCGTCTTGTTTCCAGAAGCCCCTTTACTACTTAATTCATGCTTATTTATGTACATAAACCCATCAGGAAGCATGAGTTTTTGCATATAAGCTCGCCCAAATATTTTACAGTTATTTTTCATCAAGATTCCCTTAGGAGCTGGCAGATCCTACTTCCATACTTTAATTCTATTTTCTCAAAGGACAATCCTAAAAATCCATGCATTGCAAACAAATTTTTACACCTTTGTTGGTTGTGGTGGCGTCACAGAGAGTTTACACCAATAAATGAAGAACATGCCAATGCTTTTGATGCAGCAGTAGAAGTCTATCTCTTAGTCAATATCTCTAGTGAAACCCCCATAATCTTTTGTTGGAGTAGAATTTGTTATATTCTAGAAAGGGTCTTGTCCTTTGTTTATGGGATATTCATCTACCTTAAGAAATAACTGTTCTTTTCTGCAACAAGTAGTGGAACTAAATGAAGATCTAGCACCATGAAATGAATCCTCAAAAGGATTACTATAGTTAGTTTTGGTAGATAATGATCTGGGTAAAATACTAATGTGGCTTTAGGAAACATTATGTACTAGCTTAGAATACTCTAACAACTTTAGTGCGACATTCTACATCCAATTAAGTCTCCATCGGTATCTCTATTGTGTTTATGGATTGGGATTCAATGTACTCTTTTTATACACAGATTTTACTTTCAATTGAGGAGGTTTGAATGTACTTACTTGTCTTTCGATTGTATCCCTATTTTAAGAATTTCTTCTATCAACAAATCATTTGTTGTAAGTTGTACAAGTGGAAGCTTGAACATGCCTTCCATGCTAGCCTTGTTGATACGTTCAACACCATCTTGTGCAATAGATCTTTAGAACTCCACTATTTCATTGAAGAGTAAGTAGTGGGGACAATCTAGGACACTTACAGAGGTTTTGCAAGAGAGATAAATAGACCTAAATATTATGGCTTAATAATGATCAATAGGTAAACAAATAAGAAAATCTCAATATCAAAATGACTTTCTCAATTGTCTTTACTAGAAACTGATAGATCTGCTAATAATGGCTTTATGACTGTATGTCAACTTTAGACTCAATCCAAGAAGAGCTAGAACTAATATGCGATATCTAGATTTATGATCTCTATAATATAACAATCCCATAATTATGTTTCCACGCATCTATACCACAACACAAACATCATGCTAGTGTTCAGCCATAGCAATTGATATCCTAATTATAGAATGTGAAATATGCACATAACTATGAATAAAGATTAAGAAAAACAAAGAAAGATGCTTATTGCAAACATAAATGACTAATGGACAAGAATTGAATTCATTGTAGATAGTTTTGAATATCAAGTTCACTTATTTGTGTGCATTTAGTAACTCATGTACTTGTGGCCAACCATTTATCTCTTTCATAAATTAAACACTTATTAATAACATTAAATGGCTGAGTAATCATGTTTTAGTTGAAATTGAAAATAAAATATTTTATTTCAGGACAGCTCACACTATTCGCTATCATATTTTAGACTCTCGGTTTTGTTAGTAGTGGTTTGATGTCTTTGAAGCTGATCATTGCATTTCTTTAGTTACGTTTTCCAGTGTACTCTCAGCCTGTGCCAAAATGGGAGCTTTGGAACAGGGTATGGACATCCATCAAAGCATAAAAGATAGAGGAATTTCATCAAATGTAGTTGCAACTACTTTGTTAGCATGTATGCAAAATGTGGAAGCATAGACAAGGCACGGGAATTGTTTGATGGATTGCATCAAAGAAATGTCATTTCCTGGACTGCAATGATTGTCGGATATGCATAAAATGGATTTATTGAGAAGGCTTTAGAAACTTTCAAGCAAATGCAATCAGTAGGTATAAAGACAAATTCCATGACCATTGCTACTATCCTCCTTGCCTATGCCAAAATGGGAGATTTGGAATAGGGTATGGACATTCATTGAAGCATAAAGGATAGAGGAATTTTGTCAGATGTTGTAGTTGCAACTATCCTGGTAGACATGTATGCAAATGTGGAAGCATAGACAAGGCACGTGAACTATTTGATAGAATGCCTAGAAGAAATGTTGTCTCGTGGACTGCAACGATTGTTGGATATGCACAAAATGGATTTGTCAAAAAGGCTTTAGACACTTTCAAGAAAATGAAATTGGAAGGCATAAAGAAAAAATTCCACAACCTTTGCCCGCATCCTTCCTACCTATGCAAAAATGGGAGCTTTGGAATAGGGTATGGACATCCATCAAAGCATAACGGATAGAGGAATTTTGTTAGGTGTTGTACTTGCAAATGCCCTGCTTGACATGAATGCAAAATGTGGAAACATGGACAAGGCTCGTGAATTGTTTGATACGATGCCATAAAGAGATGTGATCTCATGTGAATAATCAACACACGCATATACAGGAGGAAGGGATTGCTGCTACAAAATTGAACGCTCACTCCTCAATCACAGTTCTATGGTTTTACAAGATTAAACTAGGGCAATTAACCACCACATGTATATATTTTGCAACACGAAATTAAAAACTAGGGCAATTTGAATCTACCTCCTGCGCGAGATTGCAAGCAATGCCACAAATGCCTTCGACACGGGTTTGATGTTCTTGAGGCTTGAAGTCACCACAGATGCCTACATGGGAAATTTGCAATACAAATGAATTCTCCTATTCTTTTTTTTTAAAGATAATGGCGGTTGTCGTCAGAATTATGATGAACTTGAGCACTTTTTGGAAAAAAGAAAATTCTCATTACTAATGCCTTCTTCGTCGAAAACAAATGGGAAATTTTCATCGGAATTACGATGAATGCGGGCATTTTTTCAAAAAGAAATCAAATTTGGCCACAATATACCTTCTCCATTGCAAACCTTAGTCGGAAATCTAGTCCAAATGTATTAGTGTCTACTTGGACCTAGACCTGGTAACCCAACCACCAATAGAAAGTTTAGCTTCGGTGTCAATTTTCTCTTCTTTAATATTTGCCTACCCCTTTCCTACAACAGAAATATGGATGTTAGTTAAAATAGAATTTTTTCTTGCGATCTTCCTCTTCACACTTTTTTTTCTTGAGTTGGTTGCCCTCGTGGAACAAAATCAGCAACTCCTAAGCCAATTTTTTGTCTTGCGAATTACGTTGAAAGTGCGTTTCTGAATGGTATCTTCCATCTTTTTACTCCAATCCACCTCTGGGAGAGGTTAATTATGTACCCATTTCATAAACTCTGAATCCAGTACATCTTCATTATCAATGGTGACACCTGAAGTATCCATTGGTAATTTCATGTCATGAATCTGTTTCAAGGTTAACCTGGACCAACTCCTTTTCTTTACTTCAAATTCATCTGAGCAATCCTCCCAATAATCCTCCAACTAGGACACACGTTGGTCAGGCACCATCTTCTTCATATATTGAGCGATAAACCCTTTACTATCAAATTTATCCCTTTTCAAAAAGGTTTTCAAATGAAATCTCTTGAATTCTAGCTCAAGATTCAGCGCATCAGAGACAAACCTACAACTGTAATGGCCTAAATCAATGGGAAAAATTCCACTTGTGTCAGAATCCTCACCATAATCCTTTGTGACATAGGCCACCTGCCTCGAAACTTCAATCAAAATACAGGAGTTTGAAACATACCTAGGTATCCTAAAGGGTTCGCCTTTAAAACCTCAAACCCTTAGGTAAGTGAAGTGATTAAACTGTGTAAAGAAACTGCCATAGATGTTAACTAGTTCAACGGCCTTTGTAGACATCCTCCTATGCAAGTTACCTTGTAATTCAAATGTCAACCTCCCAGCAAAAATATCATTCTAGTGGAGATAATCATCCACTTGTCCTTTTAAAGTCAAATTTGGGTGATACTCATAAATTTTTATGCCTTGAACCCATTTTGCATGAGACAATCCAGACCATTCCCTTACACAAGAAAGCATGCATAATAGGTAGGAATACATATAGAAGTTTGACATCCCAGGATAATTACTCAAACCCTCGTGTAACCTTTCCACAATAACAGTTCCCCAGTCGATGAACCAATTTTTGTTGAGAGTGACTTGGATGAAGAAATACATCTAGTCCTCCCAATAGAAGGAGTGTGAGTTAACCTTTAATCTGCTCAACAATACTACCAAATCTTGAATTGTAGGAATTAAATGTTCACAGGTTAGGGGTCTCAACAACCTTGAGCCTCCTTTTTGGAACTTCAAAAGCCAATTTTGTGCAATGACAGTTCTGTAATACTGCTTTTTCTCAGAGAAAATTCCATAAGATTTTCCAATTGTCCTATCTTCATAGGGTTCCTGATGTGGGATACCCATGGCAGCCATTACTGTTTGTCTATCAATGGATAACAAAACCTCACCATTGTTTTTCCTTATGCATCTATTACCTTTGTCACAGTGATTCCTGCATTCTTAAACCAATTCAGGGCAAGGAGCAGTTGTGGGAAATGTGGCTACTTTCAATAATCCACTCTATGCAATATCTCTCATCATAGGATCAACAGTTGGGTTCCGTACTCTTTCTAGGAAATCATCTAAATCCAGTTGGACTAATGTTGTATCAACCAACTCTGGTAAAGAACTTACAAGGGAAGATGAGTTCACTAATTTGGGCAAAGTAGGCCTCATGTTTTGCTCATGGTTTTCTCCAATTAACCTAGACAAAGGGGAAAAGGGAAATATAAACAAATATCTAACAAAATATCCAGAGCTTTCCTAAAACAAACTACAACAATTTAGAAAGTTGTCAAACATACCTTCCTTTGTCATCTGCAAACCGCTATCACAGTCTATTTCTCCCACTCCAAAAAATTCTTCTTAAAACTTATCTAAAGAAAATGATAATCTTGACATGAGAACTACTCAATTTTAAAGCTGATAAAATCTTACCCATGATAACCATGAACTATCCCATTACTCTTTGTTCATGTGACCTTACTCTGAAATGATTGCGCTCTAGCATGCCTTAAATGCTAAGCCACTTCATATATGACACTACGGATCCTCACACCATACTTGCTATAAATGTCATATTTCAAGGCATTAAAGAAGGAATATTCCTCTCCTCTACCACCATTTGTCATATCTTAAAATCCGTGCAGCCACCTCATACCAAGTAACATGATCTCCAAGAAGCGTAGAAATCAAACAATCACGACACAAATTATAAACATGAAAAGTCTTCAACTTTGAACCTTGAACCAAAAAGGTTCAAGTTCAAGGTTCAAAGAATGTAAAATGTCGACAAGGACTAGTGAAGACTTTAAAACCGCATGAGAGGAAAAACATTTAAAACAATGCCCATTGAACCTTGAACCTTGAACCAAAAAGGTTCAAGTTCAACGCAGTGAAACTTAAACAATATAACAATGACCAAATTATATGAGGAATTTTAAAAAAATGACTTGACCAACGGATCTGACAAGGCATTATTCTAGCAAGGAAACAAATAGAATGGAAATTTTATATGTGCTGCCAACACGGTAAAAGGATTGGATTGGGAAGATTATTAGTTGATTGTCACCGGTATGATCTTAATGATTGAATAAGTTTGTATGAATGGTTCATATGCTTCCGAAATAAATTTCAGTTAGTTGCTATTGACTTGATGATTTGATGCTATATTATGTTCTAGTAAGCCTACTTTGTAGGTCCGGTAAGGGTTTCACCGAAAGAGATTTACTAAAGATCTTTTATGTAATACTAAGTGGTGTTGGTGCAGCTTCTAGAAGGGATTCAAGATGTTGATGGTGATTGTTGTCATGCCTCGACTGATTGATGTCATTGCTTTGGTGTGTGTGGATCTAATTTAGGTCTGGTGCTATCTAGGTTATGGACTAGTTTCATGAAACATGTTGGTAGATCCTTCGAATGTGCTTTCGGGATATTTTATTGATTGGATGATGTTTGTTTGGCCTTAGGCCGACGTGTTTTATGATTTTATTTCAAGATTATGTAATGGATCTATTGAATTATCATTTGGGTGGCCGACCTAATTATTTAGGGCTTGTATAAATATTTGTAAGATCTCATTGTAGATCACAGGAAAGGAGTGAATAATGTAGTAATCATTTGTGTAGAGGATTTGGTCGATCATAGGTGATCGAGTTGGGTTTATGTAAGAGGTTTTAGACCTTTGGTATTGAACTTAACCAGAACTATAATCTGGCATGTTTGATGCTATCATAGACAATTCTTCTTTCCTGATTGTTGTTTAGAATATTTGAGGTGGTTGACCTCTTTTGTAGTGAGTGAGACTCCATTGTGATGAGCAGTGTGCTCTAGGAAGTGTTCCTTCTTGCATGTGTAGGCCCCTATTGTAATCATATACTTTATGCAGAAGTATCATTTGAATATGGGCAGGGTTTCCCACTATGGTTTTTCCCTTTACCGGGCTTTCCATGTACAAATAATGGTGTTATGTGTTATGGTTGCATGATATTGATTCTCTAGTTTTCAATTATGCGTTAATGCTTTATCAGTTATTCTAGTATCCATTTTTTATATTCTGGTAAAAGGTTTTAAGTGCTTTAATTCACATAAAATACTGACAAATGATTCACTCCCCCTCTCAGTTGTCCATCGGTTATCCTTACAAGGACACCATACAACCCATAATGACACCATATGGTTTCTTAAGGGGTAAAAGGTGTCCTAAGGGGTCATAGGACACAATATGACCCCTTATGGCATAATAAGACCCCTTAGGACACAATAATACCCCTAACAACACCTAAGGGGTCATATAATGTCCTAAGAGGTCATAGGACACCATATGACCCCTAAGGACACCATATGACCCAAAACGACACCATATGGTGTCTTAAGGGATCATATGGTGTCCTAAGGGGTCATAGGATACAATATGACCCCTTATGACACAATATGACCCATAATGACACCATATGGTGTCCTAAGGGGTCATAGTTTGTCCTAAGGTGGCAAGATGAAACATTATTATAATATAAAAAGCACTAACAATACTACTTACAAAAATATGACCGCTAACGACACCTAAGGGGTCATAGGACACCATATGACCCCTTAGAACCCCATACGACCCATAATGACACCATATGGTGTCCTAAGGGGTCATAGAACACCATATGACCCATAACGACACCATATGGTGTCCTAAAAGAGCATATGGTGTTTTAATTGGTCATACAATGCAATATGATCCCTCAGGACACAATATGGCCCATAACGACACCTAAGGGGTCATATGGTCTCCTAAGGGGTCATAGGACACCATATGACCCCTAAGGACACCATATGGTGTCCTAAGGGTCATATGGTGTCTTATGGGGTCATAAGACATGATATGACCCCTAACAACACCTAAGGGGCCACAAGACACCATATGACCCCTAAGGACACCATACAACCCACTCTCACAGGACACCATATGACTCCCTCTCTCTCTCTCTCCCCTCACCTCTCTCTCTCTCTCTCTTCCTAAACAAATATGATCCCTTAGGACACAATATGACCCCTAACAACACCTAAGGGGTCATAGGACACCATATGACCCCTAAGGACACCATATGGTGTCCTAAGGGGTCATAGGACACAATATGACCCTTAATGACACCTAAGGGTCAATGGTTTCCTAAGGGGTCACATGAAAGCATATGACCCCTAAGGACACCATACGACCCACTCTCATAGTACACCATATGACTCCCTCTCTCTCTCTCCTCTCTCTCTCTCTATTCCTAAACAAATTGGATATCCAATTATATTGGATACTTTATTTGTTTCCATTAAGGCAGCAATGAAATTTTTTTGTGGGGACCCAAAAAAATATGTATAGAAATCAGACATCTGATTTTGTCAGATATTTGATTTTTGTAAGACACAAAATGGCCCCCTTGTGGGCGATTTTGTGCATTCCAATGGCCCACATTCTTGTTTCATGTGACAATCATGAGTTTTCAAACATAGTGCGACAAAATTATGCTTTTGAGAGATTATTGAAGATAAATCTAACATTGTGAATCATTTAGGAGCATCTTTGTGGAGGTATAATGGGGAGCAGTAGTCATTGGAAGTATAAACACAAAAGAAGGCTTTCAAATGACAAAATTGAACTATATAGAGAAAGAGACAGAGAATATCATAGGAGGAGAAGACAAGGTATGTCAAATATTGAAAATGTTACTTCAAGTGAAGAGGAAATTGAATTTGAAAATGTTGAGCAAGTTATTGAAAATGAATATCAAAATATAGATTTTGAACTGAAAATGTTGAACATGATATTCAAATTGGAAATGACAATGTTGAAATAGATAATGAAAATGCTCAACATGATATTGAATTTATGAATTAAATGGTGGGAATTGAAAGTGAAAATGTGGGAGTTGACAATGAAGGTGATAATTTGGGTGTTGAGATTGAAGGTGAAAATATGGAAAAAATTTACATTGGAGGTGAAAATATGAAAAATGTTGACATTGGAGGTGAAATATGGAAAATTTTGACATTGGAGGTGAAAATATGAAATTTTTTGACATTGGAGGTCAAAATATGGAAGCTTTTGACATTGAAGGTGCAATTGTTCAACCAAGTGAAGAATATGTAACACCGAATTACATGAGAAATGAAGACCCTCTCATGGATGAAAGACAAATTCAAAATTCAAGACCTTCAAGAACCCCAAAATGGTTACTTGAATTTGATGAGAATATTATTGCAAATCTTGAAGTCAAGAGGTCAACAAGAACCATTTGATTGTGAGCTACACAACTTTTCAACCAAAATTTTAGCAATAAGACATTGACCGAGCAATGCCAACATTTTTCTCAATTGCTAAAGATGCAAAAGATGAGACCATTGCTAACCAAATTGAAGATTCGTATGAACAAGAAGATGGAGAAAATTTCTATTATTGTCAAAAATTTATTTTATTCTCTTAATTCTATTGGAAAGAATACAAAGGAAAGAGATAAGAGAGCCACTCAAAGAGTGATTACAACCTCCTTAGTAAGTGATCAATTGAGGAAGGCTCATTTTATGGGACAAACTTGCATTGATTTGAACATAGACTGTAAAAATTTGGATAGAGAACTTGTAAGAAGATAATGACTTGATGATCCACTTCAACATGATACATGGGCATTTGGTGAGAGGCTTTCATGTGTTGATAGAAAGTTAACCGACAATGTGAAGGAGGAAATTCAACAATTTTGGCCCTCTAATTCTAGAGTATCACCCAATGTAAAGGATATTTTTAAATTAAGAATCAGCAACCAAGGCCACACATCGCATCCCAAACATTTCTTGGAATCAAGCAAAACAATGTTGTAAATTTTTTTTTGTGAAGTACATCCAAGTTTGCAATTGTTTTGAGAATTTTTTGAACTCTTTCATGAGAAAGGTATTGTAATTGATCAACATCTCATATGATTAGATAACTACATGGGTCAATTCAATAATTCTCATATGTTTTATTGGTTGAGTAGAATGCATGTAGGGAGGCATATACATCATATTTGGAGTTTTTTTGAAGTAAGGTGTGGGAAGGGGGAGCATGATGGATCGGGTGCATGTTTGAAGAGTGCTCTAGTTAAGGAGCAATAGAGGATTTCAAGTACAAATTTATTTGATGCACATTCTATTATTGATTGGTATAGTTTAGTAGTGTCACAAGGAGGGACTCTTGATTCAACAGTGAGCAGATTCTTTTGGTTGGTTGAGGAGGGCACAGTGGGAGACAAATTGGATTGTCATACAATTAAAGATTCTTCAAAGATGCATTCATTTCACAACTCGGATGCAAGTACATTGACCATTTGAACACGAGAGTTGGCTTGTTTTTGTTAGAGTTATGGTCAGTGTGATTGGGATCAGTGCGAGTTAAATGAATGGATTGATACGTGAGTTCCATAATATCTAACTCATTTATATCAAACAATATCCTTGTCAAATGATGACATGGAAAATTAACTTGAGTATGACCATCTTTCAGATCTTCTACATCCAGGACATGTTTTTGGAGTGGTTTCACTGCAAGGGAATGAAGAGAGACCAAACTATTGGTTGGCATAGTGTGTACAGGGAAAGAAGAAGCTAACACAACTGATGACAAATGATGATGGGTTCATGTATCCTACAGGTTTAGTTGTTGTTATAGGAACTTGATTGCGAACATACATGATTAGAAAGAATGGCATACTTGCATTTGAAGACTACAAGAGACACAAAACCATTCACATGTATTTACATCCTATTATATCCACAAATGTCAATTTGTTGAAGCATCAAGCAAAACTAAAGACCAAAGAGTTATGGACAATGACTAGTGTTGATCATGAAGCAATACTAGATATTGTTAAGCAAAGAGATGACCCTTCAGGCACACTTGAGTAGTAGGTCCTTATTATCTCTTTTTTTTTAATCATGTATTCATTTCAAATAAATTATCATAAAACATTAATATTCAAGTTTGTTATGTGTATACTAAGGATGTGTTAAAAATGTAGGTCTACTTTGATGAACATTATTATTGCATCATGGATTTTGCATGCACGTAGTGGGTACACTCAACATAATTTGTATAATCCTACCTCTTTGTTAATCAGACATCTTTGTTTATCATAATGCATTTCATTTCAAATAATGATCATAAAACCTTTATGCTCATGTAGGTCTTTTTTATGATATACAACACTATTACATTACGATTTTTGCATCAACATAGTGGGTACACTCGATATAATTGAAAGAAAAGTATCTTCATGGTATATAATCCTACCTCTTCATTTATTATCATGCATTTCATATCAAATAATTATCATAAAACCTTTATGTTCATGCATTTTATGTGTAGATTAACAATTCTTAAAAATACAGGTCTTAGAAATACAATGCTTTTTAATGATATAAAACATTATTGCATCATGATCATTGCATCAACATAGTGGATACAATCGATATAATCCCACCTCTCCATTTATTATCATCTTTTTAATGTGTAGATAAACAATTCTTAAAAATGTAGGTCTTTTTTATGTTGTTCACATTGCTTAATTTGGTCTTCATTTATATGCAAGCATTGCTTTACGTAAGCTTTGCTCTTAGGACATGAGGATGTATGATGCACATTAACTGGGATGTTGTATTTGTATATGAATACATTGATGCAACTTTATTATGATGATATACGATGTATTTCTACATGAGTACAAATATATACAATGTATTTACTCATGAGCACATTGGTGTAATTGTCTTGTTGATATATAATGTATTTATACATGAGTAAACTGGTTTAGTTGTATTGATGATATACAATGTATTTGTACATGAGTACATTGGTTTAGGTGTATTGATAGTGATGAAAAAAAGATGCATATTGATAATGTAGTTCATTAATGTCACATGCAAGTGTAATGGTAATTATGTGTCTACAATATATGGAAATATTGATAATCATTATGTGTCTACAATTTAATGCTTGTTAATATATATTTATCATTTTTATCCTCATTATCATTTAAAATAGACTTGTTTGGCAATTATTATTACTTAGGGAACACAAGTGACGACGCCGGTAGGGTATTGGCATGAGCATTCGACCAAGTGGGGGGAAAAAAAGAGCATGCCTAGGGTAAGAATGTCTAACAAGACATGTTGGAACCAACGGTTCGTGCTCATGATGAGCAAAATGAGGAATTGGCCCTATGAAAACATTTCATTGAATGAAACTAATGATTTTTTGGCTAACTGAAAAAATTTTGCCCTAAGAAAAATGCTACAAATCTTTTAAAAATGAGATATTATTTTGTAGGCACCTCTCTTGTGACCCCATAGGTTCAAAAAGTTCATTTGTAGGTGCCATAGATTCTGAGATACAACCTGTCAAACTTTGGCAATGATTCGCACTTAGGGCGCTCAAGGGACGACGCCAGTAGGGTATGGCCTCAAGATTTCAACCGAGTGGGGTGTAAGAATGCCTAACCAGACATGTTGGAATCGATGGTTGATGCTCATAATAATCAAAACAAGAAATTGGCCCCGTGACAATATTTTATTGAATGAAACTAATAATTTTTTGGCCAACTAAAAAAATGTTTCCCTAAGAAATTCACTTTGAATCTTGAAAAATTGAGATAGGCTTTTGTAGGCACCCCTCTCATGACCCCATATGTTTAAATGGTTCATTCATAGGTGCCATAAATTTTGAGATACGATCTATCATAGTTTGACAATCTTTCACACTTAGGGCGCTCAAGGGACGGTGTTGGTAGGGTATGGCCCCAAGCGTTCGATCGAGTGGGGGGTAAAACATGAGCATGCCTAGGGTAAGAATGCCTAACTAGACATGTTGGAACTAACTATTTGTGCTCACAATGAGAAGAATGATAAATTGGCCCCGATAACTTTACATTGAATGAAACTAACGATTTTTTAGCCAACTAAAAAAATGTTGCCCTAAGAAAACCACTTCAAATCTTGAAATACTAAGATAGGCTTTTGTACACACCCCTCTTGAGACCCCATAGGCTCAAATGGTTCATTCAGAGGTGCCATATATTCTGAGATACAACCTATCAAAGTTTGATAATTCTTCACACTTAGGGCACTCAAGGGACAATGTCGGTAGGGTATGGTCCCAAGCACTCGACCTAGTGGGGAGGGGAAATAGGAGCATACATAGGGTAATAATTCCTAATCAAACATGTTGGAACTAATGGCTCATTCTCATGATGAGTAGAATGAGAAATTGGCCCCATAACAACTTTTCATTGAATGAAACTGATGATTTTTTGGCCAACTGAAAAAAACATTGCCCTAAGAAAACCACTCTGAATCTTGAAAAATTGAGATATTCTTTTGTATTCATCCCTCTTTTGACCCCATAGGTTCAAATGGTTCATTCACTGGTGCCACATATTTCAAGATAGTACTTGTCAAAGTTTGACAATTTTTCACTCTTAGGGCCCTCGAGGGACGACATCAATAGGGTATGGCCCAAGCGTTTGACCAAGTGGGGGGGGGGATAGGAGCATTCCTAGGGTAATAATTCCTAACTGGATGTGTTGGAATCAATGATTCATGCTCATGATGATCAGAACAATAAATTGGCCTTGTGATAACTTTTCATTGAATGAAACTGATGATTTTTTGGCCAACTGAAAAAAATTTGCCCTAAGAAAACCACTCTGAATCTTGAAAAACTGTGATACTATTTTGTAGGCACCCCTCTTTTGATCTCATAGGTTTAAATGGTTCTTTCATAGGTTCCACAAATTATGAGATACGACCTATCAAAGTTTGACAATTTTTTGCACTTAGGGCGCTCAAGGGACGACGTCGATAGGGTATGGCCCCGAGCATTCGATCGAGTGGGGGGGGGAAGGAGCATGAGTAGGGTAAGAATGTCTAACCAGACATTTTGGAACCAATGGTTTATGCTCACAATGAAAAGAACAAGAAATTGGCCCCATGACAACATTTCATTAAATGAAACTGATGATTTTTTTGCCAATTGAAAAACATTGCCCTAAGAAAGCCACTCCGAATCTTGAAAAACCAAGATAGCCTTTTGTAGAAACCCCTCACATGACCCTGTAGGTTCAAATGGATCATTCACAGGTGCCATGAATTCTAAGATAGGGCTTGTCAAAGTTTGACAATTTTTTCGCACTGAGGGCGTTCAAGGGACGACGTTAGTAGGGTATGGCCCTGAGCGTTCGACCGAGTGGGGGGGAAAAATAGAAGCATGAATAGGGTAAGAATTCCTTAATTCACCTCTTCACAATATCTCCCTATTGAGAGGACTTTAATGATGGTGGATTGTTGCTAAATGTAACCAACCAAATGCATGAAAAATTGCATTTCGTTGTACAAGATATTGTGCTACTTTTTATTTGTCATTACTAAGTATTCATGTTATCATCATTACCAATAACAATTTGATCACTAAATTTGGTGAAGTTTCCAAAGGCAACCAAATTTAACTCTTAGTATTTAGATGAAATGAATTATATACAATCTCAAGGTTATACAAACATTGTATTGTTCATTAATTAACCATTGTTAATTATTGAATTGAAAATTAAAGTATAAAATAATAACACCATGCACATGAGGAACAATTTATATCAAGTCTCCACTTCTATATATCAAAATGTCAAATAATTACAAGTGTATGTCCATATACAAAGATGGCATAAACACCAACTCAAACAAAATGTATGTCAATGTATGTAAATGTATGTCCATATACAAAATATACATGTCAACTAGATATGTAAGTATCCCAAAATGATCTATAACATCCTAAACTACTTATGGATCATCAAAATTGATCCTCTTCACCGTATTTCTCAACTCTAAAGGATCCTACACAAGAAAAAACAAACCACAGTTAAGATTAGTTATATTATATAACTCACACTTGAAAAGTTAACATAAAAATCAATATACATTGAACCATAATTGAACTCTAAAATTGAATTCTTGTTTATGTCATCTCCATGTTTCCTCTTCATCTTTAAAGAACTCTTGATATATGTCTTCAATAGAGGAGGTATGTTATGAAGATTTTCATACACAACCTACATATGTTCACAAACATAACATTGATACAAGTTAGCATATAATTGTTATCGATAAGAATGAATTATATCTACTAAACACAAAATAAAATAAACACATGTACCTGAGGCATCTCTTCTTCTAATTCTTCATCTTCAGGTATAGTGGGTGTAGTCAACAAGGATGTAAAGCTAACAATTTTATGTACATAAAGACAACAAGTATGTGAAACTATCAATCTATGTAGACATGTATAATCATTATAAGTTATTTTAACTCTTAATTCAATCATGTTTGCATTCAATTACCTTTCCCTTGTCTCCAACTTCACTACCAGAGCCTGAATCGTGCAACATCGCACTCATGCTACTTGTGTCCAACAATAGTAAAATAAGATAAACATGCAAGTTACTACATAATCTAATTAATACAATTATAAATGATGAGCATGTATGTACAGTAAAATGTAAACGAATAGGTGCAATAATATATGTATCATATAATTTTCAATGCCAAATGAAATGGTCATCAAGGTGCCATCATAGACATGTGTCAACTCCCCCTTTGTCATCAATTATTAAATAACCATGTATATAAACATTAGTACTTAATAATATCTAGATTATAAATATTCATTTAAAATAAATGCACTACGAAAATACAACTCTTACCACTACATCATTTGTGTATGATGAAGGGACCTCCTCGCCTCTACCATGCAAGGACTCTCTAGGGTATAATCCATTCCCTATCATCATATCTGGTGCATCATGCATTTCATGCACCTCATAATTTGTAGTGTCTGCAGGAGGATCAACAGGCTCTCTAATAGGACCCAAGCATAGATGCCCACACATAACACAACTATGCAGCACACAAATATGTGGACCTAAAGAGGACATGTTGGCACCATCAGATCCACTACTACCATAACTAAAAGGTTGCACTAGTGCCCTAGCCTAAGAAACCAAAAGGCTACTCAAAGAGTGAATAGGTGATATAGTCTATGATATTGCCTCAATAATGACATATGGATGTTGCACTGGAGGTGGGGAATCAATAGGAGGGGGGACATATGGGCCTTGTACTATTGTTGTCATGAAAGATGTACCCACTTCTCCTAACCAAATCAATACCAATGCCTAACCAATCTCATGCAACATGGAAATGAATCTTAAGTTGTGGGTAAACTCAGAATGAGAAACGAATCTTTGGGTTATGGGTTGGCTCCCTTCGGCTACCTCCTAAAATTAATGAAGGGTATGGAAAAGAAAGAGAAATAATTAATAAAACTGAAAAATTTAAACTATTCTAGGAGGTGATGCACCAAGTTGATTTTAAAAATGACATCAATTCCTCCTCAAACCACCAATTTGCACAATGAAACTCTTGATTCATTACACATAAATATTTCATGCAAAGGATCTTTAATTCAATCAATTGATAGGAATGAGACCTTTCACAACCAACAAGATTGAATTAACTGAACACAAAGCATAAGTTGTGATCTTATATACATGAGACGAAATTTGAAAGGCTATAAAGAATAACAAAATAAAATACTCTCAATCATGCACAAAATAAAATGAATCCTTAAATTGAAGGCAAAAATATGAAATCTTTCTTCGAGAGCTAGTGAAAAAAAGATAAATTTTTTTCCACTTTATACAAAAAGGCCTTACAAGAGGCAAAGAAATCAAACTCCAAGTGAAATGAAGTGAACTCCAACTGAAACTATCTCCTCCAAAGTCTGATCCATGAGCCAAAATGAAAGGCCACTAAAAGAGGCTTCAAATCATGAAAACAAGGGTGAATCACACCTCTATCACTTGGTCAACTCATAGTTGACCCATGTGGCACTCAAATTAAAGGACCAAAACCCCAAAATCATGACAACAATCCATGCAAAACTCTACCTCAAACTCAAATCCGCTCTCTAGAGCTACCATATAACTCTTCCTATGAGATATTTTTTAGCATGTATGCATAATAGGGAGATTTTCTAAAATAAATATCTAAGGCATTCCCCTCTCTTCATGCACCTAAGTAATAAATACTAAGAACCATAATTTCATCCAACTTAAGTATTTATTTTACAAAAAAAATTATTGTGTCTACATGCTAAAAATGGAGCTCAAAGATACCCATTATGATGCCATTATTAATTATTTTCATATATATATATAGGATTAAATCCCTATATATACATATTAAAGTAATTAAATAATACTAATTATCATTAATTAATATACTATAATGCTATGTGTTTTTGAATATATATTAAAAAAAACCGTTATTAACATATTAATTTTTTTTATATTAAAATAGTTCAAAACATATACACCATAACCTCTGGTACCCTGCATTTTACATGTATTCTTCTATCTATAGTATCATTTTCACATGTATATCAAAAAGTTCGTAGCCTTGTGTCAGACCACTTGGTATTACAATATGAACATAATATGGAGAGGATTAATACAACAAAATGTCTCTTGTGTCAGTATACACATATCAAACAAACCACACTGTTCAATGAGTTCCTACACCTTTCTCCCCATTTATAGGAGAAATCTCATCTTGGTCTTCAATCTTAAGTTTCTGCATGTATTGTACCAAATCCTCAATCTTAGTTGGCTGTAACATATCCATATGTTTCTTGAAGTACTAGACAAATTGGATATCTTCCTTGTAAATTTGAAGATCACCTTCACAAACCAGAGTCATGAACCTATCTTTAGAAATCTCCAAGACAACAGAAACCTATGACATAATATAAAAATGAGTGAGTTTTCTACTAAACTCAGTAAGCCTCATCCTCTTGTTTTGAAAAACCTCTCCATTTCTCTCTTTCCATAGAAAGCACAAGACTTCACAAGAAAAGATAGAACAAAACCAGTTCATCCTAAGGTAAAAATATTCTACAAAACCAGCGGGGATTTCACTCCAAAAAGGGCCATACTGGTGATTCCAGACAATATAAGGGCCAAGGAAGATGGACCACACACCACGATAAAACTCACAGTCAACAAAAAAGTTCTCAAAGGATTCCTAAACATTACACACACCATACCTAATAGACTTGAGACCCTCGATAGATAAAAAGGAACCGATAGACAAATTTTTCAAAAGAAGAAGTCATCTAAAACAAGACTTCTTAGGATCAATGGGAGAATGCCAAAAGAACTCAAAAAAAAATTGCCACCTAGACTTAGTCCAATCAAGAGCTCAAAACTGATTAACTCTAGAAAATATTGAGTAATCATCCTTCAACATCAAATAGATCTACTTAGTAGAGATGTACAGAAAGGAAGAACCATTCAAGCATTTTAGTTGCTTCAAAAAGGAGTCAGTATCCATAATCTTTCCAGGGAAGAAACAACCTATAGCCTTACCACTAAGAGAATATGTTTTCTTTTGTGAGGGAGGAATCCCATATTTAGAATTAATCTCAGCCCAAGAGCCAAGTTAGTTGTCAACCAGTACATTGCTAGTAAGAGAAATGCCCTTATCATTCCAGATCTTAGTAGAGCAGCTTTGAGTCAAAGCAAGAGGTTTGTTATTCAAGTTCACCCCCCACCAGATGGATCTATCCACAATAGCATATGCTGGAGAGTTGCCTATAGCATCCTTAGAAGGGAGTAACCTCCTTACTTGTGACCATGCCTTCCATAATGAAGAAAATACATTAGAATCAAACACCTTCATTATATATTCTCCTAATACAATATCACATAAAGGGATATTCCTCCACTTTTTGCCCTTTTTAATAACCGACCTTTCACTATTATTTTTTATCAGCACCTTCCAAGGTTCATTACCATGCAAAGCTTTGACAATCCATTTGGAAGCTAAGGTAGTGTCATGGGCCTTGATATCCTTGATACCCAATCTGCTCATATTCCTTCATCTGCTACACCAATTCTAGTTCACAAGGTGCCTCTTATTATGACCCATCCCATCACACCATAAAAAGTCCCTCATAATCCTTTCAACTTATTGGATTGGTAATTGGAAAACACCCATGCAGAGGCACAATAAATATGATGGGAGGAGAGAACCTTTTGAACAATCTGCACTCTACCAACCAAGGAGAGAAGATGAGTCTACCAATTAAGATGTTTCCTTTCAATTTTAGAGTATATCCAATGCCACATATCTTGGGTAGAAGTGTTAATAGAAAAGGGAATACCAAGATACCTTACAATAGAATTTGGACCTGCCCACTACCAACCTTTGTAGGGGATCCAACTTGAAGGAACCTCAGACCACCCAAGCACTGAAGATTTATGAGGACCTACCTTTTCTCTAGAGGTCAAACAAAAAAACTAAAATCTATCCATAGCATTATCAAAATTTTCCTCATTCAAGGCTAAAAATAAAGTAGTATCATTAGCAAATTGGGCATTGATCAGATCATCAGTATTAGGAAGAGTAAGACCTCTGATAGAGGGCCCAAGTTCAGGAGCCCTTAGAATGTAATAAAGAGCATCATCAGCAATGACAAACAAGGTCAGAGCAATGGGGCACCCTTTCTTGATAGACCTCCTTAGAGGGATAGGTTTAGAAAGTTCACCATTAACCTTAACAATTGTGGAGGAGTTCTTAAAAATAATATATATCCATCTACAAAAGTAGGAAGAAAAACCAAAAGCTTGCAACATTCCTCTAACAAAAGGACACTCAATTCTATCATATGCTTTCTCAAAGTCCAAAAGAACCATTGCAACATTTTGTTTATAAGATTTAGCCCAGTGCATTGCTTCCCAACTAGTAACCAAGTTTTCCATAATATATCTACCTATAATGAATCTAGTCTATGTGGACAAGATGAAACTATCCAGTAGCCCAACAATTCTCCTTGCTAGTAATTTTGTAATAATTTGGTATGAAATACTCAATAAGCATGGAACCCTACCACTTTGATCTCTTGGAAACATATAATGTCTTTCGCCTTGATACTGTTACACCATTTTTTGACCACATATTTTCCATCAGACATCTCTAGGCCCCTAACATTCTAGCTATGTATGTGCATCATCATAAGAAATATTTTGTGGAGGGGTTTTTATTCTTGTACAGTCTATTAAAGCACTCAGGAACCTCATTGGATTTTTTACTATTATCATTAGAAAGATATTGCCTATTAGATGTTTTCCTTTTCTTTCTAATGTTTTTACTAACCACCTCTATAAACTGCTCAACATTACTGATAACCATACCATCCGCACCAAAGGGCACAATTTGTTTATTAGGAGAACCATCCACCATGGAATTCATGATACCATTTAAGGAGTTGCTCATCCTCAATTCAGATGGGATTTGTGTGGCATTTCTTAATAAACCAACCTTCTCCTTAATACTTGCAAGGGCAAGTTGTTGATCATTCAATCTGGGCTGGGGGGAGGAGTTCAAAACCTTCACTTGCTCACAATTAGGAGAATTAGCTTGTATTGGGTGACATCCGATAAGGATGTTGGGGGGATCATTCAAGAGAGGGGTTTGGAAAACCTAATACTCATCCTTGAACAGAGGATTGGATAAACTAATAAATTTATTGCCATTACTATCACCATTCGGGCACTCAAGGCCAGAATTGACCATCTCCTTGCCATTATCAGATGGGATATCCACTAGTAAAGAGCTGCCTTCTTTAGATGAATAAATAGAGTTTTGCATCTTACTACTATCACTTCTCAATTTGTTTTTATCATCAATATTAAAATTAGCATTGTGAGAGTTTTTCATAGAAGGGAAATCCTTTCTCATATGTTCATTAACTTTATAGAAGAAACAGATCCCCAAATTGCCCAACATGGACAATTCCCAAGAAAAGCTATCTCCTTCAAAATCCAGAGAGATAATGTTGAGAAACACAACCTTGAGATCAAGAGAAACAAGAGCCCGAGCATTCAAATGAGGGAGAGTGGTTCTCAAATCCTCAACTTTCAGAACCGAGACCAATGACTTCAAAATATGAGGAATGAATGGCCAAATTCGGGCTAAAGGTTCTTAATTTCAACCTAGTTAGGGGAGGAGTGAGGAATAACCTTCTCTAAATTTCCTTTGGGAGACCAAGGAAATTCCCTAAACAAAGAGCGCCCAACATTCCAAAAATTCTTCTTCAAGACTCTATCTTGCATGTTATGTGATTTCAAACAAATTACAAATAAACCCTTCCGAATCATTCTGCAAAAATTAACATGAATACCTAATTTCTTGCCCCAAACATTAGCAATCCAGTCGTAAAAAAAAATTCATGAATGTAAAGATTCTCTATCCATGCAAACAAAAAAGATTGCAATATTTCTTAAGCGTGACTACTCAGTCCTAATGGCTTTAACCATATCTTAATTTGGTCACAAGGAAAGGGTATTCAACTCGAGAGGATGAGACTTACCATTTCCTCCCCCTCTGGATTGTCGATCATGCTTCCATCACCAGGTCCGAGTCTATGTCCATCGATTGCGGTCCCTCCCGAACCGGTCTCTGTGTCCATGTGCTGAGGCCTGCAGAAAGATCCATCGAAACTAGCAGAATGCGGGCAAATCATGGCCTATTGCTCTGAGACCACTGCTTTGTAAGATAAATTCTCATGCTTACCCTTCTGAGAATTAATAGCCTCATCCTCCAAACCCCCACTATTATTAATGATGGCCTCCTCATCATTCTTGCGAATGGGATGACCATTAGTTAGACCACCCATCTGTCTTCACACGAGTGGCCTCAAGGAAGGGGCATCAATGTAACCTAAGCCCAGGGGCAATCTATTAAGAGAAAAAAGATCATGCAAAGGGAGAAAAATTTGAAGAAACAATGTAGCGAATAAACCAAAGCACAAAGCATCCACAAACTAGTCATTCAAACACCAAGGCAACATGGGGAAAACATTAATCACATGATAGGCTGATGTAGGACACTAAGGAGATCGCACGAGCCCCAACAAACCAGGTCCAAAATCCAAGGAGGGTGAAAAGACAACCTTCATGGATTTGTACCAATTGTAGAGCGCTCTCTTCTAGATAGACTCTACTATTGTCCTCTTATTAAAATATTAATTAATAATAATATTATTTGAAATAATACAAACTTTTGATTTTTTAACAAAGTCTTTTACAAGACTTGGGTTTTTTAAAGCCTTCCCATGGCTATCATATTACATGCATCTATTTGTTTCTCTAAAAACAAATAAAAACTAAAAAGCCCATACAATCCCTTTCGACTTGGGGCACGCAATAAAAGAGAAGAGGAAAAGTTGTAAGTTTATCATTTCATTATTTTATCTTTGTCTCCCTAAAGAAGATTGTTCATTGTAGCCACCTTGCACTTTGAGGGTTTGGAACTCTAACTGGGGTTACATCTAAGCATTGGGCCTGAAGTGAATATCAAACTGGAACTCTCTTGGTCGGGTATGTCATATTTTCTCTCTTATCTTTCAATAGTTTTTCTTTACAAAGGCTTTTTTTATGATAGAAAATAAAAGACTCTACTAAATTTCCTCATTCACCATACTTTTCATGCTTGATATTTGATAAAACATTTTGGGAAATATTAGGGTTTTTGTAATGAGCTCCTTCACTATATTCTTTATTTTGTTTATTTCTCCTGTGAGAATTTTTTCTTAAAAATGTTTCAAGTTATGCATTCGTTTTAGGGTTCTAGGATAAAACCCTAAACGTATGCATATTTTGAAACCATGTGCACTATATTTCTACATGTTTTGTCTACAAACGGCTACCAAATTTGTCATCTATTGTTTTTCAATCTTTCTATGGTGTTTGATGACTGTTACTATGCATCGTCTGGAATATTTATATCACTAGACACCATTGATGAAGGCTTGGATTTATCTTCATGAACATGAATTATGACATCTAGGAACGTGACTGCTATATATGCTCTTCCTGTAGAAATCTCTATGACTCATGATTGTGAATGATTGTTTTCAAAAAATTGTTACCCGCTATCACTATTAATTGTATCTCTAGTGCATGACTATATTCTTGTTGTGTTTATCATGGACTACCTCCATTCATTGTTCTCTTAGGTTCAAAGATCTCTGAAGGTTTTTTGCACATCTATAGCTGATCACTATGCATGAATTCTTTGTTGATCCTCATGATTGAGATTGTTAATGACCTTGAGGCTATCACTTTTGGATAAATATCACTGCTCTCTTGTGACTATTATACCATTCATTGCTCTTATTAATGGTGTTGATATAGTGAATGTGATGTGTATCTATGAATAAGCTTGATCATTGTTGTCTGTATTTTAGGACCGTATTATTATTATACATCTTAACACTACCTTGTATGTTGCTACATGAATTATGCTTGACATCTTGAATGTCATCTTTGTGTATTGATTCCCTAGCTCCTCATCTAGAAATGGTATATTCAACTATGTTGGTCTATTGAGACTGCAATATAATTGACTCTATTTGCTAATGATACTGTCACTTACCATTTATGTACATATACTACTCCATATGTTGGATTTTTTGGTAGTCGTATTGTGTATTAGCTTAGTGATTTGACCTTAACTCTCTATTTTAGGGTAGATAATTATTATAAGTGATTCCTTTTCATGGTTAAAAATTTGTCCTTAAATTTTCTTATGTTCATTGTTGTCTTCATCATCTAGGGCATCATAAAGATCTTAATCATGCTTTTTATTCACATGCTCTACCATGTATTATATAAGATTGTATATTTTTAAAAATCTATGGCTGCCCTTTCTATAGATTTCTTGAATGGCACTGCTTTGTACCTTTTGATGTAGCTCAGTGTTAGATGCTTTGATGATTTATCTTTGTCAATAGTAATTTTCTCTAATAGTGCTTGATACCACTCTTTCTTTATTTTTGTCAACATCAATGGTGCTTTCTAAGTGACTGTGTATGCATTTTCACTACTGTGAAAGCCTTATTTCAATTTGAAGATCTTTATAGTGATATTATATTATGACATCAATTTTGTCATTTAATTGGCACATCTTTACTTCACATGGGTCCATTTGTCTCCTTCTTTATAGTCTATCATACCCAATAATGGATGTCCTCTATTTTCACTCTCAAGAACAAATTGTATCTTATATTGATTGTCTTTATCTTGATCGCCCTTTGGAATGTCTTATTGACTTGCTATGAATGTCATTCTTCCTTGTCACAGTGAAATGGGACTGCTGCTATAATGTCCACTAACTTGAATTTCTTATGACCTATGGTTGCCTCCATATCACTAATCCACTATTATGACCTTGTTGTGGGCAGCATATACTGACTTTTGTAAATTTGTATTTGACTCTTGTATTTTGTGATGTGATACTAGCTCTTTTTCATTAACTCTTGTAGCTATTCTTAACCTTAGAAATGGTTGTTTTATGACATATCCTTGAGTTTTTCGTTGTACTCTCTCTTTATTATGTATTTTTAGTGCACTGATTTGAAGATGGTTTGCACTTTATTGATGTCTCTAGACCATATGAGACTCTTGTAGAAGCTCTTTTTGGAGATCCTATGTTATATGATAATGCTTCTAATATTCCATAATGCTGCTATAAATATCTCATATCTATTGCTCTGATGCATTGGACTGAGTTTGGGCTATGAGGACTGATTTTTTGGTAGATAAGGACACCCCTAGATTTTTTTGTTCTCTTTATATTTGTAATTTATCTTGCCTAAAATTTTGTATTATTGTGTGACTGTTCTCATCATAATATTAGTGAAATAATTCATTGTGATAGTCTTTTTCTCTAGGACTTGTATTTGTACCTACTAGTACACCCATTGTCATTTGATGATTTGATCCCATTATGTGTCAGTGTGTGTGCTAAAAGATGTAGGTACTTGTTCTTTGATGACTCATATAATGATTGATACTCTTTATCTAACTGTTTTGGCATAAATACTCAATATGCTGAGCTATACCCTTGTGGGAGCCCATTTTACTCCACGTACTGTGATGTGCTTTATCATTTGATTTGACTTATTTGTAGTAGATGTATACTTGTAAAGTAGAATATACTAGAGATAAGGTCCCTAAGCTCTAGTACATCTCTTTTCATCTCTGTAGGTATTGTTAGAGCCACCTATGCTCAAGAGCGGAAGATGTGGCTTTATCAACTTCAACGGTTCATCATTTGCAAGGCAATGATAGATCCCTCTCTCATCTATATTCTATTTTACAAGTGTTTTTTTCTTCTTCTGCACTTTTTTAGTTATACCCATGGCTTGTGTGGGTTCTTATACATTTATGAAATAAAAAGTCATTCTATGCAATCATTTTTGTATATATTCTTTGAAATACTTTGCACAATGAATAAAACTTTCATATTCTTGCCAAACTTATGAAATGAAGAAAGTTTTTGAATTTTTGAATTTTTTTTGGTGTGTGTACCTTCCTTTAATTTCATATGAAAGGCTTGTAATAGGCCACTAAATTTAGCTAGTGCAAAATTTAGATAACAACCACTCAAACTGCCCCAGGTCTATCTTGAGGCATATCTGTCAAAGTAGTTGACATGCTTTCCCAAAACAAACTCAGCATACAATTTTTTGATGAAATAGAAGGGGACATCAAGATTGTTGTTGGATGCTTTATAAAAATTTATCCACCAACAATCCCAAAAGTTATCTACAATATCATAATTTTTGCACCATTTAATTGAATTTTTTTTTTTTTTTTGGGGGGGGGGAGGGTTAATAGGTTGTCTAGTGCGGGGATTGATGAAAAATGTAGCAATATCAGCTTTCAATATCTCAAGATCCTTAACCTGTTGATAGGCCAAGCCATTTACATATCTTGCCCTCATGGAATCTTGCCACAAAAGAGTGGCATTATGCCCCTCTGTGATGGTTTGTACATTATTTATTATGGCATTGAGGGGATCAAACATTGGGGCTAGACAAGGGATTCTACTATAAACATCTGCAATGCCCCTCAATTGGTTCAAATTTTGAGCAATTAAATTGTGAATTGAGGGGGGGTTGGCAATGGAGGGTTTACTAAAGGAGGGTTTGGTGGTTGTGGTGGTTGTGGTTGTTCGGGATTTTCATTCTTATCCCCCATTTAACTTGATTGAATGTGAAATTTTAAATTTAATCAATGTGAGGCCCTACCCCACCCATCCTAGTATTTTAGTGTTTTTCATGTTGGAACTATTATGGATGCTCTATTTTATTGTATTATGGATGTAGGACTTTATATGATCCCAAGAATTGGATAACATTAATATATTGATGCTTCATTTCTATGCATTATAGATATAGCCATGTGTGTAATTATGATGTGGAATTATTTTTGTAGTGTCACTTGACACATATGTTATATGTTGTGTTGGCAATTGTCATGTCACCTTTTTGGAGAGATTTATTTTGTTTAATTGTTATATTTCCTAATTATCCATGAAGGTATCAAGAAATCTAGGATAGTGAGCCATAAGGAGGGTCAACTCAGAGTTGACCCATAGGTTAACTTTAGGTGGGCTTTCTAAGGGTTAAATCAACTCCTAGAGTCAGTTTTGGAGCATTTTTATTAGGCCTCATGGGATACCTATGGGTGAGTGCCAAATTTGGCCATGTGTCTTTCCCCTAGGGCTTATTTAACCACCCAAAAAAGTGGTTTTCCCAAGATGGACGAATTTCATCTATAGGAGTGCCATCCTTGGTTAGAGAACCTTCTTGGTTTATGTCATTCCTCTTCCCCATTTCATTCCTCTTCTTGAGGTGCCTTGGTTAGGGAGTGTGTAAGACCTAGGGAAGACCAACCAATGGGAGTCCCTCTCTTTGTCCAAGAGGTTGGAAGGAGTGAGAGAAGCCTTCTTAGGCTAGAGATTGAGGCTTAGTGAGCTATCACCCACTCTCCATCTTTGGAAATCTTGGAATTTGAAAAAAAACCAGTTTTGGAATAGGAATTTTGGCTAAGTGTTGCAAAAAAGATTATGGATTGGGCTGCTCTTCTCCAAGCTATCCCTAGAAAACCCCTTGGCAGATTCAAGGTTGGTGTTTTTTCTTACTTATTTATTTGAAATCTGTTTGTAGAGATGCTTGAATGTAAATATTGTATCTTTCTTTGTATTGTATTTGTGAAAGTTTTTATGTGGTTCTTTTCCTTTTTCTTTTATTATGCATTTTATTGTGTTTTGGGAGTATCCAAGGCCATCTTACCCTTGGGAGGGAAAAATGGTCTTGGGGGTGGACGGAGTTTGACAACCTTAGAGTGAGAGGCTCTCATCATGAAACTGATCTCAAGGGTTTGTCCATGTGACCCTTGTTGCATAGTTTTGTTTATGCATTTGGGGGTCATAAGGGGAGAAAATATGGCATGTATGCCTTTGAGGGTCATAAGGATATGGGGGTTAAGATGATTTTTGGTTGTGTTCTTGGATGCCATGAGTTGGCTATGAGTTACTATCTAACAGATCTCCTCAAAGGTACTTGGTCCACTTCCACCCTAGTAAAACATCATATTATGTGATGAAGTTTCAACTTTGGGATGGGAATGTGTTTGTTGTGTTTTTCCCCTTGCTTGTTTGTATTTGCTTGAGTGTAACCCATCTAGAACTTGGTTCTCCAAGCTCGGGGGTGGCTTCTAGTAAGCTTAGGCTAGGAGGTGAGCACCCCATGGTCACAACCTTCAATTTTTGAATGCAGGTTGCTTGGAAAAGAAAGCTAGGAGTTGCAGATTTTACTTAGTTGTAGAAAGAAAGAAAAAGATTGTAATATTGTAATTTGTTAAAATGGAAAGAGTAGGAAATGTAATATTATATTTGAGTTGCAGAAATGTAAGTGAGGAGATTTATATCATATTTATTTTTGTATGAAGAAACACATTATTTTATTTAAGTCCTTATTATTAGTAATGAGAGACCAGTTGGGGTAATTACCCTCATTGTAAAAGTTGACTATTGTTTTTAAAAATGTTTTTATGAGAAAAGTGTTTGTGAATGAAAGGTTGTAATGTTAATGTTGTCTCTTTTCTCTAAAATCTGTTATTATCTATCTCTGCAATTTATATATAAAAAAAAAGATGTAGAAAAAGAAATGAAAATGTTTTAAGTATTTTCCTGTAATATTTAAATGTTGTTGTCTACTATCATTTTATTTTACCTAGAACAAAAAAAAAATAGAAAGCTAAAGTAGATAAATTTAATCTCTTCCTATAAATGACTTTATGACATATAAAGTAAATTAGAAATGCATTTATCCCAGTATGCAATAGATATATGCATTCCTTACATCTATAAACAAAAATAAATAAATAATAAAACCTATTTAAATTTTTTAGCTTGCTGCTATCTTTTGTTGTCATAAATTATGTTTTATTACTGTATTAAAGTAAAAATAAAAAATAACAGAAAATTACCAGTTGCTATTTTCCAGTCTTATACTTTGAATTCATGCATTCTTAATGAAAATTTAATATATATATGTATGCATGTATGTATGTATATTAATACTTTACAGATTTTACCTCTTAAAAGTAAAGAGTAAACTAGAACATAGGAAAATATGCATATAGGGCAAGCTGGAAAAACTTAAAAAAAAAGATTTCTAACTCTAATAGACTAATATTTATGTTTATATATATATATATATATACACATACACATACACATACACATACACATACACATACACATACACATACACATACACATACACATACACATACACATACACATACACATACATATTTAAAACCTATTTATACAACTCTATATATATATATGCATTTATTTATATTTAAAAAAAAAAAAAATTAAAAAGAGGGGGGGGGGTGGGGCTTCAGCCCCTGCGGGGAGACCCAAAGGGCAGCCTGCCCGCGCAGTGGGCTGCAACCCAGGGAGGAAGCGGCTCAGTCGTCCCCTATGGGCGGCATCCCACTATGACTGCCATGGCCACACTGTGGGCCGCAACCCACACGGGTAACAACTTCGGTCATTCCCTGTGGGCGGCGTCCCATAGTGGCAACAACAACCGCACTATGGGTCATGACCCACAGGGCTCAACTATGACCGACCTCTATGGGGAGCCCCACGATACCGCTCACTTCAAACCCCCCCGTTTGTGCCTTCCCTTCGGGTGGCTCCACCACCTTGCCTCCATCCGGTCGCCGCCTCCATGGCCGCCACCTCACGACCACCCGAACCCTACAAAACACACAAGACACACATACAAAAAAAATAATAATAATAAACCCTAACCCAACTCCGAGTTAGGTTAAAAGCAATAAAGAAGGAAAGAAAAGAATCCTACTTGTTAAAAATGCAACCCTAATCCAATTTCGGGTTAGGGTTAGCATTTAAATAATAAAGGAAAATTAGAATTTGCAACCCTAGCCCATATTTGGGTTAGGGTTAGTAAATAATATAAAACAAAGGGAGAGGGATTATTAAGTTGATTTTAAATAAATTATAGGAGAAGATAATTACTCAACCCTAATTAGGGTTTGAGATTTAAAATATTAATTAAAATAAGAAGAGGGGGAAATACTTTTTAAATTTTGTAAAATATTCCCCCCATTTAATTTTAGCTATATGTGTTATTAATTTAAAACTCCTTAATTGATTTGGGAGAAAATTAATTTTAATATAGTTTATTTTATAGAATTTAAAATGGAGATTAATGTTATATGGTTACATTAATCGCATAATTGATTTAATTTATTTAACTAGGGAAACTATATAGTTATTTTATATATTCAATTAAATATGGACATTTAGTTAAATTTAATTTGGGGAAAATTTGTAACTGAAAATTATTAATTACTTTATATGAATTTTTAGCCTATGAGGCCAATTTTTGGCCAAATTATTTAATAGTCAAAAATTGAAGGTTTGGGGGAAATTAAAATTGGCTATAGTATAAATTAGATTTATTTGGCAAATAACATTATTGAATTTGAAACCTTATTGGTTAAATTTAAATATTGAAATTTGTGTGCGCTCTATTAATTAAATTTTTAATTTAAGATATCCTTGTCATCATTCAATTAGCCCAGGAAAATTTAAATGCATTTGAGATATCTAAATACCCCTTGACTTTAATTAGTGGTGAATTAACTAGGTTGTTTTAGTTAATTAAATTACGATGATCCTCTTAGGAAATAAATTAGTCTTCTCTAACTATTGTCGCCCTATTGATTGAATTAATTATTCCAATCCTAGAAAATAATACTATCTACATCTTAGTTAAGGAAAAACTTAATTGAACGTAGATATTTTAACAAGTTTATATTGTTCAAAAAAAATAAAAATTGTTGTTCTATTTTTGCCCAAAAGTTTGGGCACGACAATTTTGGTATCAGAGCAAGGTTTCCAACACTAGGAACCTTTCTCCATTACAATTCGCTTTAATTGTTTAATTAATTAAATTTTCCCCCCAAAAAATTATTTATTTATTTTATTATATTTTATTTTCTCATAAGGATGCCTCCGACTACGCGACAAGCTCGCAAGCATGGAAGGGGTCCTAGGCGTACACGTATGGCACACAAGGATGTTGATAGGGAGGAACCGGTTCCAGAAGGGAACCCAGAGGCCCCTCTTGAACCACTGGTTGACCCAAACCGAGACATCTTATTATCACTTCAGAACCTGATTAAGATAGTGCAGGATAGGCTTCCAATAGTTGACCGTCATACAGAAAACCAGAACTCAGGGAGCCATATATCAATAGATAGGGAATGGAGTAGGAGTCCACCTCCTAATCCCATAGATGGCCAGGCTAGGCATGAGCCTGAGTCCATTCATCTACCTGGACCACCTCTAGTAGCAGCACCTGTGTACTTTGAGAGAGTACGTCGGGAACCAGGAGATCTGATCAGAGAGGTTTTGTGCCTCCAGCCGCCATCTTTTGGGGGATCTATCGATGAGGTAGAACCTAAGGCTTGTCTTTTGAGCCTAGATCAGTGCTTCGCATTGCGTTCTTACGAAAGCAATCTGAAGGCATGAGTTGCAGTCCATCTTTTGAGAGGAATGACCTCCACATGGTGGAGACAAGAGGAGTACAAGTGTGGCCTAGTTGCAGACACCCCCACATGGGAAATTTTCACATAAAGGTTCAGGGAGAGATACCTGTCAGAGCACTTCAGGCAGCGTAGGATAGATGAGTTCCATGACCTCCAGCAGAAGGGTCTCTCAGTGACCCAGTACGAGAGAAAGTTTATTGAGCTCCTACCTTATGTGGATTACCTAAAGGACGAGAAGCTTCTTGTCAACGATTTTGTCAGGGGACTAAATGTTAGGATAGTAGGACCGGTGAGGATGACCACTCCAGGAAGCCTTTGGGTTGCTGTGGAGAAGGCCTTGATAGCCGAGGAGATTCAGGTCAGGCCACAGGAAATGAGGGATCGATTTCAGAACCAAAACCCGACACCCCAGTCTTTCAAGTTTCAGAAACCCCACTAGAAAGGAAACCACATAAATGCATCAGGGTCCTATAAACCCCCTCCTCCGTAGCAGTCATAGTAGAGTCAGAGGCAGAGGCCCCCTCAGGGACATCAGAGCTCCAAGCCCAAGTAGTGGCAGTCATAGGGTCCTAGACATGACCAGAGAGCACAAGGTATATACACACCTCTGACATGGACTCAATAGTCCTCTAGGGGTGGGTACAGTGGTTTGAGCAGGACAGATGGACAGCCTTTCTCTAGGCCTCAGGGCGCATAGTTTCAGGCACGTGGTGCTTGTTTTACATGTGGAGCAATGGGGCACATGGTGAGACAGTGTTCGTAGGGTCAGATGGAAGGTAATCAGAGGATGGCAGCATCAGAGCCTACAGTTTGAGATATGGGCAAGTCCCATAGAGTCTTCACAGCAGTTGACAACCGCCAAGCAGAGCACTAGGCCATAGTCATTGAGGTTGCAGGTATGATCAGAGGTATCGGTATTTATACATTGTTCAACTCAAGAGCGACTAACTCCTTTATATCTCCATTGGCTGTGGAGAATTGCGGGCTAGTAGTAGTTAGGCAAGGTGTTAGCTAGGAAGTGGAGTTAGCTTCAGGGGCTAGAGTGTCAATGGATTCAGAGGTTAGGGGATGTCCACTCCAGATTCATAATACCACCACCTTAGTAGATCTTAGAGTTACACCACTCGGATCTTATGGCATTATACTTGGCATGGATTGGCTTTACGCCCACAGAGCCAAGATGGATTGTCACCTAAAAAATATCGACTATGAGGATGATCATGGTGCTCCTATAGTAATCACTGGGATTCAAAGATCCGTGTCCCTTCATATGATTTCTGGTATGCAGCTTAAGAGGAGCATGCGAAAGGGATGCCTATTGTTTGCTATCACCATCAGTGATAGAGAGGAAGAAAATGAGAGGGATCCTTCCCTAGACGATCATCCCATCCTTGAGGAGTTTGCAGATGTGTTTCCACCTGAGCTACTTGGTATGCCACCTAGTAGAGAGATTGACTTCCACATAGATCTAGTACTAGGAGCTAAGCCAGTTTTGAGAGTACCTTATAGGATGACCACTCATGAGATTAATGAGCTCAAGATGTGGCTAGAGGAACTCTTAGAGAAGGGTCACATTCATCCTAGCGTCTCCCCTTGGGGTGTACCAGTCATCTTCGTGAAGAAGGATGGGTCCCTTTGGTTATGCATGGATTATAGGCAATTGAGTAAAGTAACCATCAAGAACTGTTATCCCTTGCCCAATATTGATGATTTGTTTGATCAGCTTCAAGGTGCTAAAGTGTTTTCTAAAATAGATATGAAGTCAAGGTATCATCAGTTGAGGATTGTGGAGAGTGATATCCACAAGACTGCGTTTCACACCAGATATGGCCACTATGAGTTCACTGTGGTCCCATTCGGTCTTATGAATGCTCTAGCTGTATTCATGAGTCTCATGAATGGGGTATTCCACACTTCCCTCAACCGATTTGTGATTATGTTCCTTGATGACATATTGATATATTCTTAGAATGAGAAGGAGCATGAGGAGCATTTGAGGCAGGTTTTGCAGTGTTTGAGGGATAACCAGTTGTACGGTAGTTTCTCAAAGTGTGCTTTCTTTAGATTAGAGGTCAAGTACCTTGGGCATGTTATATCTGGTGATGGGATCTTAGTTGACCCATCAAAGATTAGAGCTATTATGGATTGGCCAGTGCCAACCAGTGTGACAGAGGTCAGGAGCTTCATGGGTCTAGTAGGGTACTATAGATGCTTTGCTGAGGGATTTTCTAGAGTTGCACACCCCATCACTTCCCTCCAGTGAAAGGGAAATAAATTTGAGTGGACAAAGAGGTGTGAGAGGGCTTTTCAGGATCTGAAAAGGGCACTCACTAGTGCACCTATCCTCATTGTGCCAGACCCCACGACTGATTTCATGGTATGCACAGATGCTTCTTTGGATGGATTAGGAGCATTCCTTATGTAGGAGGGTCGAGTTATAGCTTACGAGTCTAGGAAGCTTAAGACTCATGAGCTTAACTACCCTATGCATGACCTAGAGCTTGCAATAGTAGTACATGCACTTGTGAGGTGGAGACACTTCCTTTGGGGTCATCACTTCTAGCTTCATTCAGACCATCAGAGTTAGCAATCCATCTTCACCCAGCCTAATCTTAATGCCCATCAGAGGAGATGGATGGAGTTCCTTTGTGAGTATGATTTTGATGTCCAATACATCAAGGGGAAATAGAATGTAGTTGCAGATGCCTTGAGTAGGAGATGACATGAGGTATACTCCCTATTTATGAGAAGAGATTTGAGAGACCGTACATTGCAGCGATTGCTAGAGGATGGATGGTATCTAGAGGTTTGTCAGAGGATCCGATCTAAGGAGACCTTGGAGGGGAAGTATGTGGATTACTCTTTAGAGTTTGATGGACTATTATGCCATAAAGGGTGCATCTATGTACCTTCTCCCAGGGGATTGCGAGAGTTCATTATCATGGAGGCTCATAGAGCTCCTTATATAGCACATCCTAGGGTTAAGAAGATGCATGTAGACTTGAGGCAGTTATATCATTGGTCAGGTATGCGGAAGCTTATTGTCAAGTTAGTATCCCAATGCCTTGAGTGTCAAAGAGTCAAGGTAGAGCGCTGCCATCCAGGTGGGTTGCACCAATCTTATGCTATACCAGAGTGGAAGTCGAATAATATATCCATGGATTTCATCATTGTGATAGTTCTGATACTTAATATAAGTACAGATCCAATAGCCAACAAGATGAGAGGGGGGGGGTGAATCATACAAACTTAATCATCCATAAAACATCAGATTCAACCTCGATAACATATATATCAGTCATATAACCAAAAAATGTCAAACATGCAAACTCAAAAGCATATGAACAATATAAACCTCATAACACCAGATTTAACGTGGAAACCCAAATAGGGAAAAACCACTATGGGATTTCGGACCCACTAACAAATATACTCATCTAGAGTATGCTCAGTTAAAAGCAAATCCTATTAAAGATTACAAACACATTGCTAGATGTGACCTGGTTAAGGGATTTCCCTCAGATCTGTTAGGATCTTCACTTTGTTAGAAGTGACCTTGTCAAAGGATTTCAAACACTCAATCAGGATGTCACCTTGTTAGAGGATTTACATATAAGACTATTAAGTCCACTCAGTTAAGAGATTTCTTGTCACTTTCACAAAATAACAGTAATACAATCTATCTACAACTTCACATCTAAAATGCTAAAGCAGATTCCTATTTGTTCAATACAATCTAGACATAGAACTAATCTTGTCTATCTGTTGGGTATCAATACTCTGTTATTCTAACAGGTCTTCAAGCTTCTATGCTCGGTAATCACTATGTAGCATCCCTGTCCATACACTTGCCCGCATACATTGTTTATAAACAATTTTCTATTTATAAACAATCTTCTAACTGCTTAATCTCCTTGATCATATTGCCCATGATCAATCATAGCCATCAGATCTTCAGTCTTGTCTAGGTTCATTGTATCTTTTGATCTAAAAATGTTTTACGCTGCCTTGGAACTTGCACATTCACCTTGGAACTTGTGTTAGGGTAATGCGGTTCAATCTGAGCTGTAGATCTTCTTGCCAACTTTCCATTGCCTTAGATTCATTTAACAAACTTCTTCCATGGCTTGCCAATCATTGATCCGCTCCAGCTCATCAGCTTCTTTCATTAAATATCACATGTAAACATTTAATGCATTCTATTATAGCTTGGTTACAACTCGGTGAATACTAAACTTCACTCGGTAGACATTCTATCTCCATTAACCGACTGCGATAACCTTAGGGTTTACCGACTAGGTTCCTTAGGGTTTACCGACTAGGTTCTTTGCTTGATAACATAGTATAGTATTAACCTTTACATTTTATAACATATGTATGATGTTAAAATAATCTAAAACATCAAGATCTCATCATTGTCTGACTCGGTAGAGTTTCCCATTGAATAACTTATCCCCTTATTCATCATATTCTTTCCTGTGTCTTTACCAACTCCTTTATAATCTTCATATCATATTTCCCAAGATATGGCAACATCATACTGAATTAGAAAATCAATTTCTTGACATCAATGACAAAATAATAATATCAAGATAGTAAAACATCTTTAATCAGTTATGTCCATAATCATCAACAACCTTGTCAATATCCTTATAATGCAATATTGCCAACAATCTCCCCCTTTGGCATTGATGGCAAAACCAATTGATTTGATCTTTAAAAAATTCGGATTGTTGTGATTCTAAAATGCTGAAATGCTCTCCCCCATACATCAGACTTCTCTTCTGTTTTTAGTCTTTATTTCAATCTATAGTCTTCTCTGAGTCTTCTCAGATCTTCTCCCCCTTTGTAGGTCTTCTCCTCCTTAGGTCTTCTCCCCCTTAGGTAGGTCTTCTCCCCCTTTGATAACAATGCCAAAAAGAAAAAGAACTAAGACATAATTTGTTTCTGTAAGAAGTTATTGCCTGCTATTGTGTATCAACTAAGTCTCAGTCAAAGCATTTGTGTACAATTCTTGTTTCCTGTTTCATTCTCTGTAATATTCCAGTAGTAATTCTAGTACACTTTCAGAAAAACATTCTAAAGTGTATCACTCCAGCATCAACTCCCCAAAAGATATTCAATAGAGTCATCGAAATGATGCTTTCACCGAACTCGATCAGTGAGTAAAAGATAGGGGTAGGACCCCTAACTTACTTTTGAGATATTCAAAAGTGTCCTTTGGTAGTGGCTTGGTAAAGATATCAGCTATTTGCTCCTTTGTGTTAACATATTCTAACACCACTTTCTTCTCTTGAGCTTCTTCTCTAAGATAATGATATTTGATAGATATGTGCTTTGTCTTAGAGTGCATAACAGGATTCTTTGAAATATTAATGGCACTAGTATTGTCATAGAATATAGTTACTAGCTCGGTAACTTTCTCATTTATACCTTCCAACAGTTGTTTGATCCATGCAATGTTGGTACAATTCAGTGCTATTGCAACATATTCAACTTCGGCTGTTGACTAAGAAACACACCCTTGTTTCTTGCTAAGCCAACTCACTAGTCTTTCTCCTAAGAAGAAAGCTCCTCCACTTGTGCTTTTCCTGTCATCAATGTTGCCTGCCCAATTAGCATCAGTATAAACTTTTAGATCAAAATTATTTTATTTCTGATATACTAAGCCATAATCTTCAGTGCCTTTCAAGTATCTGAAAATTCTTTTGATTGTTGTCATGTGTATTTCCTTAGGATCTTCAGAGAATCTTGCAACAATATCTACTGCATGTGCTATATCTGGCCTGCTGTGAACAACATATTGTAGTTTTCCAATCATGGATCGGTAGAGTGTCTCATCAACATATGCAGATTCATCATTCTTTGATAGTTTACAGTTGGTAGTCATAGGAGTACTTACTAGTTTTGAATCCTCCATTCCAAATTTCTTCAAGATTTCCTTTATGTACTTGGATTGAGTAATGAAAATCTCATTTTTCATTTGCAGTATCTGTAAGCCTATAAAATACTTTATCTCATTGATTAATGACATCTCAAATTCTTTGCTTATTTCATTTCCAAAGTTCTTGCATAAAGAGTCATTTCCACAAAATATAATATCATCAACAAATATGGCTGAGATTAGTATTCCATTTTCATCATTCTTCATGTACATGTTGTTGTTCTCACTTGTCCTTATAAATCCAATCTTAATCAAATAAGAGTGCAATCTCTCATACCATGCTCTAGGTGCTTGTTTAAGACCATATAAAGCTTTGTTCAATTTACATACCTAATCTTTATCATTTTCTTCAACAAATCCTTCAAGTTGTTCAATGAAAATTTCTTCTTCTAATATTCCATTCAGAAATGCAGATTTGACATCCATTTGATATACCTTGAAGTTTTTGAAAACAACATATGCCAATAATGTTCTAACTCCTTCAAGTCTAGCAACAGGTGCAAAAGTCTCACCATAATCAATTCCTTCTTCTTGGGCATAACCTTTGCAAACTAATCTTGCTTTGTTCTGAATGACCTCACCTTTTTCATTTAGCTTGTTTCTGAAGATCCACTTTGTATCGATTACATTTTTGTCCTTCAGTCTTGGGACCAATGTCCATGTGTCATTCTTCTTGATTTGATCAATCTCCTCTATCATAGCATTTATCCAATCTTCACTGTTAAATGCCTCTTTCACAATTCTCGGTTCAAATTTAGATATCAAACATGTGTTTTGTCTCAGTTTGTTCCTTGTCATCACTGGATCATCCTTATCTCCTATAATCTAACTTGGTGCATGTTGTCTTCTGACATACTTGGCTAATATAGGCTCGGTAGGTTCTATATGATCTTCTTCATCACTCGGTAACTGGATATTTTCTACATTTTCTTCAACAGTTATCTCGGTAGGACTTCTCGGTTGCACATAGATAAATTCATCATAGTCTTCTGGTTCTTTGGAATTCCCTTCATTAGTTCTTTCTGCAAATTCATCAATTTTCATGTTTGCACTTTCTACTATTTTTTTAGATGATTTGATCAGACATTTAAATGCTTTGCTTCTAGAAGAATATCCTAGAAATGTTCCTTCTTCACTTTTCTGATCAAACTTGCCATTTCTATCATCTTTATGAACATAACATTTACTTCCAAAGATCTTAAAATAACTTACATTAGGTTTCTTGCCATACCAGATTTCATAAGGTGTCTTCAAAGTACCTTTATTCAATTGAACTCGGTTCAAGGTGTAAATAGTTGTGCTTATTGCTTCTCTCCAAAATGTTTGTGGAACCTTCTTCTCAATCATCAGTGTTCTAGCACAATCCACAATAGATCTATTTCTTCTTTCAACTATTCCATTCTGCTATGGAGTTCTTGGTGCAGAGACTTTTCTTTTAATACCATGATCAATGCAAAATAGGTTGAACTCATCAGATGTGAACTCTCTTCCTCTATCTGATCTAAGGCATTTCAGTTGTCTTCCTATTTCATTTTCAACTCTAGCCTTGTATCACTTAAACATTTGAAACACTTCTGATTTTTATTTTAAAAACATTACTGGCATCATCCTTGAATAGTCATCCACAAATAATATGAAATACTTATCACCATAATAACTTTGAACTTTCATAGGACCACAAAGATCAGTGTGCACAAGATCTAAAATTCCCTTAGAAGTGTAGGATTTACTTGTAAAGCTTGATCTTTTCATTTTACCCATTTGGCATCCTCGACACATAGCATTCTCAGGTTTTTCAAGACTCGATAGACCTCTTACTCTGTGCTTCTTACTTATCTTGATCAGATTATCAAAATTAACATGACAAAACCTTTTATGCCATAACTAGGTATTATCAATCTTTGCATGCAAACACTTATTGTGAGTTGAGTCAAGGTGAAATGTATTACCTTTTGTTTGTGTCTCGGTAGCAGCTAACTTTCCATTCTTGTCATGAACTTTGACAATTCCTTTATGAAATTCTATTAGGTAACCTGTGTTGTTTAGCTATGCTACACTCAACAAATTGTATTTCAAACCTTCAACCCAGTAAACATCATTGCATCTTGCTTTATCAAGAAGTGTTATGGATCCTTTACCTCTTACCGGACATGGTGCATCATTACCAAATCTAACATAACCTCCATCATAATATTCTAATATAAAAAACTTGTGTTTATCACCTATCATGTGATGTGAGCATCCACTATCTATGATCCAAGAATCATTAGTGTTTATGTGAGATATTAGGGATTTTTCTTCATACCTTTCTTCATCTGATCCATCCTTGATTGCCACATAAACAACTCTTGCCTTGTACCATTTAAACATTTGAAAAGCTTCTTATTTTTCTTTTAAAAACATTACTGACATCATCCTTGAATAGTCATCCACAAATAATATGAAATATTTATCACCATAATAACTTTGAATTTTCATAGGACCACAAAGATCAGTGTGCACAAGATCTAAAATTCCCTTGGAAGTGTAAGACTTACTTGTAAAGCTTGATCTTGTCATCTTACCCATCTAGCATCCTTGACACATAGCATTCTCAGGTTTTTCAAGACTCGATAGACCTCTTACTCGGTGCTTCTTACTTATTTTGATCAGATTATCAAAATTTACATGACAAAACCTTTTATGCCATAACCAGGTATCATCTATCTTTGCATACAAACATTTATTCTGAGTTGAGTCAAGGTGAAATGTGTTACCTCTTGTTTGTGTCTTGATAGCAGCTAACTTTCCATTCTTGTCATGAATTTTGACAATTCCCTTTTGAAATTGTATTTGGTAACCTGTATTGTTTAGCTATGCTACACTCAACAAAATGCATTTCAAACCTTCAACCCAATAAACATCATTGCATCTTGCATTGTCAAGAAGTGTTATAGATCCTTTACCTTTCATCGGACATGGTGCATCATTACCAAATCTTACATAGCCTCCATCATAATCTTCTAACATAACAAACTTGTGTTTATCTCCTGTCATATGATGTGAGCATCCACTATCTATAATCCAAGAATCATTAGTGTTTATTTGAGATATTAGGGATTTTTCTTCATACCTTTCTTCATCTGATCCATCCTTGATTGCCACATAAACAACTTCCTCTATATCAGTCTCATCTGATTTATCATCTTCAGATTCCTCATCAACAATTAAGCATGTCTTTCTATCTCTTCTTTTGAAATCTCGGTGTCATCTGTAATGATTATCTTTCTATTTGTCATCTTGGTAATCTCTCTTTTCAGTAAAATATTTGTCAGGATAGTTAGAAGCCATATGTCCAATCTTATCACAATTGAAACATTTCAAAGGTAGTTTTCCTTTATACTTACCTTTGCCTCTCAGTAACCTTTTGGCCAATAGTGCTTCAAACACTTCTTGCTTTCTGATTTCTTCATACAGTTTATGTACCTCCTCCATGTTCTTCTGAAATCTTTCACTTGGTCCACTGTGATCTGCTTCAGAGTACTTATACTTTCTTTCATTGTAATCATTAGATTCATTTAGATGAAAAGAACTAAATGCATATTCAACTTTATTTACTGATGAACCACTCTTATCAAAATTACTTAACTCAAATGCATGTAGTTTACCAATAGTAGCATCCAAGGAAATTGGCATATTAGGTACAGACCTCAATTCATTGATTGTAGAGACTCGGATTGCATAGGCAGGTAGAAGGGTTCTTAACAACTTACTTGTTACATCCTTTTCTTCAATAGTTCCTCCTGCTCCTTTGATTTGATTTACAATCTCCTTTAGTCTTGTACTATACTGGGTTATGTTCTCACCTTCATTCATCCTCATAGATTCAAGTTGTCCTCTTAGACTATCAACTTTTGCTCTTTGAACATGTTCATCTCCTCCATATACAAATATGAGCTTAGTCCACATTGCCTTTGCATCATTGTAGCCTTCTAGATCATTAAACTCAAAATCGGTCAATGCAGATGTTATTTCAATCATTGCTTGAATATGTTCTTGCTTCGCCTTTATCTCTTCCATAGTCAATGGATAGGTGCTTGGTGCAACAAAATCATTCTCCAGGTAGTATATAGCATATTCTCCAACTCCTGATAGATGCAGCTTCATCCTTTTCTGCCATGTAGAGAAACTTGACTTATTCAGCGTAGGTGCATCCCTCTTATACATCTTTGGATCTTTAACTCAAGTGCCTTTAAAATTTTCTTTTGGAGTCCAAAGCTCTGATACCAATTGATAGTTCTGATACTTAATATAAGTACAGATCCAATAGCCAACAAGATGAGAGGGGGGGGGGTGAATCATACAAACTTAATCATCCATAAAACATCAGATTCAACCTCGGTAACATATATATTAGTCATATAACCAAAAACTGTCAAACATGCAAACTCAAAAGCATATGAACAATATAAACCTCATAACACCAGATTTAACGTGGAAACTCAAATAGGGAAAAACCACTATGGGATTTTGGACACACTAAGAAATATACTCTTCTAGAGTATGCTCGGTTAAAAGCAAATCCTATTAAATATTACAAACACATTGCTAGATGTGACCCGGTTAAGGGATTTCCCTCAGATCTGTTAGGATCTTCACTTTGTTAGAAGTGACCTTGTCAAAGGATTTCAAACACTCAATCAGAATGTTACCTTGTTAGAGGATTTACATATAAGACTGTTAAGTCCACTCGGTTAAGAGATTTCCTATCACTTTCACAAAATAAGAATAATACAATCTATCTGCAACTTCACATCTAAAATGCTAAATCAGATTCCTATTTGTTCAATACAATCTAGACATAGATCTAATCTTGTCTATCTGCTAGGCATCAATACTCTATTATTCTAATAGGTCTTCAAGATTCTATGCTCGGTAATCACTATGTAGCATCCCTGTGCATACACTTGCCTGCATACATTGTTTATCAACAGTTTTCTATTTATAAACAATCTTCTAACCGCTTAATCTCCTTGATCATATTTCCCATGATCAATCATAGCCATAAAATCTTCAATCTTGTCCAGGTTCATTGTATCTTTCAATCTGAAAATGTTTTACCCCACCTTGGAACTTGCACATTCACCTTGGAACTTGTGTTAGGGTAATGCGGTTCAATCTGAGCTGTAGATCTTCTTGCCAACTTTCCATTTCCTTAGATTCGTTTAACAAACTTCTTCCACAGCTTGCCAATCATTGATCCGCTCTAGCTCATCAGCTTCTTTCATTAAATATCACATGTAAATATTTAATGCATTCTGTTATAGCTCGGTTACAACTTGGTGAATACTAAACTTCACTCGGTATACATTCTGTCTTCATTAACCGACTGCAATAACCTTAGGGTTTACCGACTAGGTTCCTTAGGGTTTACCAACTAGGTTCTTTGCTTGAAAACATAGTATAGTATTAACCTTTACATTTTACAACATATGTATGATGTTAAAACAATCTAAAACATCAAGATCTCATCATTGTCTGACTCAATAGAGTTGCCCATTGAATAACTTATCCCATTATTCATCATATTCTTTCCTGTGTCTTTACCGACTCCTTTATAATCTTCATATCATATTTCTCAAGATATGGCAACATCATACTGAATTAGAAAATCAATTTCTTGACATTAATGACAAAATAATAATATCAAGATAGTAAAACATCTTTAATCAGTTATGTCCATAAACATCAACAACCTTCTCAATATCCTTATAATGCAATATTGCCAACACATTGGTCTTCCCATGTCATCTCGTCGCCATGATGCTATCTTGGTGACAGTTGAAAAGTTGACCAAAGTGGCCCACTTCTCACCAATCCAGACTACCTTCACAACACCAATAGTGGCACAGGTGTTCTTGCGAGACATTGTTAGGCTTCATGGTGTTCCACGTAAGATTATTTCTGATAGGGATTCCCTCTTCACTTCTTCATTTTGGAAGGCATTACAGGCAGCAATGGGCACCAAGCTCAATCTCAGCATGACCTATCATCTGGAGAAGGATGGATAGATAGAGTAGGTTAACTAGGTGTTAGAGGATATGCTCTGCATGTACATCATGGATCATCAGACTAGATGGGAGGAGTACCTTCATTTAGTAGAGTTTTCCTATAATAATAGGCATCACACTTCTTTGAGGATGCCACCTTTTCAGGCTTTGTATGGTAGACCTTGCAGGACACCTTTGAGTTGGGACCGTATTGAGGATAGAGTGGCCATAGGTCCTAAGATGGTTTGTGATATGGAGCAGCAGATAATTTTGATTAGATAATGCCTTAGAGAGGTACAAGATAGGCAGAAGAAATATGCAGATGCCAAGAGGATAGACCGGAGTTACATGGTTGGGGACATAGTTTTTTTGAGAGTGCGGCCGCATAAGAGCCCAATCTGTTATGAAAAGGGTTCTAAGCTCGCACCTCACTTTATCAGATCTTTTGAGATCCTTGAGAGGATAGGACCAGTTTCTTATCACCTAGCTTTGCCACCTAGCCTATCACGCATCCATGATGTGTTTAATTTATCATTTTTGAGGAAGTATGTCTATGATGAGTCTCATATTTTAGATTGGGATGCCTTGCAGGTGGAGTCGGACTGCCAGCTATCTTTGGAGCCCATTCACATTTTGTCTCGCCAGACGTTGGCCCTTCGAGGTCGAGAGCTAGACCAGGTCAGGGTCTAGTGGGATTGCTATGATGAGGTTATAGCTTCATGGGAGGATGCAACACATATGAGATCACAATACCCTCATCTTTTTATGAACTCCAAGAGGACATTCATGCCTAGAGGGGGAGGCTGTGAGGCCCTACCCTGACCCATCCTAGTATTTTAGTGATTTTCATGTTGGAACTATTATGGATGCTCTATTTTATTGCATTATGGATGTAGGACTTTATATGATCCCAAGAATTGGATAACATTGATATATTGATGCTTCATTTCTATGCATTATAGATATAGAATTTTATATGACTCTAGAATAGGGTAACATTGAGGTGTTGTATGTCATTATTTGATTTGCAGGACTTTATTATGATGCTAGAAATATGGTTGCATATCTTATGAATGGATTAAATTATGAGGATTATGATGAGTTGCTTATGTGAATTGCCTTGATATGTGGTAAATTGTATTATATAATGTCAATTCTATGTAGAGTGATTGAATTGTATTATTAATTATGTGTTTAATATTATATGAGGCTATTGGAAAGTACTAATGTTTAAAATGAGATGCACAGGAAATTATCCATGTGACCATGGAAATATTATGGAGAATCAAGCCTAGGCCTATGTACGTTCGTAAAACCAGGGGTTGTTTATTTGGAGAGACAACACCTTGTATGTATCATATTTTATTTGTAAACATAATTGTTTGCATGGGTGTAAATTGTATTTATTAAATTGTTTAAATCATTCAAGGGACAATTGTCATGTGTGTAATTGTGATGTGGAATTATTTTTGTAGTGTCACTTGACACATATGTTGTATGTTGTGTTGGCAATTGTCATGTCACCTTTTTGGAGAGATTTATTTTTGTTTAATTGTTATATTTCCTAATTATCCATGAAGGTACCAAGAAATCTAGGATAGTGAGCCATAAGGAGGGTCAACTCAGAGTTGACCCGTAGGTTAACTTTAGGTGGGCTTTCTAAGGGTTAAATAAACTCCTAGAGACAATTTTGGAGCATTTTTATTAGGCCTCATGGGATACCTATGGGTGAGGGCCAAATTTGGCCATGTGTCTTTCCCCTAGGGCTTGTTTAACCACCCAAAAAAGTTGTTTTCCCAAGATGGACGAATTTCATCTATAGGAGTGTCATCCTTGGTTAGAGAACCTTCTTGGTTTGTGTCATTCCTCCTTCCCATTTCATTCCTCTTCTTGAGGTGCCTTGGTTAGGGAGTGTGTACGACCTAGGGAAGACCAACCAATGGGAGTCCCTCACTCTATCCAAGAGGTTGGAAGGAGTGAGAGAAGCCTTCTTAGGCTAGAGATTGAGGCTTAGTGAGCTATCACCCACTCTCCATCTTTTGAGATCTTGAAATTAAAAAAAAAAAAAGTTTTGGAATAGGAATTCTGGCTAAGTGTTGCAGAAAAGATTGTGGATTGGGCTGCTCTTCTCCAAGCTATCCCTAGAAAACCCCTTGGAAGATTCAAGGTTGGTGTTTTTTCTTACTTGTTTATTTGAAATCTATTTGAAGAGATGCTTGAATGTAAATATTGTATCTTTATTTGTATTGTATTTGTGAAAGTTTTTATGTGGTTCTTTTCCTTTTTCTTTTGTTTTGGGAGTATCCAAGGCCATCTTACCCTTGGGAGGGCAAAATGGTCTTGGGGGTGGAAGGAGTTTGATAGTCTTAGAGTGAGAGGCTCTCATCATGAGAGTGATCTCAAGGGTTTGTCTATGTGATCCTTGCTACATAGTTTTGTTTATACATTCGGGGGTCATAAGGGGAGAAAATATGGCATATATGCCTCTGGGGGGTCATAAGGATATGGGGGTTAAGATGATTTTTGGTTGTGTTCTTGGATGCCATGAGTTGGCTGTGAGTTACTATCTAGCATATCTCCTCAAAGGTACTTGGTCCACTTCCACCCTAGTAAAACATCACATTATGTGATGAAATTTCAGCTTTGGGATGGGAATGTGTTTGTTGTGTTTTTCCCCTTGCTTATTTGTATTTTCTTGAGTGTAACCCGTCTAGGACTTGGTTCTCCAAGCTTGGGGGTGGCTTCTAGTAAGTCTAGGCTGGGAGGTGAGCACCCCATGGTCACAACCTTCAATTTTTGAATGCAAGTTGCTTGGAAAAGAAAGCTAGGAGTTGCAGAAAGAAAGAAAAAGAATGTAATATTGTAATTTGTTAAAATGGAAAGAGTAGGAAATGTAATATTATATTTGAGTTGCAGAAATGTAAGTGAGGAGATTTATATTGTATTTATTTTTTTATGAAGAAATGCATTATTTTATTTAAGTCATCATTATTAGTAATGAGAGACCAGTTGGGGTAATTACCCTCATTGTAATAGTTGACTATTGTTTTAAAAAAAAAATTATGAGAAAAGTGTTTGTGAATGAAAGGTTGTAATGTTAATATTGTCTCTTTTCTCTGAAATCTGTTATTATTTATCGCTGCAATTTATATTAAAAAAAAAAGATGCAGAAAAAGAAATGAAAATGTTTTAAGTAGTTTCCTGTAATATTTAAATGTTGTTGTCTACTGTCATTTTATTTTACTTAGAACAAAAAAAACCAGAAAGCTAAAGTAGATAAATTTAATCTCTTCCTATAAATGACTTTATGACATAGAAAGTAAATTAGAAATGCATTTATCCCAATATGCAATAGATAAATGCATTCCTTACATCTATAAACAAAAAATAATAATAAAAAAACCTATTTAAAGTTTTTTGCTTGCTGCTATCTTTTACTGTCATAAAACTCTACAAATTTTACCTCTTAAAAGTAAAGAGTAAACTAGAAAATAGGAAAGTATGCATATAGGGCAAGCTGGGAAAACTTAAAAAAAGATTTCTAACCCTAAGAGACTGATATATATATATAACCTATTTATACAACTCTATATATATATGCATTTATTTATATTTAATTTTTTTTTTTTTAAAAAACTTACCAAAAAAAAAGGAGGGGTCTTCGGACCCTACGGGGAGACCCAAAGGGCGGCCTACCCCCGCAGTGGGCCGCAACCTAGAGAGGAAGTGGCTTAGTCGTTCCCTGTGTGTGGCGTCCCACTACGGTGACAGCAGTCGCACTGTGGGCCGCAACCCACAGGGGTAACGGATTTTGCCGTTCCCTGTGGGTGGCGTCCCACAATAGCGACAACAGCCACACTGTGGGCCATGACCTGTAGGGCTCGGCTGCGGCCAACCCCTATGGGGAGCCCCGTGATACCGTCCCCCTGCCACCTTGCCTCCATCCGGCCGCCGCCTCATGGCCACCCAAACCCTGCAAAACACACAAGACACACATACAAAAAAAAAAACCCTAACCTAATTCCAGGTTAGGGTAAAAGCAATAAAGAAGGAAAGAAAAGAATCCTACTTGTTAAAAATGCAACCCTAATCCAATTTCGGGTTAGGGTTAGCATTTAAATAATAAAGGAAAATTAGAATTTGCAACCCTAGCCCATATTTGGGTTAGGGTTAGCAAATAATATAAAAAAAAAGGAGAGGGATTATTAAGTTGATTTTAAATAAAATATAGGAGAAGATAATTACTCAACCCTAATTAGGGTTTGAGATTTAAAATATTAATTAAAATAAGAAGAGGGGGAAATACTTTTTAAATTTTGAAAAAGATTCCCCCCATTTAATTTTAGCTATATGTGTTATTAATTTAAAACTCCTTATTTGATTTGGGAGAAAATTAATTTTAATATAGTTTATTTTATAGAATTTAAAATGGAGATTAATGTTATATGGTTACATTAATCGCATAATTGATTTAATTTATTTAACTAAGGAAACTATATAGTTATTTCATATATTCAATTAAATATGGACGTTTAGTTAAATTTAATTTGGGAAAAATTTGTAAATGAAAATTATTAATTACTTTATACGAATTTTTAGCCTATGAGGCCAATTTTTGGCCAAATTATTTAATAGTCAAAAATTGAAGGTTTAGGGGAAATTAAAATTGGCTATAGTATAAATTAGATTTATTTGGCAAATAACATTATTGAATTTGAAACCTTATTGGTTAAATTTAAATAATGAAATTTACGTGCGCTCGATTAATTAAATTTTTAATTTAAGATATCCTCGTCATCATTCAATTAGCCCGGGAAAATTTAAATGCATTTGAGATATCTAAATATCCCTCAACTTTAATTAGCGGCGAATTAATTAGGTTGTTTTAGTTAATTAAATTATGATGATCCTCTTAGGAAATAAATTAGTTTTCTCTAACTATTGTCGCCCTATTGATTGAATTAATTATTCCAATCCTAGTAAACAATACTATCTACATCTTAGTTAAGTCAAAACTTATTTGAATGCAGATATTTTAACAAGTTTATATTGTTCAAAAAAAAAAAAATGTTGTTCTATTTTTGCCCAAAAGTTTGGGCACGACAATCAACAAATTTGAAAGAAGATTGTATTTTAATTTAAAAAACCTAGTTTAAAAAAAAAATTAAAAAATTATTTAAAAATCATCAAAAAGATAATAAATCATACCTCAAATGGTAGATTGACAATTTTTTTGCAAGAAATCAAATATCCAGATAAATCTGAAATCAGATTTCTACAATTTCGTGTAACCCATGGGTGAAAAATGACCCATGATTTGTGATAGTGGGTTTAAAAAGGCCCAGCGAAATCGGATATCCGATTTCTTTAGTATTAATACGTTTAAAATATTATATATGTTATATAATATATAATATATTAGATAACATATATAATATTTAATATAACATATAATGTAATATATTATATATAATATAATATATTATATAAAATATATATTATATAATATAAAATATATTACCAGTGATCTAACTTTAAGAACCCCCCCCCCCCGCCCACTCAAAGAAAGATATAAAATATTGGCAATTTTTTATTGGCAAATCTTTCATTTTTTAAAAGAAAAATATTAATTTTATTAGCGAATTTTTTTGGTAGAAAATATTGGTGAATCCTAGAAAATAACACAAGCATGCATTAATTACTATTGCAAATAATTTCATTAAAAAAAAAAAATTCTTATAGAAAAGTAGATGCTTACGGTGGAAATCATTAATGAGTTTAAAGGGTAAACACTACTTTATTTGGTTACTAGCATAAATTTAAATTAATCTAATAACCCTCTTTGTATTTCGTTAGATAAAATGTACTTAAAATTTGTAATACTCATGGGGCCCAAAAAAATTCTTATACCATTGATTTCCATTGAGGCCAACAATTGAAAAGAAACTCAACTCCCATGAGCATTACAACTTGTAGGTATAGTTTACCTCATGGAATGCAATGGTGGTCATTAGATTATATTTTGAATCATTGGTGGTGACTAAATATTGCTGGTAGAACCCTAAAGTAACTAATAATTATGATGTATTATTGGCGAATTCATTTAATCTTTTACAATAAATAATAAAATTTTGGTGAATCTGATCCAACCATGTATCGAATATTTTGGTGAATCTTTGAGTTCAAAAATTTAATAAAATTAATTCTCTGGTGATTTAAATAAGACTAGAATAAAATTTTGTAAAAATGTGGCAATTTAGGTTACCTTAAAACTTGAACTATTAGCCAAATTTTGATTTCCAAATTTTAAAAAATAACCAATTGGGGAATATTAGCCACTTAAAAAATCACTATATATTACAATATATTATATATTATATAATATATAATACATTATATGTATAATATATACTATATTATAATATATAATATATACTATATTATAATATAGTATATATACTATATAATATATGATATATAATATATATCATATATTATATTTTCTTTTCTTGCTTGGTAAAAAGGCCTAAGCCGTATTTTATTAATAAAAAGTGTTACAATCTCTGCTTAGTGCGGGTGCCAGTAGGAAAGAGCGAAGAGGAGAAACCCTCTGGCCTTTCCCAGGACCATAGGTCCAGTCAGTCTAATAACATTTAATTTACATATGACCTTTTACATGTTTAGCATTCTGGCTTGTCAAAAAACCCTTCATAGGTAGCCTCTTTGATTTACATGGGATATTGTATTTTTGCCAAACTTTCTAGGTTCATTGTTGCCATATTTGTCACCTTCTGCTTATCCTGCAAAACATATTGTAAAGACATTCTTCTGCAAAACCACTTTGTTAACTGTTAATGCCAAGAGAAGAATAAAAGCCAATATTATTTCTGTATACTCACCCCTGTTGTCTTTCAAATTAAATCAACATCAGAAATTGTTGGCTATATTTTGAAAGATTACCATCTACAATAATATCAGAAGTGTAAACACTGGCCAACAAAGGATTGATACTAACACAACCTATCTAGCCTGTATTTTAGACTCTTACAGTGATATTCGAGATTTATATCTATTTAAGTATAAATGTTGAAGTAAACCAATATGCCAGAATTTAAAGTACTCCCTATTACTGCACTTTAGTTTATGGCTACTTCATAAAACATCCTCATTCTAAACTTTACTTAGTTAGTATAACTATATGTTTTGATAGTGTCATACAGTGAGTATCTTTCCCTTGGCTACATATGCTATCTCAGAGGAAATAAACAGTTCACTATATACCATGTTCTAACTACAGTTCCTATATCTCTATGTATAAGATTCATTATAATAGTAATAGAAAATAAAAATTATGTAATTGAAGCTTAATCTTCTTCCTTGTCCTCTGTAGCTTTCATATCAAAGGCTTGTGATTTGGTGGGGTTATCATCCTAGAATGGGGTCCACCCCTCTTCTACCATATAACTCACCCACTATTTTCCTTTCGGTTCTTTTACCACTCCAATCCATTGCTTAAGAAATGCAATGCTTCTTACAATCTTTGTTTGCCTTTGATGGCAAGAATTCTGATCTTTATTACTTAGAATGGGCCTTTTGAACTCTACATTGAGCACCTCATCCTTATCTATAGCTTCCGCCACTTTGGAGTAGTCTTCTGGGTAGGGAATTTGGAGATTATCATCCACACATTTTATCGTCATTTCCAAGTTGCCCAAGTATTCTTCTTTGAAAATCAACCTGCATAATGTGGCTATGGCTGCTTTTCCTTCTCCCATTGTGAGTAATATTGTTACAAATCCTATTGGGATGCTACTATTAACACTCTTCCTATGTTCTGAGAGGATAATCTCATCACCCAAAATCCTTTTGGTCACATGTATGACCAAATCATCTTCCATTTTCAAGATAACTGACCATCGTTTGTTAGAGATTTCTCCGATGAAGGATATTTCACATTTCTTAGGGCAGAGACAAATGTCGGAATCCATTTTTAGGCAGAGTGAAGTGGTGTATGCCTATGCAAAGATATATTGCTTATGTCAACCGTTAGTATCGGTTCTACAAATTGTGACCTTGGTTGTGCCAGGCTAGTCTCATGATGCTTACCTATTTGCCTTTCAGTATGTAATATGATTGTTTATTGTTAATTCTGACATATTTCCCTTCCCAAAATGCCCTGTTGTATGATTGCGGGAGTGATGATTACTTTTTCATGATTGTTGGTTCACCTTATTCCCTTGCCTTATCCATGCATGATTACTCAAGCAATCGAGCACTATCTTCATGATGATTTCTGGCTGATAATGTTTAATCATTGTTATATACTACATTGATACATATATATGTACATACATATGTGTGTGTGTGGGCATATATATCTATATTTCAATGAAGGTGTATATTTTCTCTATTAAATTTTGTCCATGTACGTGTCTGTATATATGTAAATGCCTTTATGCATATGTGTATATACGTAGATTTATGTATACATATATGCACTCATATGCATATATCTATAAATATACATATATGTGCTTATACACATATATATCTATATACATACTTATATATTTGTATATATATGCATATATATATGTAAATATAGCTTTGGATATTTAATTTTGTTGTATGTGTCCAGATGAGCATGTGTGTATCTGTCATATCTGCGGAGGTGTCATCCCAATTCTGTCATGTCGTATCGATTTGAAGTTCTTGATCACTCTGTCATTTATTCTATGTTTGTCTTATATCCTAGTGTCTCCAGTTTGTTAAGAGTTCAAGCCGTGTTTTGCATATTTCAGCCTCTGAGCCTATATATGTCTCTATATATAGGAATTTATCTATATCTCTTTGTGAGTATGGATGTGTATCTGTCTGTGTATGTATTTTCTACAATTTTGGCATATTCTTGTCTATAATTAACCCTGTCTGTATCTGTCTATGTATGTGTTGTATTCGTTTGCACCTATAGAAGGGAGTAGTCTCTTCTCTCAAGATATTATTGATAGGTATATATGTGATTGCATGTGCTTATAACTATTTATATGTTTGTATATACCTATATATATAGTTATATATGTATATGTGCATCTATATATATCTCTGCTATCATATATATGCACGTGTACACATATAATTATATAAATTAAACTGTATACATATATATATATATATATATATATATATATATATATATATATATATATATATATATATATATATATATATATATATATATATATATATATATATATATATATATATATATATATATATATATATATATATATGTGCATGTACATATGTATACCTTCCAATATACATGTGAATGTGTTGTGACTATACTGTTTCTAGGATTATGTCTCAATTTCTATTTGCGTATGAGTATCCAGTTCTAAATGCCTATGTGTTGATGATGTAGTTCTATTTGTTCCATCTACCCCTAAATTGGCTAGCTTATCCACCAATGTGTTAGCTTCCCTATAGATGTGATTGATCATGTAGTCTGAGAAGCTTCCCATTAGCGATAGGGCTCTATCCAATAAGTTGTTGAGCTCCCAATTTGTCATTATTCTGGTCCTTATTGCATTAACAATAATGGATGAGTCCCCTTCTATTTATAATTTGGCTATTTTTAATTGTTTGCATAGGTTTAAACCTTCTATTAGGCTCAATAGTTCTTCCTTTTTGTTAGTACAATGCCCTAGATATCGTGAACTCGATCCAATACATATCCCTTCATGTGAGTGAATTATACATCCTGCCCTTGCCTCCCCTTGATTGCCTCTGGATGCTCCATTGAAATTGAGTTTGCACCATCCAGTCTCCGGGGGCACCCATTTGCATGCTTTTCTATCTTTGATCTTATCTTTATTCCCCTTCCCAAAGAAAGGAGGGATTTTTATCCCCTTTCATTGTTTTCCGATATAGCTATCCCACTCTATAAATGTCTTATCATGTTGTGAAATGGTCATATTCCTATTATTGGAGGTTTCTGTGATGGAGGCTTCTATTTTTGCTATCAAGTCTTCTACCTTCATTTCTGTTTCCTGAAATATTCTCATGTTCCTCTCCTTCCAAACCTCCCAGATTACTATTGTTGGACTGCATATCCATAGATTGTGGAATATAATATTATATATTATATATAATATATATTATATATTATATATAATATATATATATAATATATAATATATAATATATATTATATAATATATATTAGATATTAGATATTCTATCCTATATAATATAATATATATTTTTTAATTTAATATGTCATCATTATTGGATATCTGATTTGGTTGGGTGTTTGTCATGGCATGGTGTACTGACACCCAAGCCAAGCAAAAATTCAACATGGATTTTTCGCATTTTTAGGCGAGTGGAGAAGGCTATTTTTTTCATATCACCAACTTTTGGCCCCCCATAATCCCGCATATACCCTACTACCAAGTAAGATTTCCTTGGGATCGTCATCATTGACGTTGGAGTTTACACTTGCAAGTTGATTAAGGGATGAATGAAATGTACTTATGTGTTGAACAATATTATCTCTCTATTTCATACTCAACTAAAACAATTTTTATTAATAGACATTTTAGTACTTGAAGCATGTGAACCAAATAAAGTACTAAGCCCATTTCATATTTCCTTTGATGTCTTCATTAGATGAATGTGATGCAAATATGTATTAGATAAGCCAAGACTAATCAATAAAGAAGCCCTACAAACTTTAGTTGTCCATTTTTTGCTTCATCTATATTTTGTGGCTTTTTCACAATTCCACTTACAATATCCCATAAATATTTTTCAATTTAAGATAATTGTGTTTTGATTTGCCATATATGAAATTCATATCCTTCAAATCTAGCAATGGTAACTAATTTTTCCATTTAGACAACTTGATTACTCTAATCACAATAGTTTTGAAAATCTATTGATATACAAATAAGTTTATTTCAAATGTAGACTAATATTAACCTTATACCTTCAAAACACTAGTCACTTTTAACATGAACTATACTTGATAAGGAACAACTAAAAACCAACCTCACTATAAAAATGAGATTGTGAATTTACACACGTTATGCTTGTATTAAATCAACTATGCACTTGGTTGATCTTTACTTTCTTTACTTTCTCATTCTCTCGTGCTATATTGTCTTCAAATTCTTGCAATAATAACCCTACACCATTGTGCATATTTTGTGCCTTCTTCAAGAAACACTTATCAAGTTGATTCTTCTACACTAGAAAATGCTTTCAATGTCTTCAAATACTAATGGAAATAGAGGGATGGCTCATCATTGGTCAGCACCAAACTTTTCACAAGAATCTCACACCTTTCTTTTTCTTTTATAATTTAAATGCCTTCCTCATTTCTTATCTACAAACACTACCCCAAATTAAAACATTTGATGTTTGCATGCAAAATAACACATTCTTGTATGTCTACATATATTTGATCTCTTATTCCATGGTGTTGTGTGGAAGAATTGTAATCTATAACTAGTAATATAGCTTCTTGCTTAACCTCTCATGGGGGTTTCTATTGATCATTTAATGTCAATTTTTTGTATGGTGTTGGAGTATCCAAAAAATTGTTTGAAGGATTTCTATGAGTTTATCCAACACAATTAACAGACATTTGGGTCAGTGGTGAATGAATGAGGTCTCAACTAGAATGTTGATGACCTCGTGCCCTTCAGGATGTATAAAACCTAGGTAGGTAGACTTGCAATAATCTTAACATATGACTCATTAACTTCAGTATTGCTACAAAGAAGATGCAATCCCAATGAAAATATAACAAGAAAAGTCCCACAACTTAGATGTTATTTATGTTCTTGGTATTCTAAACTTCATTCAACAATTTAGATCTCATGTTTGTGCCCCTACTTTGGCATGTCTCACCCTCATCTCTTATCTTAGTCCACTCAGTGCCTTAACTCTCATTTTGATTCTATATACACCTATCAACTGAATCTATGGAAGGGTGCCCTCCTCTCTGGGACTTAATTGTGGTCCTTGATTAAGGAGGCCAAGGGCACTATTACCCTAGTCCTAGGACCAAAGCACCCTGATCCCCCTCAATGGGGCCCAATTTTGAAATAGAGTACATCACCTATTTATCCAGTGGGAAATGAAATTGGTGGTTCTATATGACTGTACGAGGTTGGCCTAATCAATAAAATTGACCTAGGATCCCCTATATAAAGACATCAATCAATTCATTTCAATCTAAGTCTCCAAGCATCTTAAGCATTCGACCATAAATCATTGAAGTATCCATCATCAATAATTTTCAGAGATATTCAAGGAAACATATTCTTCAGGTTGGATATTGATGCTACTAGGATATGTTTCTCTAGTAGTTGTAGATTGGTTTATTGGGTTTGTGATTTAGTAATGAATTATTTCCAGTATCCTTGTGTCATTCCTTATTGGTTTTAGTGATCTAGGAGTTTTCTCAATCATATCATTTGATTTGGTTTATGATTTGGTTATTTTGATCAGTGCTTTGCAGATATCAGTATTTCCTCTGGTATATTCTATTGTGATCAGATCTTGAGTTATAGTTTTTGGATATTGATTGGGATGTTCATGTGTATCTTCATTCTAGATGATTTATGATTTATAAGAATTGATTATGTGTTGCACTGATATTTTTTCATTGATGGCAACACTAATTGTTTTGGTTGTTTATCGGTTTTTGGTTGGTTTCAGTAGGGTGGTTGGATTATGATATTGACCCGATATGCTTTAGTTTGTGGAATTATATTGGATCTGTCATTCATGCTATTCAGATGTGTATCACAATCAGTTGGTTCAAGATTTGATGACTCAGGAGATATCATTTGTTCTAGTAAGCCTCACCGGTAAGGGTTTTATCGGCAGAGCTTTATTGAAGATCTTTTGATGCACTTGATAAGTGGTGTTGGTGCGGCTTCTAAATGGATTTTAGGATGTTGTTGGTTATCTTGTTTGTGTTCCTGTTGATTCATGTTGTTGGATTTGGTTTATGGTGACCTATTTTGGGTCTAGTCTTATTCTGCTAGGTTATGGATCGGTTTATGTAACGTGTTGGTGAATGATTCCCATGCATTATTGGTTGGATTTATTGAGTGGATTATGTTGTTTTGGTCTCAGGTCGACTTGGTTGATCATTGGATTATGGGTTTATGTTATGGATTTATTGTATTATCTTTTAGGTAGCCGACCTAATTGTTTAGGTCTCAAGTTGGTATAAATATGATGTAAGATCTCTTTGTATATCATGATTATGGGTTATGGGTTATGCAGTTATCTGTGTGCGAATAAGGTTGTAATCATATGCATAGGTTTTGGTTGATCATAGGTGATAGAATTGGGTTGGTAAGAGAGGTTTAAGACCTCTGGTACTGAGCTTAATCGAAACTATACTTAGACATAGAAGATGTTATCTTTACAACATTAGCAATTTGGAGGAATTGATTATGTGTTGCATTGGTGTTTTGTCATTGATGGCAACACCAACTGTTTTGGTTGTTTACCGGCTTCCAATACAGTGGTTGGATTATGATATTGATCTGGTATGCTCTAGTTTGTGGAATTGGTTTAGATCTATCATTCAATATATTCAGATACGTATCATGATCAGTTGGTTTGGGATTTGATGACTCAAATACTATCATTTGTTCTAGTAAGCCTTTTGGTTACTGATAAGGGTTTTACCGGTAGAGCTTTGTTGAAGATTTTTTGATGCATGTTATAAGTGGTGTTGGTGCAGCTTCTAGATGGCTTTTGGGATGTTGTTGGTTATCTCATTCATGTTCCTATTGATTGGTGGTTTTGGATTTGTTTTATGGCGACCTATTTTGGGTCCGGTGTTATCTAGGTTATGGACCAATTTATGTAACATGTTGGTGGATGATCCCAATGCATTACCAATGGGATTTAATAAGTGGTTTACATTGTTTTTGTCCTAATTTGACTTAGTTGATCATTGGATTGCAAGTTTATGTTATGAATTTATTGTATTATCTTTTAGGTGGTTGACCTAATTGTTTAGGTCTTGGGTTGGTATAAATATGATGTAATATCTCTTTGTAGATAATGTATAGTATGGGATATAGGATTATCTTTGTGTGAATAATGTTGTAACTATATTCAGAGTTTTTGGTCAATCATAGGTGATCAAATTGGGTTTGTGGAAGATTTTTAAGGCCTTCGATGTTGACCTGAACTGGAACTGTACTCAGGCATAGGAGATGCTATCTTTGCAGTTCACTCTTCATTCTGGATTGTAGTCTGATGTTTTCTGTACTCAGTGAGACTCCTTTTGTAATGAGAAGTTCACTCTAGTTTGTTGGCATTCTTGCATGTGCAGGCCCCTCATTTTGTAATCACATACTTACTGTAGAAGTATTATCTGACTATGGGTAGGCTTCCCACCATGGTTTTTCCCTATACCAGGTTTTCCACGTACAAATCTTGGTGTCATGTTTTGTGGATGGATGGTAACTATTATGTTATTTATGTTTATGCTTAATTTCTATATTATTTATTATGGTATTTGGTTTATGCATTCTGGTATTGGGTTTATGTATCGTAGTAATAAGTATTTGAATGCTTAAAGTTTTGTAATCTGTTGACAACTAATTCACCCCCCCGCCCTCCCCTCACAGCTGTGCTCTAGTTATCTGAGTTGTCTAACAATTGGTATCAGAGCTTGGTCCTCTCTAACCACTTGAGGAAGATCATATGGAATCTAATAGTGCAATTTCATCAAGTTCATATGTTACTATTTTCTGGAGAGAAATTCCTAGGCTTGATGGAACAAATTATAGGTATGGAAGATTCGGATGGAGACTCGTCTGAGATGTCTTGGAAAAGAAATTTGGGAGATCACTGAGAAAGGTGTTACCCCTTTTAATCAGGCATCTAGTAGTGCTCCTCCAATAGGCTTGGATAAGGAGCTTGAGAATGATTGTAGAGCTAGAGAAGCCCTTTTGTGTGCACTTCCTAATCAGCAAATGATGGGACTAATTGATAAATCAACTAAAAACGTTATATGGGAAAAATTGGAGACTCTAAATGAAGGTGGCCATACTGTTTAAATTTTTTAACTTGATGGTTACCGGGTGAGGTATGAGAACCTGAAGATGGAAGAAGATGAAAGGATTATTGCTTTTATGGAGAGAGTTATGAGATTGTTCTAGGAATTCAATGTTGGGGTGGATCTCTGAGCAAAGATGAAATAGTTTCTAAAGTACTGAGAGATTTTCCATTGGCTTATAAGATGAAGGCTACTACAATTAATGAGTTGGGAACTATGGAAAAAACCTCTGTTAATAGGGATACCTTGGCTGGGAAATTATCTACTTTTGAACTTGAGGAATTTGGACCTTTTGGAGCTATAAAATTTGAACTTGTTTTTCATGCATCTACATCATCTACTAGCAATAGTGATTGGAAATCTTTATATACAAAGGAAGTAGAATATATGAAGAAAGAAGATGAAAATTTTGTGAAACTTGAAGCCTTATTTGCTACAAGAGTACCTAAAGGATCAGACGGAAGTAAGTATGAAGGAAAATCACCTTTCAAATGTTTTGCATGTAATAAGATAGGTCATTTTGCATCTAGATGTCCTTAAAGGAGTTCAATATTTTAGGAAAGAGCTAGAAGATCTTTTAGGCCTAACCATGATTATAAAAAAAAGCCTAAGTATAGGAGGAACCAAGACAAATCATGCTACTATGCTAATGAGGAAGGTGTGACTGATTCTGATGATGAACCGACACAAGATTCTACTAGTGGATCCAAAAATGGAAAGGAATGGGTATTTTTGGCTATCAAGGAAGATGATCTGGTACTTGAAGAGAAGGCCCTTGCTGCTAAAATTGAATACAAGCATGAATGGGTGATAGACAGTGGATGTTCACATCATATGACTGGAGATAAAATGAAGATCTTATCCTTGCAAGAATTTGATAGTGGTCTGGTTATATTTGGAGATGACAAAGCATGCATGATCAAGGGAAGAAGAACAATACCATTGGATGGTAAGACTAACACTAATAATGTCTATTATGTTGAAGGTTTAAGGCATAATATTTGAGTGTAGAACAGGTGGTGGATAAAGGATTTCAGTTACATTACAAGGATGGAAAATGCAAGATTATCATCAGATTTGGATTGGAAATTGCATCCAGTACAAAGTGTTGGCATTTTTGATGATTGATACTATGACTATCATTGATGGACACACACTTGATTTGAGATCACTTTTTGTATGTATAAGTTAAAGCTCAACTGATATTTGTTCCAATCGGTATGATGTATTATAGTCTTTAGACTATTGGTGTTTTGCAAAAAGTGTTTACTGATCTGAAGCGGTATGAAGACCCCATGCAGTTCGAGGATCTCAAGAGGTACGAAGGAATGAAGCAGCACAACTCATATTTCCTAGTCTTCATTTTTTCAAACTGACAACCAGTATTTTTCTTAAACCGATATTCTATATGAACCGGTAATACTCTGTGATGAGTTACCAACTGACATTTTGTGATGAGTTACCAACCAACATTTTGTGATGAGTTACCATCCACCGATTGTTTGGTGGTGCCGACACTCTAGCGGTGCTTTTTGTGTCATGTTACCAAATATGTCTAGATGCATTGAACCTAGGAAATTGTATTGCAATCCTATTAGACTGACATGAAATCAGATTCCTTTATAAGGACATCATGTCTAGGGTTCTAGGTGGTTGCTAGGGTTTAAGGTGGTTGATGAGTTTTTGTAAGTACGATCTTAACTGATCAAGTCTGTGAGCTGTAACAGAGTGAGGGTTACTAAAGACTGAAGTAATGCTGGAATGCATTAGGAACGAGCTATCAAGGATCTAGCCAAGCAATCTGTGCTATTTGCTAGATCACTCACTTGTTGATTACTCACATCTTCGACAAGTCTGAAGCCCTTAACCGGGTAGGCCCAAAAGCCTTTTGTAAATCCCTTAACAAGGTGATTGACATCTATGGATCTAAAATCCTCTAGAAAGGTAGTCTTTAATCAAACTTATCTCCTAACAGAGATTGAGATTCCTAACAGGATCTATTCTGGTAAAGAACATTGTATGACCTTAACCAGTCTGGCCTTACCCGATCTGGTTTCTATTTTGCAGATAGTTACTTGTGAGTTTCATCTCACCATGGTTTTTCCCATTTGGGTTTCCATGCCAAAATCTTGTGTTATGGTGTTTGTGCTTCTGTGGGTGAATGCATTATTTGCTATTTGGTTTGCATGTGTGCTAACCGATTTGTTTGCTGAACTATTTTACCAGTTTATTACTAGATTGTTTAAGTGTTTAAGTATAGTGTTTTTCGGTATACTAATTCACCCCCCCTCTTAGTATTCATCAATTGGTATCAGAGCCAACCTTTCTATAAGTCTAACCAACTGGAAAAAGATATGGGGGAATACACTGTGAGGGAGCTTACTCATCGACTCACTCAGTCTAAGCAAGCCTATGATGATCTTATGATCAAATATAAGGCCTCTTAGGCAAAAAGGAGAGGATATGTTGAAAAAATGATGGAGCTATCTGAAAATAGTTCTTCTGATGAAGTGGACATGGAAGCCCTAATTCAAGAAGTAGAAAATTTGAATGAATCCAATTCCAACCTAAGAAAGGAGTTGGAAGGACTGACTATCTGAATGTGTCAAGAGCTTGAGAACCGAAGGAAAACTAAAGATCTGGTTAAGGACAAAGATCATGAGATCTCCAAATTGAAGCAAGAGATTAGTGTACTTACTGCTCACCTTCATGAGAGCAAAATGGAAAAAGAAGAAGTACAAGGTGAACTAAACATGGATATCTCTGAGAATGCAACCTTGAAGGAATTCAATGCTGCTATTTCCAAAGAACTCTTTGAGTCAAAGGAAATACTTGCTAAGTTCAACAAGAGTACTATCAAGCTAGAACAAAAGATTGAATTAGCCAAACCAATAAAGAATACCAATGGACTTGGTTTCTATGATCATGAGGTAGGTGAGACCACTGGTGCAAATGCTGAAGCATCGAAGAAGCAACCGACATTCAAAGGTAAAGGTAAGAAAAAATTCAAACTTGTTTGCTTTAACTATCTTAAAGGACATACTACTAATGTGTATAGGAGAAAAGCCTACAATAATTTTCCTTACTTTATAAACAATGTACCTAGATCCAATAAGTTCAATAGTAATTGTTATGCATGCAAAAAGTTTGGGCATAGAGCATCTGAATGTAGGTCTATTATGAACAACACTGGAAGATATCCTCAGAGGAATCAAGGAGCTGGTCCGGAACCTTTTGTGAACCAGAATCCCAACTGGTTTAATACCTATAATCATCAGTCGCATAGCAGTGGCTATCAAGTGGCAACCGAATGGACAGAAAACTATTGGATTTTCCATGGTCATGGTCACACTATTGCAACATGTAGAAGGAAGAATGGAAACATGAATAATGGACCTTGGAGAGCACCTTGAATGGTTTTCTATCATTGCAACAAACCGAGTCATTCAACAAGATTCTGCAAAAGTAGAAAGAACATATCGGATGACATACCAGTCACTCTAAAAGGAAAGATTGATATTGAAACTATTCAAGCAGATATGAACAAAAACTGGAAAAAGAAATTAGCGAAGTTGCAAGAAGAACTGGTTTCTGCATCTAGTGTGGAAATCACAGAACTGACAAACTAAGCATTAGAAAAGCTTAGGGGGAGCAAACGGCGAAATACTTCGAACCCTCGGTTTACACCGGTAAAAGACCTTAACCAATATGAGATACCTGTCAATCGACAAAAGACTGAAAATGGTAAAAGGCAAATTAGGGTTTACACCCTAATATTGGAGCATTTATTATGGTAGGTGGAGAACCTGTTTAAAAGGAATTTTGAAATCATTTCTCACTTATCATTTTTCGAGTAAAGAAGTTTTTCAAGTGCAGAGCGAAGGAAAACAATTTACACTGCGAATCAAAGAATTTATCAAATTCCTGAAGAAGAATCTGAAGCAAACATCTATTGGACACAAAGCGGTATCTCTACAACCAAAGGAGTGTGAAGCGAAGTCCAAATTGCGAAGCCCTAAATTTCAATATGTGAAGGTATTTTTCATAATTCTTCGTTTATCATGGCTTCCGCATCTCATGATAGCTCTAGTGCAACTATTGATTCTATGGACTTCATTAAGCGAATGTCGAAATGCAACGCCCTATCTCAAGTACCGGCTAGTGTTATAGTAGAAGAAGGGATTTTTGATTACATAAACTGCAAAATCGAAGACCTAGGGTCTCTTGTAATCCATTCCCAGTTGAGCTTATTCTACGAAAAGAATAAGAAGATTAAACTAGAATTCAGCATTCTGGAAAAGAAGAAACTTCAAAATTCAGTTTACTTTCTTGAAGAATTTTTGGATGATCACATTCGCATTATTCTAAGAAGGGTACACGGTGATAAGATGTACCTAGAGCGGACACATGATATCACACCAAAAACGATTCTTGTCGTCACCAGTTTTTGCAATACAAGGGAAGTGCCAACCTTAAGGAAGGTCAGCAAGACTGAAATGTCCAAGCTCATCGGTTTAGTGAGTGACTCACGTGGTATGACCGTCAACTCAATCAAGGATGATCTGGTCAAGTATGCCTGTATGGTGATAGGTTAGCGGATGTTCTCTGCTAGCAGAATTAATTCTGTCTTTGTTGTAGTGGTAAATGTCGCTTACAGGATGATCAAGGAAGATGCATCGTTTGATCTATGCACTTGTATGCAAAGACAACTTATGTTGAATCTTAAGTCGATCAAACAGGACAATGCACTAAGATTCAAGTTCGAACAACTGCTGGTTGGTTTATTCTTTTACTTCCAAGGCTACTTTCCAGGAGTAGGAGACATTCAATGGTTTGTCAATCAATCGATGACAAAACAAATCAAGGAAAGTCTACAAGCAGTTGGAACTGGCTATCTAGAAGCACTGAACAAATATTTTGATGAGTTCAGATGGAAGATGTGCCAAAGGATAAGGATATTCAGTGATATAGTCAAGAAGTATGAGGAGGACATATGCTTCACCATCAAAATTGATGTGTGCGTAATGGAGGCGATTGAGCCTAAACAAGAAGAAGTGGAGCCCATGGGCTATGAGGTGATGTATGATATGCTGGATGGGTATGCTTCTACCCTACTTGCGTTGCCCCTTGATCCTAAGGCAAAGAGAACCAACACTTATTTAGAAAGAGTTACGCATGTTGAAGAACCCTCAGCAAAGAAAGGAAAGGCAGTGCCTTTTGCATCAGCATAGATTACTACAGCTAGTCCCAAAGTGACCAAGCGGTTATTAGCTAAGAAAAAATTGAAAGCGACACCTGCCAAAGTCTTCGAGAGGAAGAGGAAGACAAAAAGTAATACACCAGACTTAGAGGACACTGTCTCTAAAGAAAAGCCTAGAAAGACTAGGCAAGCAAAGAAAAGGACAAAGAATGAACCAGCAACATTGGCACTGGTAAATATTGACATCTCTTCCTACAAACCTTTGACACATTGTCAAAGAACTATTAAAAATATTAGGAGAAAGTTATTGAATGATTTAGTAGATCATTTTGATGATTTTAATGATGAAGAAAAGGAAGAAGTTGAACAAGAAATCATTTAGTATTTATGTGCTAATGACCGGTCACCTTCGAAAATTAGATCTGAGACACCGGATTCTTTGTATAAGTCTTTAGACAATAAATGGCACATCTCCATAGAGAAGGAATGGGAAATAAGGGAGAAAGTATTTGCCCAACACTTTCCTGATCTATCCAATTCTGAGCTATTTGAAGTCATTAACCAAAATAAAGGATTCTTCTTCACTAGAAGGAGAAGACTCTGGTTATTAGAAGGGAGAATTGATGATGTTGAAAAGGACACTCATCTTCATATGACAACTATTGTACATACTCATAAAGTGCTTCAAGACATCAAGAAGGCTGAGCAAGAACCGACAATAACAAAATCGGATGAAGTATATGATAATGAAGGAAACCTGGTTACCGAACCAATAGAGACTATTGATGTTGATTCTTTGGATGTAGAGGATGTTACTCAGGGTACACTATCAGAAGGAACAAGACAGGAGAAGCAGGTAGAATAGGAAGTGAAGTAGAAGGAGGCAGAAGATAGAAAAGAGGAAGCAAAGAAGCAAGCAGAGGAGAAGAAAAAGGAAGAGGATGAGGAGAAAAGGAAAGAGGAGGAAAAGAGAAAAGAGGATGAGAAGAAAAAGAAAGAGGAGGAAAAGAGAAAAGAGGAAGAAGAGAAAAAGAAACAAGAAGATGAGAAGAAGAAGATAAGGAAGAGGAGAAGAGAAAGGAAGCAGAGAAGAAGAAAGAAGAAGAGGATAAGCAAGAGGAGAAGAGAAAGGAAGCAGAGAAGAAGAAGGAAGAGGAAGAAAAGGAAGAGGAGAAGAGAAAGGAAGTGGAGAAGAAGAAAGCAGAGGAGGAAAAGGAAGAGGAGAAGCAAAAGGAAGTGGAGAAGAAAAAGAAGGAAGAAGAGAAAGAAGAAGTGGCAAAAAGCACTCAGATGGAGACACCAAAGGCAACCGGTAGTCAAGCCAAACTGGCTAAGTCCTATTGACCTCTAGTCTGCAAATGAAATGGAGCTACTATAAAGCATTAAGGTTGCTCAAGAATGCCTAGAAGGGATAAGGAGGAAGAAGGAGCAAGATGTGATCCAAGCTGTGGTGGACACTCTTACCGGTTTGATACCTAGTACAAACCTCCCCAGTACTAATTCCTCACTGGCACAATTGAAGCTCCTATGTGTAGTTGTAGATGATCAGGTGCAGAGCCTAGAAGAGGCTGCAGAGGCAAATGCCAAGAAAGAACATCAAAAGACTCTGAACACTGCCCTAGTGAAGAAGTTGAATGAGCTTCGGTTAGAAATTCAGAAGGCACAGAAGGACATCTACTTCTCAGCAAGATATGTCAACCTCATCTATTATGTGATGATGTACTTGTATAGAAGGAAAAGCTACAATCTGACTTGCAGTTATACATAAGTACCTTCAAGATGCCATATGATTCCTTCTCCACATATGGACAAACCATTCACAGGCTTCAACTCCAGTCTGCATGAATTGAGGCAAAAATAAGCAACCGAACAAGGAACTTGTAGGAACTTCAACTGGTCCTTCTGCCAAGACTGCAAATTCTCCAGAAATGCTATCTAAATCTTGATGCCCTAATGGTCACTCAAGAAATGAGCACGATAGATGCCATGGAAGAACATGTCTCCCAGATGCAGACAGAGAAAGAGGTGGCTACCTCCCTACTTGAGTCATGGTCCTTATCTATGAAGCAATTTTTGTAGGACTTTAAATCAGTTTTTGACAAATTTTACTCATTATTGTCATAAACATTTACTATTTTACTACTAATGGAACAAGGGTTCGTTTGTAGTGTTTTTGTCATTGTTGACAAAGGGGGAGAAGTATATAAATTTTGATGGTTTGATACATACTTTCATGTCTATCTTTGATAAAGAATAGTATACATTGTACTTTTTGCAAAAGGGATAGTGTATATGCTTAGGGGGAGTAATTTTGCTTATGGCATATTGTTTGTTGTAAAACACTTAGATGTCAAAATTTTCCTAAGTGTTGCCATCAATGCCAAAGGGGGATATTGTTGGCATTTTTTATGATTGATGTTGTGATTGTCATTGATGGACACACACTTGATTTGAGATCACTTTTTGTATGTATAAGTTAAAGCTCAGCCGATATTTGTTTCAACCAGTATGACGTATTATAGTCTTCATATTATCGGTGTTTTGCAGAAAGTGTTTACTGATCTGAAGCGGTATGAAGACCCCAAGCGGTTTGAGGATATCTAGTGGTACAAAGGAATGAAGTGGCACAACTCATATTTCCCACTCTTCATTTTGTCAAACCGGCAACTGGTATTTTGCTTAAACCGATATTCTATATGAACCGGTAATACTTTGTGATGAGTTACCATCCACCGATTGTTTGGTGGTGCCGACACTCTGGCAGTGCTTTTTTTGTGATTTTACCAAATATGTCTAGATGCATTGAACCTAGGAAATTGTATTTTAATCCTATTGGACCGACATGAAATCAGATTCCTTTATAAGGACATCATGTCTAGGGTTCTAGGTGGTTGCTAGGGTTTAAGGTGGTTGATGAGTTTTTGTAAGTGCGATCTTAACTAAGAAGATCAAGTATGTGAGCTGTAACAGAGTGAGGGTTACTGAAGACTGAAGTAATGCTAGAATGCATTAGGAATGAGCTATCAAGGATCTAACCAAGCAATCTGTGCTATTTGCTAGATCACTCACTTGTTGATTACTCACATATTTGAAAAGTCTAAAGCCCTTAACGGGGTAGGCCCAAAAGCCATTTGTAAATCCTCTAACAAGGTGGTTCACATCTGTGGATCTAAAATCCTCTAGCAAGGTAGTCTTTAATTGGACTTATCTCCTAATAGAGATTGAGATTCCTAATAGGATCTATTTTGGTAAAGAACATTTTATGATCTTAACTGGTTTGACCTTAACTGGCCTGGTTTCTATTCTGCAGATAGTTACTTGTGAGTTTCATCTCACCATGGTTTTTCCCATTTGGGTTTCCACATCAAAATCTCTTGTGTTATGGTGTTTGTGCTTCTATGGGTGAATGCATTATTTGCTATTTGGTTTGCATGTGTGCTAACCAGTTTGTTTGCTAAACTATTTTACCGGTTTAGTACTAGACTGTTTAAGTGTTTAAGTACAGTGTTTTTCAGTATGCTAATTCACCCCCCCCTCTTAGTATTCATCACAAAGACTAAAGATAATATCTTTCATTTGAACTCCAGTGAGAAGACATGTTTGATTGGAAAAATTGATGAGATTTGGCTATGACATAAGAGGTTGTGTCATGTGAATTTTGATTGCATTATGAAGATCAATTCTACTAAGGCAGTTTGAGATATACCTAAGATTGTAAAGCCCTATAATCCAGTATGTAAGGAATGTCAAATGGGAAAGCAAGTCAGAACTTATTTTAAGAGTATATAAAACAAATATAATGATGTTCTTGATCTTATTCATATTGATTTGTGTGGTTCTGCTAGAATCAAAAGTTTTTCAGGGTGATAGACATTTCATGCTAATAATTGATTACTATTCAAGAATGATGTGGGTTACTTTTCTAAGGGAGAAGTCTGAAACATTTGAAAAGTTTAAAATATTTAAAGATAAAGTTGAGATAGAGACAGGATTGAAGATTAAATTCTTAAGGTCATATCAGTGTGGATAATTCACATCTGGTGAATTTAACAGCTAGCGTGAGAAAAATGGGATAAGGAGATAGTTGTCTATACCCTAGACACCTCAGCAGAATGGAGTTGTGGAAAGGAAGAACAAAACTATCTTGGATGTAGCTAGAACTATGATGATGGAAGATAATCTACCTCATTTCTACTAGAGAGAATTTGTAAGCATGACAGTATACAAATTCAATAGAGTTCATATCAAAGGAGAACCCACTAAGACACCTTATGAAGTATGGTTTGGTCATACACTGACAATTAAGTATTTCAGAATCTTTGGTAGTAAATACTATATCAGAAGAGATGATTCCATTAGAAATTTTGATCTTAGATGTGATGAAGGAATATTTCTTGGTTATTCTGATGAAAGAAAACCATATAGATGTTATAAGAAAAGATTGCAAAGAATTGTGGAAAGCACAAATGTCAAGGTGGATGAGAAGAACAAAAGTCAAATCAAAACTTATGAGAGAGAACCGGAAATGGAAATGATCATAATTGAACCGATAGCACCTATATCAAAATAGAATGTTGAACCAGTTACTCCGACAGTATCAAAAAATTCAACAGTAACTGAAGATCAAGATAGAGAAACAAAAAATTAGAAGACTCCTAGGTATGTAAGGTTGAATCATTCAAAAGATCAGATCATTGGAGACAAAAACAAAGGACTGATGACAAGAAGAAGGTTGGTAGTTGATGAGGTATGTTTAATTTCTCAAGTTGGACCGACATCATTAATTGAAGCTTGTAAAGATAAATGTTGGATGAAAGCTATGGAAGAAGAATTAAATCAAACATAAAATAATAACACAAGGACTTTAGTTCCCCGGCCTAAAAATAAGAATATTATTGGAACTAAATGGGTTTTTAGGAATAAATTGAATGAAGATCGACAAGTTGTGATGAATAAAGCTAGATTGGTTTGTAAAGGATATTCTCAGAAGGAAGGAATTGAATATGATGAAACCTTTGCATCGATAGCTAGGATTGAAGTTGTGAGATTATTTCTTGCTTATGTTGCACATAAGAACTACAAGGTTTATCAGATGGATGTTAAGTGTGCATTTCTGAATTGAGATCTTCAAGAGGAAGTTTATATTGATCAACTTGATGGATTCTCACTTTTAGATGATAAAAAACATGGTTTGCAAGTTAAAGAAAGCTTTATATGGATTGAAACAAGCCCCTAGAGCTTGGTACGCAAGACTGGATAAATATCTTTTGAAGCTTGGTTTCACTAAAGGTAATGATGATAGTAATTTATATTATAAGATCATTGATGATGACATATTGATTGAATTATTTGTTGATAATATCATTTTTGGAGGTGAAGACAAGTTCTGTATGGAATTCTCTAAAAATATGAAGAATGAATTTCAGATGTCTATGATTGGCGAGATGAAATTTTTCTTAGGTTTGTAGATTACTCAAATTGATAAAGGTATTTTCATTAGTCAAACTAAGTATGCTAAAGAGTTGTTGAAAAAATTTGGGTTAGAAAATTCTAAACTGGTTGGTACTCTAATGGTTACAAGTGAGAAATTCACAAAGAAAGATGCATCTGCACCGGTAAATCCTACTAGGTACAAGTCTAGCATTGGAGGTTTGTTATATCTGACTCAAACTAGATCGAATATAATGAATGCAGTTTGTATTGTAACAAGATACCATAGTGGTCCTAGAGAGAATCATGAGAGTGCGGTGAAAAGTATTTTTCAAGTATTTGCAAGGAACAACTGAATATGGTTTGTGGTATCCTAAAAATCATGACTTTACATTATGTGCATATACAGATGCAGATTGGGCTGGAGATGTTGAGGACCGAAAGAGCACATCTGATGGAGCTTTCTTTCTTGGAAATAAACTTATTTCATGGATCAACAAAAATTAATCATGTACCTCTTTATCTACTATTGAAGCTGAGTATGTTGTTGTAACCAAATGTACATAAGTTCTATGGATGAAGCAAATGTTGAAGGATATAAAGCTAGATTGTAATGAACCGGTAGTTATTCACTGTGATAACTATGTTGCTATTGATATATCAAAGAATCTGGTATTTCATTCTAAGACAAAGAACATATCTATCAAGTATAAATTTTTGAAGGAAAAGGTGCAAGCAAATTTCATGAGTGTGAAGTAGGGTACCTGCAGCTGCAACACAAACACTCAATAGATCATTACAAGCATGGTTAGAAAATTGAAATCAAATTAAAGATAAACCATGGCAAAGCAACCTATCACATCCTAAGAGATGCGAGTGTGGATTTTTCTCTTAGATATAGATGAGCAATCCTAGTGACTCAACTACACCAAGACGGAGGATTTAAAATGATATGATGTGCAAGCTAGATAAATGCATGATTAAGCTAGATTGATCCAAGAAGCTAATCATGATAATAATATGCATTGATTATGCTAAATGATGATGCAATTAAGATAGATGAGAGATTGATTATGCAATATTATTAAACAATTATGATAGAGGATGATCAAATTAATCTAGATCTAATATGCAGTTGCCTATAATAACAATGCTTAAACTAGAATGCTAGAAATGATATGCCTATAATAACAATGCTTGAGATTGGATGGATCCAAAATGGGAGATATTTACAGGATTTCCAAGGCTAGGGGTGAGGTGGCAGGAATCAACGGTCAAGATTGAGTCTGAAGTAGTGATAACTTTAAGAAACCCCCCCTCAAAAAACTATATAAAATCTTGGCGAATATTTAATCTTTTCTAAAAATAATAATAATGTTTATTGACGAATCTTTCCTTTTTATAAAATAAAAAAAAAATTAATTGGCGAATTTGTTTATATCAATTTTTTTGGGTAGAGAATATTGGCGAATCCTGGAAAATAATCATTGTATGCATTAATTATTATTGCATTTCCTTTCATTTAAAAATAATATTTTATAAAAAAAGTAAAGGCATGAAGGTTGAAATCATTAATGAGTTTAAGGGTTAGACTATACTTTATTTGGTTTCTACCATTAACTTAAAATAATCTAATATCCCTCTTTCTATTTTGTGAGATAAAATTTACAAACAATTTGTAATACTTATGGGGCCAAAAATTGCTTTTAGACCATTGGTTTTCATTGAATTCAAGAATTCAAAAGCAATTTCAAACCCCACAAGCATTACAACTTGTAGGTACATATTACCTCATGGAATGCAATGAAGATCATTAGATTATATTTTAAATCAATGGTGGAAACAAAATATTGTTGATATAACCCTAAAGTAATTAATAATTATGATATATTATTGGTGAATTAATTTGGATTTCTACAATAAATTATAAAATATTGGCAAATCTGATCCAATCATGTATCAAATATTGTTACGAATCTTTAAATTAAAAAAATTAATAAAATAAATTCTCTGGCAATTTAAATAGCATTAAATTTTTTTTGTAAAAATGTGGCGATTTGGGTCGCCTTAAAAGTTGAAATTATTAGCCAAATTTGATTCCCAAATTTCAAAAAATAGCCAATTGGTGAATATTAGCCACTAAAGTTTTCACCGATCTGAAGATATCAAGGGTCAAATTGGAGGAGGTTGGAAAAGAGGTTGGAGGGAGGGACACTTTTCATCTCTGTGGTGACAAGTTTCAAGGAGCCTTGCTCATAAGAGGGAAAGTGTCCAAGGGAGGAGACATATGGCATAAGTGTCATGTGTCTCAAGGGAAGAATATCCAACCCATAGGAGGTTAGGATAAGGTGGTTAGGATGTGCAAGAGGATAGGTCTAGCTACACCTAGGATTAGGTAGAATGGGTTAGGTTAGGGGGTGGTTAAGTTAGGTGGTTAGAAGTTAGGAGGCGTGTGGGAAATTTGAATTTAAAAATTCAAATAATAGGAAAATGCTAATTAACTTTCAACAAACTCATAAATTGATTTGTTTTAATTAATTAGGGGATTAAAATAAATGAATTAGATGGGGGGAAGATTAATTAATTTAGATTAATTAATCAAAGGGACTATTGAAATGAACTTATTAAATAAATCCTTAGATTTATTAATAAGTAGGTGAATGGGGGATTTAATCAAATTGCTAATAAATTCAATTAAATTGGGAAGGGGGATTAATTAAATAATTGCTTATTTAATTAATTATCTTCAGACCATTTTTAGGTGTATACATTTTTCCCCTCTTTAAAGCGAGGTGTGATGACGCGTTGATTCAAAGAATAATCTCAATTTGATGATGTTGATGTGATATTGGTTTGATAGGATTCCTAAGACATTGATTGATAAATTGTGATATGATGATGTCCTTTGAGATAATTGACCCGTGGAGTGTTTGAATCTTTGCGAAATTGATTTCCCAATTAGAAACAAGTTGATTTCTGCAACGTTGATTGATGAATGTGTGAGCTCTTTGATCACTATGATGTGTTTTTGGATGTGATGATTGATAGAGTTTGAATGAATTGATAACATGGATTATATTGATAAGATTGAGATCAAGTCTGGTTTCAGGAATGACATCTCCTATATAAGACAAAGATGATCAAAGCGTCTAGTTTCAAGAATGATATATCTTATATAAGACATGATAGAATGGATCAGATGAGAGGAATTGATAAGATTGATTGATAAAGAACGAACATTTTGTTGATATCTTGTTGCAGGAAGATTCAGATATGTTGATGTTAGTGCATTAAGGGGAATAGCATAAGATTCATTTTGGTTTGACAATAGCTGAAGAGAGATGAGTTATCAAATTGATTGTGTATACACATATGATGATACATTGATGATTCTTGCTATAGATTTGGCCTTGGATAAGATGAGCTTTTGTGATCCTATGCAAAAAAGTTATGCAAGCTAAATGCAAATGAAATGTTGTGATTGAACCAGTCACTGGGTTATTGCTTTGTGTCATCATTGAGCTTTTTAAATAATGGGAAGTGAGTGAAAACATCAATGGTATAATTGAACCATGATGACCTAAGAACTACTTTCTTGGATTTTGATATTGTAAATTTAGCACAAGCATCAAGGTATAATTGAACCAAGATGACCTGAGTGTTTCCTGCGTAAAACAGACAGTATTAACCATTTCTATATGCAAATCAGAAATATCTTCAATGATACTCCATGTCCTGAAACAAATTTGCACATATTAATGATTAATGTACAGACAACAGACAAGAAAAATATCATGTTCCTTCCTTGTTCCTCTAGTCAAAGACATCCTGGAGTCACTCAGAAATCATGATAGCGAAAATCAAGATATAAAAGTTGAACCAAAGTTTATAAAGTATTAAAACCATTAGTCAAAAGATATCATCCATTGAAAAGTGTGTGTCGTGCTTAGATTGACATGTGATAGGTTGATGGTTGATAATTTTAGCTTGTGTTCAACATTGGATGTGTCTTATTTTTCACTTGACAAGAGTTGGCTAACTATTTTTCTACCTATTTGATTAAGCTCAAAACAATGGAAAATTTTGCCCCCAGCTAGGTGCAGGATTTTGTCCCAAGCCGAGAAACCAACTTATTATGATATACCCAATGATCCAAACCATGGTGAGAAATCACCTCCAATTCCTACGTATGCACAAGGGCTTATTATGGATATGAACAATGCTGATGGAAAATGAAATGCAAGTGAAAGGATGCATGAAGTAATAGATGGAAGAGCTAGCTGACAGATAGTGCCTATTGCCAGGTTTTCACCATCTGTTTTTTATTGCACTTTTTCTCATATGTGATTTTTTTTCTCTGTTTTCATTGTTTTTGTTTTTTTTGTTTGTGCACTTTTTTTTGGATTTTCTGATTTTGCACTATTTTTTATTTTTCTGATTTTTCACTGTTTTTTATATTTATTCTTTTTCACTGTTTTTTCTGCCTTTTCACTAATTTTTTTATTTTTTAATTTTTTCACTGTTTTTTACTTTTCTTCTTTTTCAAACATAAAACTTCTTCAGATGCATGCTATTGATGGGTTATTCAAGTTGATCCCCATCAGGAGTTGATAGCTAATATGCTCCTAACCCAAATACTGCTATGACCACAAAAAGACCCAACCAATTTGGTTCAAACTTCCCTTTCATTTTTTGATCTGCCTGGTTGTGTAGATTTTCCTTTAGTACGCCAACTTGAAAGGCTCTTGGTTTGACCTTGTGATTATAAATTCAATGCATTCTTTGTTGATACATGTTTAAATTATCAAAGACATTTTGGCTTCATTCATGGATTGATTCTAACTCTTGTAGTCGATATACTCATTGTTCTTCATCTAGGATAAGGCCTTTTAAGGATATTCATAGAGAAGGTATCTTTACTTATATTGGCACTATTGCTTCTGATCCATAGACAAGAGAGAAAGGTGTGGCGCCTTTTGGTGTGTGGATACTAGTATGACAGACCCATAAAGAAGGGTTTAATTGAACATGCCAATCTCTGCCAGTATCATTCACTATATTTTTGAGGATTTTCATAATAGTTTTGTTTGATGCTTTAGCTTGTCCATTCCCTTGTGGATAGTAGGGTGTGGAGAATCTATGTTGGATCTTGAATTTATTACATAGATCTTGTACATCCTAGTTCTTGAACGGTCACCCATTATCAGTGATAATGATCATGGGTATGTCATAGAGACATATGATGTAGTTTAAGATAAATGCGGCAATTTATTTTCCTATGATATTTGTGAGAGGTACCGCCTCAATCCATTTTGTGAAATATTTTGTATTGACAAGGATGAATTTGTGACCATTGGATGAAGGAGGATGTATCTTTCCTACTAGATCAAGACCCCATTTGTAGAAAGGCCAAGAGGTTGCTAATGCATGAAGCTCTTGTGCTAGTGCATGAATTAAATTTTCATGGATCTAATATTGTTTGCATGTTTTAGCTATCTGAAAAGAATCTTGTTCCGTAGTTGGCCAATAATATCCCAAACGTATGAGTTTTTTTGAAAGGGTAAGACCACTTCAGTGAGTGCCACAAATGATGTTATGGACTTCATTTAAGGCCTTCTCAAATTCTTCTTGCTCAAGACATCTTAAGAGAGTACTGTCCAGACCGCGTTTAAAAAGGGTATATGTGACAAGAGTATAATGGGAGGATTGGAAAATAAAGTTTCTCTTTTGGTTCTTTGATAAGTCGAGAGGGATTATATGATCTTTTAGGTATGTATAAGTTTGGCCATAGCGAGAGGAATTATGCCCAACTAGGTGACAGATAATTTGGGAATCGAGACAATTATGTGCAGGGTAAAACAACTCTTCCACCAAGAATTCGTAATGCTCTTGATTTTCATGTGTCTGAAATAGAGAAGAAAGTATTTCCATGGCATCTATTTCTTTGTTCTCATTCCTCAGAATATACTCAAAAGTTATTTTGACAAAGTGTTTCTTAACATCATCAACCATCTTATTATAAGACATGAGCTTTTCATCCTTTGTTTGATAATCATCATTGATCTAATTGATGATGAGATGAGAGTCTCCAAAGACTTGAAGTTGTGTAGTGTTCCACTCTATGGCCATCTTGATATCTGTGACCAAAGCTTCATATTTTGTTGTATTATTGGTGCACGGAAATCTTTATTTGTACTCCTTTGGAATTGTGTGACCTTGTGGTGTAATGAATAGAATGCCTACTCCTAATCCATGTTGTGTATATGAACCATCAAAGTATAAATGCCATTTCTTTGTGGTAACCATTAGGATATCAACATCTAGAAATTCAATGTGTAAAGGACGAACATCTTGAAGCAGTGCCTCTGCTAATTCGTCTGTAATGACTTATCCCTTGATAGATTTTATATCCGCATACTCAATATCAAACTCTCTCAAGATCATGGTCCATTTTTCTAATCTTCATGTTAATGTCATCTTGTTGAGAAAATACTTTAATGGATCAATTTTAGCAATCAGCTTGATGGAGTGAGATAGTAGATAGTGTCTCAATTTTTGAGAATCAAACACTATCGCCAAGCATTCTTTTTCTGTTGGTGAATAGTTAAGCTCATATCCCACTAATGCTTTGTTGATGTAGTAGATAGCTCCTTCTTTTCCTTCATTATCCTATTGTTCGAGAAGAACTCCTAACGATACTTATGTGGTTGATACATATAGTAACAATGACTTTCCTTGAATTGGTGGCATTAGGACTGGTGGTTGCATGAGATATTCTTTGATTTTGTTGAATGTTTCTTCACATTGATGGTCCCACTTGAAATTAACATTTTTGTGCAATAGATGAGTAAATGGTTGACATTTATCTGCTAACTGAGCAAAAAATCTTATGTTTGACTATAGTCTTCCTTGGAGTGATCTTAGTTGACTGATATTCCTGGGAGATGTCATTTCCATGATTGCTTTGACCTTAGTTGGATCTACTTCGATACCACTATTTGAAACAATGTATCCTAATAGCTTGCCTAAAGTGACACCAAATGCACATTTCTTGGGATTAAGCCGTAGCTTGTACTATTATAACCAGTCAAAGATATTTTCCAATATTCGTATATGTTCTTCTTTGTTGTATGATTTTACCAATATGTCATAAACATAGTCTTCCATAAATGGATGCATCATGCCATGGAATATCATTGTCATGGCTCTCTGATATGTACCACCTATGTTCTTTAATTCTAAAGGCATGACGTTCCAGTAGAAAGTATCCCATGGACATGTGAAATTTGTCTTTTCTTGATCTTCCAGTACTATTTTAATCTGATTATATCCCGAGAAACCGTCCATTAGAGAAAACATGGAATGTCTAGTGGTTAAATCCATAATGATGTCAATATTAGGCAAAGGAAAGTCATCCCTTGGACATGCATTATTGAGATCTTTGAAGTCTTTGCATGCTTTGATACTTTCATTTGGGTTGGAAATAGGAACTATGTTTGATACCCAGTGAGGATATGCTACAGGTTTGATGAATCCCACGTCCATGATTTCTTTAGTTCTTCTTTGACAAGAAGAGACTTATGAGGATGCATCTTCCTTAATTTCTGTTTAATTAGTTTGGCTCTTGGACTAACATTTAAGTGATGCATAATAAGATTTGGATCCAAACCTGGCATGTTTGCATATGACCAAGTGAAATTGATTTGTCATCTTTTGAATAATTTTATATACTGTTGCATTTCTTGTTCTGAGAGAGAAGTTGTTGGATGTATAATCTTTGGTTGCTCTATTGTCCCAATGTTAACTGCCTCTATTGGTTTGATCAAGATGGATGACCTTTCTTGATAGTATTTAGGTAAGGTGTAAAATCTCCCATCTTCTGGCGCCTCAAGGAGGTTTTCACTATTAGATGTGCCCTTTCTTTTTACTTTTCTTGGGTCTAATGTTTTGATTAAGTAAAAGCAGCTATTTGAAAGGTACCCGAACCTTGTACAAGGTAGGAGATCAAAAGAACTAGAAAGATTTGTGCCTGATCATTTCATATGACAAAAACATCACACCTGAACAAAAAGGGGATCAACACACATTACATAAAAAACCAAAAACAGACAACTTTAGGACAGCACAATGACAACAAAAAGATAAGAACCAAGACCCCTATCGAAACAAAGACAGAGACAACTAAATACTTTTCATGATATCCTTGACATGAACAACCATTTGCTTCATGTTGTATGCCAAGGTCTTTAACTCCTCCAACTCATGACCTTTGATGTCGCCCTTGATCCTTGTATTGGCTTTGGTTCTCTTTTCATGACCCTTTTTGTTCAGTTGATCCTTGTCACCATCCTTCTTTGTATTGTTCTCAAATCTATTGATCAAGATGTTCATATTATCCACTGAAGCTTTGAGGATCTGGAAGTTTTGTTCTACAATCTTCTTAACGTTGAGTTCCATTTTGTCGATTCTACTACCCAAATTGTTCAATGCAGTTTCCATCCCTTTCACCTCTTTATCTTCTTCTATCTCTTTAAACTTTTTTCCATTGCAATAATATTACCCACCATACTTTCAATGGCTTCCGCATTGTTAATTGCAACTGCCAGTTCCTTAACATGTTCCAACAGGGGTTTCTCACAAATTGTTGCTTTTGTGTTAGCCATCATATCTCTCTTCAAGATGTCAATATCCTTCACCATAGTTCCAACGGTGCCACAGAAACCTTTTATAGTCTCATAATCACCAATACCACTTTTGTCCCCTTTATCCTCCTTTTTGCAGACCTTGGGTGTTCAAACCCTCAATTTTTCCCATAATTGGGTTCTCCTCCCCCTCCTTGTCCTGACCCTCATCATTTTTTTTCTCCTCAGCCTCCTCAGAATCAATCAGAACTTAGCTGATGTCTTTATTACTTCCCTTGTTAGTCTTCTTCCTCTAAATTTGCTTTCGTGTAACTTTCCCTTTCTTTTTTTTTAATAATTTTTTTCTCAAAGGATTCGGCTTCAGACTCTGAAATATCTGAATCCACCACAATCCTTTTCCTCTTAGCCTTATTCTTCCCTTTTTTACTAGTCTTCTCTGAGTCTCCCTCAGTCTTTGAATCAAAGTTAAAGCCACTAAATTCACTCTCTGTGTCCTCATCTCTTGCATTTTTGCCTTTAATAGGATTTTCAATGCATCTCTGTTTAAGCACTTTATAAACCAGTGTCATAAGCCCCTGGTGGAGGGCATGGTCACCTTTGGGATCTTTCTGAATTTCCTTGATAGTGTGTTCCATAGAGTAGGCTAGATAATAAGGCAAGCTCACCTTTTCCCATGGTGGAAATGGTTGAGTAAAACAAAGTGATGACCATAGGCTCTAGTAAACCTACCATCCAAAGTGATATAGGGGATAGAAGCAAAAAAAACAAACCTCCAAGGCCTGCATATCCTTTTTGGGGAATGATAGGAATTATCAACTTTCACCATCTTCCTCCTCAAATCATCCATGATTGGGAACTTGTTTGCTACTTTATCAGAGATGTTGTGGTCCCTATAAAATTTCATGCCCTCAGTCATCATCCCCGTAGCTTCAGCAATAACCTCCTCATCAACATTCATCATTTGGGACCCAACCAGAATTTTGCTATTTTTCTAGTTCTTGATAAAATAATTGGTAATTGTGGGATCTTTCCCACTTAGCCTCTCCATAAACACATTTAGACCCCCTTGTTGTAGGATATCCCACACTTCCCTGTTCTTCCTCCATTCTGAGCAAGAGGTTAGTTCGAACCTTTTTTTATTACCTCCCATTTTTCCTGCGCTATCCCTGAAAATACTTCTCTTGGCTCCAAATCCTCTTCTCTGGTTTCTGTAGATGCCCTAAAAAATGCCCAGAATCTATGCTAGACAATTATGAGAAGACACATACATAAATGTTCATTACCTCCATAATAACCCTACATCAAAAAAAGTGGAAGAGACGGTTAGAAATTATAATTGAAAGTGCCACATTTCCTAGTCTAGCTATGGTCCAGATCGAGCAGGGATTTCATTTCACATGCGATCTCACTCTCACCATAACTAGTAATGATGTCTTTTGTTTGGCAAGCTAGGTTGGTTGCCCAATCAGTACAGGAATTTGCTTCCCTATACACGTGTAAAAACACACATTTCAAATTCCTCACTAATGTTCTTAGCCACTTTGATAGCGTTGCTAATTGACCAAGCAGGTGGGAACTTCTTATTTAAACAGTTGATTATATTAAATGAATCTCCTTCACACTAGACTCTAGTGCATTTGGCTTCCTTAGCAAGGACCATCCCATGGTATGCAGCCATAGCCTCAGCTACATGGTTTGTGTGATTTCCTATAGGAATGATTTTTATAATTTTGCATTTTCCCCATTCATCCCTAAGGACCACCCCACATCCTGCAACACCCGAATTACCCTTTGAAGCACTGTCAAAGTTAAATTTTATCCAACCATTGGGCGGGTTGACCCATATCACACCCTCTCTAGGATTGAAATGAAAGTGATATTGACCCTTTAATCTCTACTTTTTTAAGATAGTTTGATCATCCTTGTCTTGAGGATTATCAATACCTCCTATGATTTTTATATTTTCCATTATATTTCTTTTAATTTTCTCATTCACAATTTTAGCCTTAGACACCTTCTCTCTGAAAACTCTGTCATTTCTCTCTTTCCATATACCCCAACACATATGAGGTAAATCTAGTTTCCACAATAAAATAGTAGACTTGTTCCTTGAAGGATGATGCCAAGAGATGAAAACCTCCTGAATAGACTCTAGGAAGCCCCAACTAATTTTGAAGTGATCTAGACATCTTCCCCAAACATTAGCAGAGAAAGGGCAGTGAAAGAGCATATGATTGATGGTCTCCTCATTCTGCTTGGACATAATACAAACACTAGGCATACTCATACCTCTTTTTTTTTGGTTCTCAATTGTTAGAATTTTATCTTGAAGGGATATCCATAAAAAAATATTAATCTTAGGGGTAAGGCCTTTCACCCAGGCCTTAGCCTAGCATGGGCTTTCCATTTTAGAATACTGTTGGTCTTCATCTTTGACCACTACCATAGAGTTCATTATTTTGTTCAAACTTCCCAAGGACTGATCCACCTAAGATAAATCCTTCCACTATCCATCTTGCCAGTAATCACCCACCATAGATCCAAATCTTTCCTTGCACTTGTTCTAAAATCTACTCCACTCAGGATTTTTAGTCAAAGGGGACTCAAGCAACCAAGATTCATCCCAGAATTGGATAAGATTCCCTTTCCCCATCTTCCATTTTGCATCTTTGACAATTAAATCTCTTGTTCTAGAAACATTTTTTCAAATATTGGAACCAATTGGAATATTTTCCACTTTTGGGAAGCTTAGAAGAGTTGGACATTGCCTTTTATACTTGTTGTCCCATATTAGTTTCCATTCTCCCTGGTTTCTATGCCCTCTCCAAATCTGCTTGGCCATAAGGTATTAATTCATGTCTCTTATTCTTCTAAGACCTAGACCTCCCTTTCTTATTGCCTTACAGACCTTGTCCCATTCAATCATATTCATTCTCTTCTTCTCCTCAACCCCTGTCCACAAAAAAGTTCTTTGGATCTTTTCAATAGCCTCCTCATACTTGACAAGAATTCTGAAAATGCTAATGGAATAAAGAGGAATAATTTGAAGAGTAGATTCTAGTAGCTGAACCTTACTAGCTTGGCTAAGAAGAGCGCCCTTCCAACCAGTTAGCTTCTTGTGGAATTTATCCACCAAAGCTCCCCAAAAAGTGTTGGGTGGATCATGACATAAGGGAAGCCCCAAGTAGGAAGCAGGAAGACTCCCCAATTGACAACCCAGGATATTGCTCATTTTAATCTTCCTTCTCTCCGAGGTATTGATGAAATAAACACAACTTTTAGATCAATTAATAAGTTTCCTAGTAGTTGAACCATAACTATCCTGAGCTTTCTTTAAACTTCTAGAATCCTGCATTGTAACTCTCCCCATTATTATAGAATCATCCACAAACTGCTGATGGGAATAGACTTGATCTATGGAAGATGGATTCAAACCACAAAACTCCCCTTCTCAACCAGCTTCCCTATACATCTCCCCAGACACTCCACCATAATTATAAAGATAATCGGGGAGAGAGGATCTCCCTATTTGAGTCCCCTTGAGGATTTGAAGAAAGGGGAAGGAGATCCATTAATTAAAATAGAGAAAGAATCTAAAGAGACTAATTGCCTGATAAGATTAATACTTCTAGAGCAGAAACCAAAAGTAGAGAGAACTTCCATCATAAAATCCCATTCCACTCTATCATAGGCTTTAGATAGGTCAAGCTTCAAAAGAAAGCCTTGTTTTTAAGAATTACACAAAGAATGAATATTTTCATGGACTCAGATTATCGAATCCAAGATTTGTCTACCAAGGACAAAACCACTTTGCAAAGGAGAAATGATAGAGGGAAGCAACTACGGGATTCTAGAGGTTAGAACCTTGGAGATTATCTTGTAAAGAGAGTTGCATAGACTTATGTTTCTAATAAATGGTTTTCAGCATTAGACTTGATATTATTTTCTTTATTTTCACTTTTGTGACTAGGAGATTTGGCACCCACTTGACTGGAAGATGCATTGTTAAAATCCCTGGTGAAATTTGTTGCAGGTTTGATTGCATTAAGATATAAGGATATGGCATGGTCATTAGGAAAGTTATCAATGGTATTATGTCTTTCATTTTCCCAGTCAATAAGTTCCATTTGGATTAGAGGTAAGGGGTCCTTAGATTGAGATGCTTCGAGGGTATTAAGGGTCATGATAGAGATGTCAAAGTTTTTGATATGTATTTCACTATCTAGAATGATACTCTCATCAAAATTACCTCTCACAAGTAGCTCTTGGTCGTCCTCGATTAAGTCCAAGTCAACCAAATTTGATTCTAATTCAAGTGGGCTAGTTCCTAATGTTTTCCCTACATACGCATGAACTACATCTTCTTCAAAGAAATTTTCTTCCACTAATTGTTTAGAATGATAGGAATCCCATTCCCATTTATTGGAATTTGTCTCACTTGTAGCTTGCAATATGCAGATTTGTTCATATAGCGTTTAATTTTTTTCTTTCGTTTTTCTTTGTATATCTTTTCTTCTCTCGTATTCATCTTCCTCTGGGCTGATATTGAGTTTTGTCAACCTTTCTATCAGCTCTCCTTGATTTGTACTAGCATCTTGTTTGTTTTGATTAGGAGTTAACTCTGCTTGGGAAGTGTCTTTAGTTTGTTTTTCCTGTTGATTAGAAGCTTTCTTTGTTATTTCATGTTTGTTTTCTCTCATTGTTTGGAAGATGTTTCTTCCCTTTCAATTGCAAATTGTTTTTGTCTTCTATCATGTTCATCTTGTTGTTGGCTAGAAGATGTGTCCTCTTGTAGAGTAACTTGTCCATACCCTAAGCCTGATTAGTCTATAGCTTGCTGAGTATGAGGTTGGATAGGTTCTGAGATACCTTCTTTTATTTTTCTGACAAGACCCATTCCAATGTATCCCATTTTTTGAAGGATGTTAAATTCTTTTCCATATTTTTCAATGGGTATTCTGAAATTGTTGATCTTTTGTTGGACTTCTTCATCCTTGTATAGCCATTATAACACATCTTTGTCTTATGTTTCCTCTGATAAGGTCCCAACACTAACAAATACTCCATCAAATATTGAAAGATGTTTCACAATTGGTTGTTGTTTAGAGTTTGATGGTTTTTCGTAGGATTTAGGAGAAAGCAGTAACTGTGACATTGAATATTCTTTGTTCCCTCAATCTCTTAGCTGCATTTGTTTTTTCATACTTGAAAAAATTGTGGCAAATAATTTTTCCTTGGATTGTGTGTTTGAAGACGACGCCTCCCTATTGTATACACCTAAAAATGGTCTGAAGATAATTAATTGAATAAGCAATTATTTAATTAATCCCTCTCCCCAATTTAATTGAATTCATCAGCAATTTGATTAAATCCTCCATTTTCATCTACTTATTAATAAATCTAAGGATTTATTAATAGGTTCATTTCAATAGTCCCTTTTGATTAATTAATTCTTCTCCATCAAAATAATTTCTTCTAATCCTATAATTAATTAAAACAAATCAATTATGAGTTGTTGAAATTAATTAGCCTTTTGTTATTATTTGAATTTTTAAATTCATATTCTCCTAACTTTTAACCACCTAACCCAACCATTCTTAAACCTAACCCATTCCATTTACCCACATGTCCCCTTTCCTTTAACACTTTACCCTCTCATGAGAAAATATTTGTGACAATTGTCACTAAGTGTTCCCTTTCATCTAACCTCTTTTGGAATCTTTGTGACACTTGTCACTAAGTGTTCCCTTTCATCTATCCTCTTCTAGAATATTTGTGACACTTGTCACTAAGTGTTCCCTTTCATCCAACCTCTTCTAGAAGCCTCTTGACACTTTTCATTAAGTCTTCCCTTTCATCCAACCTCTTCTAGAAGCCTTTGTGACACTTGTCACTAAGAGTTCCCTTTCATCGAACCTCTTCTACATTCCTCTTGACACTTGTCACCATAGAGATGATAGATGTTCCCTTTAATCCAACCTCTTTGCAACCTCCTCCAATTTCACCATTGATATCTTCAAACTTAATCTTGACCGTTGATTCCTGCCACCTCACCCCTAGCCTTGGAAATCCTATAAATAGACCTCATTTTGGAACACAAAGGCCCCCCGATTGATCCCATCCCATCTCATTTTCATCTTATGCATTGTTACTATAGGCATCTAGCTTCTAGTTTATCATTTTAGCAATGTTACCATGTTCAATCTTAGCTTATTTTCTAGAATAATCATGAAATAACGTAGATTAATCATGCTATCATTTTTACATCATGCATCTTCATCATTTAAATCCTCCATCTAAGTGTAGTCAAGTCATTGGAATTTGCATAACCAGATGTGAGAGCAAAATTCATACTCGCATTTACTAGGAGGCAATAGATCGATTAGCTATGGTTTTATCTTTCATTGATTAATTTTCTAACCATTTCTTGTAATGATTTATTGAGTGTTTTGTGTTGCAGACGCAAGTATAACAGGTGCACACTTCATAGGCATGACACCTATTATGAGGAACAATGACTTCTTGAGCCGATTTTAGATCACTACAGTACTAGAATGGATTTGAATCTGTTGAGATCATGATTTCCTGCCCATTATATGGAAACTTCGGGCACTAATGATATGTTGATGGAATAGCTCAGGTATGTCATGTATCCATGGTCTTCCCAAAAGTATGTTGTATGATAAATCCAAGTCTAGAACTTGGCATGTTGTGTCTTTCTAGAAAGGTCCCACTCTGACGGGAAATGCCACAATTCCTTTGGAGGAACACTCTTTTTCATCATATGCTTTAATTGTGATCTTTTTCTAGGGATCAACTGCATCTTCAGGAATAACCGAAAGAACGAACAAGACTTAATGAGAAAATGTTTAAGCCAACTTCCCCATTTATTAGGATACATTTAACACGCGTCTTATGAATGAAGACTTCAATATGAAAGGGAGCGTTATGGGGATGTTGCAAGGACATGTCATCTTCTTTGGTGAATGATAAGCACTGAGGGGTTGTAAGATGTTCCACCATGGTTTGGAATTGATCTACATCAAGATCTTTGGACATTGTCGTATCTACTAATTCTCTTTCAAGATTTTCTTTCTGTGCAAGTATAAGCCTTAAAAGTTCTAAGATGGATATTTGTGTGGGAGTTTTCTGTATTTGATCCACTAGACTGTATTGTTTCACAGTGGATGACGTGTTAGTTGTAGGACTCAGAAAAATAACTTTGGCTTTGCTTCTTGTGATAGTATGAGAAGGTTCTTGATGTTTTGATTAAGTAAAAGCAGGTTCTTGATGTTGTTTCTCTTCAACCACAATCAAATTTACCACATTGGCATATGTATAAGCATAGTTCACCTTTTATTTCCCCTTACCATTATGTGATTCTAAAGATTCACCCTTCTCATAGTTAGGAAGCGAAGTTTTGAAAGTTGTATGAGATTCGTTTGTCGTATGTCCATCCACAGTTATCACTCCATTATCAATCAAATCTTGGATGACATGTTTCAACCTCTGACAATTATCTGTGTGATGTCCCTTGTTTCGATGAAAATCTCAATAATGGTTTTCATTTCACCAAGAGGATTTCACTTGAGGTTTGAAGTTTCTTCCTTTTGGCAAAGTAATCAACTTGTTTGTAAGAAGCGTCTTTAATGCTAACCCAAGTGATTCACCAATGTTTGTAAATTTCCTTTGAAAGAAATTGTTGAAAGTTGATTTTTGGAGATTTTTGTTTTGTTGAGCCACTACTGAGTGATTGGATAAATTGAAAACCAGTTGCTTTAGTTTTACATTTTTATTATCCACTATCCCATAATTGACAACATTTCTATTTCTATTCCAACATTTGGGCTTATCATTGTTGCTAGTACTGGTATTGTTGTTAGGAGGATTAACTCCTTCTTTGTATAGCTTCAACTCACCCTTCTTTACCGTAGCTTCTTCCATTCTGATTACATTGTCAATCCTCTTTTCAAAATTTTGATGACATTTCATTTTTAGATTATAACTCATTTGATCATTTAGGTTGTCGATGAATATGTCCATTTTCTTGTATTCTAGCACCGTACGAGGATATCATGAAGCTAACTGTCTCCATCTCTATATAAACATCATGAAAGGTTCTCCACTCTTTTGTTTAGTATTACATAGGTCTAGCATTGTGACCTCATGTTGTATGTTGTAAGAGTATTGTGAAACAAACTTATCCACCAATTTTGTGAATGATCTAATTCCAGGTGGAAGTTTGGAGAACCATTCCATAGCTAGTCCACTTAATCTCTTTGGAAATAATTTCATTAGTTATGTATCCTCATGTGCAAACTCCATACTCATCATGCAAAATTCTCATATATGATTCTGGGGATCGGTGCTTCTATTATATTTATTATATCTAAGAGTTTCACAACTAGTAGGAAATGGTATCATGTTTAGATTTATGTTGAATGGGTAAGGACAGATCTCTTGAAGAGAGTGTCTTCTAATAGTTCCTCTCTGCATATCTTGAATTTGTGTTTGTATCATTTGAATTTGTTGTGTAAGGGTTGTGAGAGAGTTATCAACATGATTTATTCTTGTATAACCATGAGTTTGTGTTCTAGTATGATCTTGATTTCTTATGATATCATCTCGACTCTTTCTTGTGTCCTCATTAGATTTGGCATTGTTGAGAATTTCTACGTCATCCTTTTTGGGAATGCAAATTTCCTCATTAGTTCTTGTGTTATCAAGAATTTAAGTGTCATCCTTTTTGTGACCGGAATTATCCCCGTGTCCTTCGTTATTATGGAAAGAGTCACTTCTCCTTTGTCCTAAATTTCTCACATCAAAATCTTGGGGGAGTGTAGCACCATATTTTGCTAACATTAGGAAGTATTTTTCCTTTTCTCCCTCCAATATTTTCTCCATAAATTTATCGAATTTAGGATCTTATTTGATTTCTCTGATATGTTGATCCGTTATGTCTTCTTATTGTATTTCACTTTGGTATGCCATGTTCCTATAATCTTCAGTCATTTCAAATGTTTCTGTTTTCGTTTCTACAATCTTACATCTTTACGCTCTAGTTAAAATGGGCATATGCGTGTGTTGAATATTGTGAAAGGATTCAATTATCTAAAAGGTGTTTTGATAAGTGACCAATTGTTAATGTAGATATGATAGAGTGATATGACACGAAAAGATAATTCAAGTATTTATAAGTTTGTAAGTTTTTCGATCTTTGGTTGGAGTGCAATGATGATGATTTTGATAAGACCAAGTCCAATAGGAATGATATATCTTATGATATGGGATGATGTTATCCTGATCAAACTTTGTAGTTTCATGATAGAGGATGATAGATCCTGATGAGAAACTATGTTTTGAGTGATAATTTTATCAAAGAAGGTGATAATGCACTTTGAGATGTTAGATCTTGAACTTGTTGAAGATGAATACTTGAAAATCTTGGGGTGTCTAGTTCTAAAATCCGTTTTGACAAAAGATTACTTAACCGAGCAAACCAAGAAGACAACCTAAGCATAGAATGACAGATATCAAGTGTATATGCTCATTGTAAATAGAACAAGCAAACATGACAGATCTGAAAAAAGCCATGCAATAAGACAGCTCTAGACTGACAGAGGCGGAACCTCATACAACAGACTAAAGACTCCCATACGACAATTTAGACACTCCCATATGACAGACTAGGACTCTCATACAATAATTTAGAGAACACCATATGATAACTGATAACAAAGAACTTTTTTTGATATGATTCGTATGACAATTTATATAGAACATAACGATGAACTAGCGTTCTCTTACGACAAACTAGGAAACTCGTACGACTTAGGACAAAGCAGAGACAATTTTTTTACTTTGACAGATTTTTGACCAATGATGTTTCATGTTTTGGTTATGTTTTCCAGTTTTAGATGTTTCAGTTTCAGTGTCAATGATGAAAACATAGCACACACGTGATATGATAAGTGACGTCAAGCACAACATGCTAAATCCTAAGGAAGTTGGCTAAGAGAGAGAAAACCTTTTCTTGCAGAATTAGTACACAACCAATAGCTAATTAGAATATGGCCGCTAAGTCTCACACAATGGATTCTCAATGTTGTATTATCCGACTCCAAACACTAATGGGGGTACAATATGGCAAGTGTCTTGGGAGAGTTACTATCTCTCTTGCACAAAGATTATCCCCCTTTTGGAGGTGAACCAAGTAGCTTCTATCTTAGGGTTCGTAGTAAGTATTTTTGTTTGGAATTACCCCTTGCAGTCGCGCAAGCGCGATTGAGGCCTATATCCCAACAAGGTACCAGAACAAGAAGTAGTCATGCAAGCGTGATTGAGACCGCAAGGCCCTACTAAATGTTCGATATGAGAGATCTCAAAAGAGAAAACTCAAATAATCCCATCCTCTGAGACTTTAATACCGAGAGGCCTATTCTTTAGAGTGAGTTGGAAAGCTTAGGTCTAGCTGTACTCACTTGGGTCATTCTCATAGGGTGATTACGTTTTCCCATTGTGATAGGCCCGCTAAAGGTATTCAAATCTCAAACATAGAAGCGCTTCAAGGGTTAGGATTTTTGATTGTCCATATGAACAAGAGCATACTCTCCTACCTTTTAGACAACTTCTCAAGCATACAAAACAAGATTGTTCATTTACCAATAGAAAATTAAGTGTGCCTATAAAAATTTAAGAAGAAGACACAAAGTTTGGTTGAGTTTCCTTAGGCAACGTGCAAAACCAATACATTAGTAATCATGTTGTTTTGATTAATTGATTCTTTGGCCCGCATAATATTGGACAAGATGTTTTGTAGAAAACCAGTTAGGTTGCTAGAAAACTCAAAATCAGACCAAGGTTAGCATTAGTAATAGCCAAATTTAAGCATAAAAACCCTAAAATGAACCTTGTTTATGAAAATCCAGAAATACAAAATCGTATGAGTTTCCTCACCTAGTAGTATGAGTATTCCCACATACCCATACGAGTGCACAAAGAAACTCATACGGTACTGAAAATGTACTCGTATGAGATTCTGAAGATAGTGCGGCCAGAGATCTGTGAGATTGAAGATTTTGAAGATGCAAGAGGCCAAGAAATGATATGTTTGGCCCCATGGTGGGTGTCAACGTGTCATGAGTGTGAAGTAGGGTACCTATAGCTGCAACACAAACACTCAATAGATCATTACAAGCATGGTTAGAAAATTGAAATCAAATGAAAGATAAACCATGGCAAAGCGACCTATCGCTTCTTAAGAGATGTGAGTGTGGATTTTTCTCTCAAATCTAGATGAGCAATCTGAGTGACTTGACTACAACAAGACGGAGGATTTAAAATGATATGATGTGCAAGCTAGATGAATGCATGATTAAGATAAATTGATCCAAGAAGCTAATTATGCTAATGATATACATTAATTATGCTAAATGATGATTCAATTAAGCTAGATGAGAGATTGCTTATGTTATATGATTAAACAATTATGCTAGAGGACGATCAAATTAAGCTAGATCTAAGATGCAATTTCCTATAATAATAATGCTTAAATTAGAATGATAAAAATGATATGCTTATAATAACAATGCTTGAGATTGGATGAGATGGGATCTTTTGTGCTCCAAAATGGGGATATTTATAGGATCTCCAAGGCCAGGGGTATGGTGGCAGTTATCAACGGTCAAGATTGACTTTGAAGATATCAAGGGTTGAATTGGAGGAGGTTAGAGGGAGGGACACTTTTCATCTCTGTGGTGACAAGTGTCAAGGATCCTTCCTCATAAGAGGGCAAGTGTCTAAGGGAGGATACATTGGCATAAGTGCCATGTGTCTCAGGGGAGAATATCCAACCCAAAGGAGGTTAGGATAAGGAGGTTAGGATGTACAAGAGGATAGGTTTAGCTAAACCTAGGATTAGGTGGAATGGGTTAGGTTAGGGGGTGGTTAGGTTAGGTGGTTAGAAGTTAGGAGGCATGTGGGAAATTTGAATTTCAAAATTCAAATAATAGGAAAAGGCTAATTAACTTTCAACAAACTCATAAATTGATTTGTTTTAATTAATTAGGGGATTAGAAGAAATGAATTAGATGGGGGGAGGATTAATAAATTTAGATTAATTAATCAAAGGGACTATGGAAATGAACTTATTAAATAAATCCTTAGATTTATTAATAATCAGGTGAATGAGGGATTTAATCAAATTGCTAAATAAATTTAATTAAATTGGGAAGGGGGATTAATTAAATAATTGCTTGTGCTAATAATCTATTTAGAAATATTGGGATTATTTGATCTACAAATTTTTGCTCTCAATGGGCAGTAAGGGAGGTGTTGGTGCGTGGGCATATGTGGCCTAGGAGGACCCACTACATGTCCCGCAATGGGTTTTGAAGAACGACAACTGGGTAGACATGGCAGTAACGGCTAGTCGGAGAGATAATGCAATTTTTTTTAGGCCATCTTCTAGGTATTTTTGGGGCTTTTGGAAGAAACCAGAGGGCTTTGGTTTTCGTCAATCGGAAACTTGGGAATCTAATAGTCACGGTGGTACTCATGGTTTTTGCAGCCACTCTTGGCAAGGGTTTCGTGGGCATATTCAGCATTATTACGGGAAGGTTTTTAATTGTGGGCATTTTCTGAACCATTTTCTAGGTCGGCCGGGAGTGAGGACTATGGTGATGGGGGGTCAAGCTTATTTTCCTAAGGTTGTTAAATCCTCAAAGGCGGGTGAGCAGGTGGGGTTTTTACCTCCCTTGAAAAATGCAGAAGAAATGCTATTGAAAAAGACAGATAAGGTTCTTTTGGTGGTTCCTTCTGATCCATAGGGGGATAAGGTATGTGAAAATACCACTGATCCTAATCTGGTCGATGGTTCCTCTCCTTAGGTTTGGGTTCCTATTCCTTATTTGGATCTTGTTGGGTCTTACATTGCTAAGAAAGCAAGTAGCTTGCATTCGATTGCCATCTCTGGGGTTTTTTGGGGACATCAGATATGTTTATCTAAATTGCTTCATAAATTAAAAAAATGTTGATCGGGTGTTGGTATTTTGGATATGTTGATATGGTTTTTTCATTGATGTCAACACTTGTCAACACTTATCAGCACTTGAAGATTTGGTTATGTTCACCGGCTTTTTTAGTGACTTTAGCACATTCACCAATATTTGGTTCACTGGCAGGTTATATTGTTCAACGACACTTGGAATGACTTGATGACTACTTGGTTATGTCGAAGACATTGTTTGGACACTTTGTCTTAGTGATTTGTTCATTGGTTTATTCAGGTTTTCATATTTGTTGTTACTGGCAAATAGGTCCAGGTTATGCACCGACAAGCATATCTACTCCAGATCAGCATGACACGTCATGAATATGATTTGTCATTATTATAAATGCATTGAGCCGACATCATGCATCGGATATTGATTCATTTGTAATTGATTTTATTGTAATATCTCTTAGTGAGCTGACCTACTGATTTGGTCTTAGGTTATGGTATAAATGTAAGATCTTATTTGTGAGATTGATATAGGATTGGGAAAAGGATTATAATAAGGTATATACGAATATAAGCAGAGCTATACACGCAGACATCATTCAAGATTGAAGGAAGGTTTGAATAAGGAATATCAGAGCTAAATCGGTATTGAATCTAGTATATGAAGATGCTATTTTGAGTAGTACATTATCATTGGATTTAACCATCCAATTGAAGTTATTGTGACTCTCATTTTGTGATTGAGCAGTGAGCTCTATGCAGTTGGCCTTTCTGCATGTGCAAACTCCATATTGTACACACATACTATCTATAGTAGTATCATCTGATTGTGGGTAAGGTTTCCCACTGTGCTTTTTCCCCTTATAGGGTTTCCACGTACAAATACTTGTGTTATGTGTTGTGGATGTTATTGTCTTTCTATTTCATGCATTAAACTTTACCGGTGCTGCAATTAACTGATAAACTATCTAATGACATAAAGTTTGGTTTACCAGTATTAAGCATTCAGTTTTGGTTGAATTTATTGGACAACTGATTCACCCCCCCCCCCCCCCCCCCCCCCCACCTTAGTTGTCTCTGGGATCTAACAATTGATATTAGAGCTTAGTCCTCTTTTGCAGAAGTTTAAGAGCTTGAGGAGATCCAATGTATTCTAACTATTTTAGGAAGGACAGTCCTAAACTTGATGGAACTAACTATGGCATATAGAAGATCAAGATGGAGACACATTTGAATTGCTATGGAAAGGACATATGGGAGGTTACAAAGAATGGTTATGTTGTTCCTACTCAAGGTCAACCTAATCCACCAACTTTGGGTAAAGATGAGGAAAATGATTGCAAAGCAAAAGAAGCACTTTTGAGTGCATTGTCAGATCAACAAATCATGGGATTATCAGATAGATCTACTACTAAGGATATTTGGGACAAATTGGAAACATTGAATGAAGGAGATTCCACAGTCAAAATTATAAAACTTAAATGCTTTCGAGTCAGGTATGAAAATTTGGAAATGGAAGAAGATGAAAGGATTTTTATTTATGGAAAGAGTAAATGAAATTGTTTTGGGTATACAATGTTGTGGAGGAACCTTAAGTGAAGATGAAATTGTTTCAAAAGTTTTACGAGCATTTCCACCACCATATAAGATGAAAGTAACTACTATAAATGAATTGAGAACAATGCCTAATACATCAGTATCTAGAGACACTTTGGTTTGAAAACTTTCATCTTTTGAACTTGGGGAATTTGGTCCTATTGCTACTATAAAGATAGATTTATCTTTCAAGGCATCATCATCATCATCATTTGATAAATCTGATTGGAAAGCCTTTTATGCAAGAGAACTTCAAGAAAGCAAGATAGAAAATGAAGAATTGGAAGAACTTGAAGCACTATTTGCAAGAAAAATGCCTAAAGGTCCAGTTGGAAGTAAGTATAAAGGTAAAGCACCCTTGAAATATTTTAACTGTAATAAGGTTGGTCATATGGCATCTAGGTGTCCTGGTAGACATGCAAGATTGAAAGAAGAAGCTAAAAGAACATATAAGCCTAACCCTGAATATCAGAGATGCATATTCAAGAAGAATAGAGACAAATCTTGTTACCTTGCTGATGAAGGAGTTGCTGATGAGGAACTGACAGACAATGAATGGGTTTTTGTTGCTATAACAGAAGATCAACTGGCACCTACTATTCAACCAGTAGAGCAGGCCCTGACAAAAATTGAAGATAAGGATGAATGGATCATTGATTTAGGATGTTCACATCATATGACTAGTGATAAAAGTAAATTCTTAACCTTTCAGGAATACAATGGAGGTCTAGTGAGATTTGGAGATGGTAAATCTTGTTTGATCAAAGGAAAAGGCACTATATCTTTTGATGGTAAGAACAATACTGATAATGTTTACTATGTTGAAGGTTTGAAGCATAATCTTTAGAGTGTTGGTCAATTAGTTGAAAAAGGTTTTTAGTTACAATTCAAGAATGGTAAATGCAAAATCATGAACAGAACTGATTTAGAAATTGCAACCAGTAATCAGACTAGATGTAATATTTTTCATTTGAATAATAGTGATAAGACATGCTTGATTGCACATATTGATGAAAGTTAGTTATGGCATAAGAGACTTTGTCATGTAAATTTTGATTGCATTGTGAAAATTAGTACAACTAAGGCAGTAAGGGATTTACCTAAGATTGTTAAACCTCACAATCTGGTATGTAAGCAATGTCAATTTGGAAAGCAAGTTAGAGCATCTTTTAAGAGTATACCAGAAAAATCCAATAATTCTCTTGACTTAATTCACACTTATTTATGTGGTCCAGCAAGAACTAGAAGTTTACAAGGAGATAGGTATTTTATGCTAATCATTGATGACTATTCTAGAATGTGTTGGGTTACTTTTATCAGGGAGAAATTAGAAGCACTTGGGAAATTCAAACTATTCAAGGTGATGGTAGAGAATGAAACTGGTAAGAAAATCAAATGCTTGAGATCAGATCAAGGAGGTGAGTTCACATCTAAGGAATTTAATACATTCCCTAAAGTGAATGGGATCAGAAGATAGATATTAGCACCCCAGACACCCCAGCAGAATGGACTTGTGGAAAGGAAAAACATAATTATTTTGGAGGCAGCTACAAGTATGTTATCAAAATCAAATCTACATTATGTATATTGGAGAGAAGCAATAAGTATAGCGGTTTACATATTCAAAAAAGTTCACATCAAAGGTAAAATTGGTAAGACCCCTCATGAACTATGGTTTGGTAATACTCCTACTCTTAAATATTTCAAAATATTTATAAGTAAATGCTATATTAGAAGAGATGAGTACATTAGAAAATTTTATCCTAGAAGTGATGAAGGAATATTTCTTGGTTATTCATCTAAGATCAAGGCACATAGATGTTTTAACAAGAGATTGCAGAAAATTGTTGAGAGTGCAAATGTGAAGATTGATGAACAGTTTAGAGGAAATTCAAGGTACATGGAATCTGAACCGGAAATAGAGATAATATCAAATGAACCTACAATGAGTACACTGGTACAGAATGTTGATCCAATCACACCAGCATCATCTAAAAATTCCACAGTGATCAAGGAATAGCAACAAGTAAAGACACCGTGGTATGTAAGATTGAACCACTCTGAAGATCAGATAATTGGGAACAAGTATCAAAGTTTTATGACTAGAGGAAGACCGGCAAATGAAGAGGTATGTCTTATTTCTCAAATTGGACTAGCATCAATTAATGAGACATGTAAAGTTAAACACTAGATTAAAGATATGGAAGATGAATTGGAACAAATTAAAAAGAATAACACATGGACATTAGTTCCCCGACTTAAAGACAAAAATGTAATTGGAACTAAATGGGTATCCAGAAATAAACTCAATGAAGATGGTAAGGTAATCGGAAACCAAGCAAGACTAGTGTGTAAGCGATATTCATAGAAAGAAGGAGTTGATTATAATGAAACCTTTGCACCAGTAGCTAGAATTGAGGCAGTCAGATTATTCTTGGCTTTTGCAACACACAAGAACTACAAAGTATATCAAATGGATGTTAAATGTGCTTTTATGAATGGTGATCTTGAAGAAGAAGTTTATATTGAACAACCTGATGGATTTTCATTGACAGATGACATAGATATGGTTTGTAGGTTAAGGAAATATTTGTATGGACTAAAGCATGCTCCTAGAGCTTGGTATGCTAGATTAGACAAATATCTTTTGAAGATTAGTTTCACTAAAGGTAATGCTGACAACAACTTATATTACAAAGTGACTAATGATGATATCTTGGTTATATAATTTTTTGTTGATGATATAATCTTTGGAGGAGAAGATGGATTATGTAAAGACTTTTCTAAAAGGATGCAGGAAGAATTTGAAATGTCTATGATTGGAGAGATAATATTCTTTTTAGGATTGAATATTTCAAAAACTGATAAAGGTATATTCTTATGTCAATATAAATACTTGAAGGAACTACTAAAGAAATTTGGCATGGAAAACTCTAAACTGGTAAGCACACCTATAACTACAACTGATAAATTATCGTTGAAGGATGAACAAGCACCTATTAATCTAACTAGGTACAAGTCTATGATAGGAGGTTTACTATTTTTGACACAAAAAAGACTTGATATTATGAATGCAGTATGTATTGTTTCAAGTTTTCTAAGTAATCCTAAAGAAAATCATGAATCGGCAATGAAAAGGAATTTTTGGTACCTACAAGGCACTACAAAGCTTGGCTTATGGTATCCTAGAGATGAAAAATTTGATTTATGTGCATACACAAATACAAATTGGGTAGAAGATGTAGATGACAAAAAAAGTACCACCGGTGGAGCATTTTTTCTTGGCAGCAGATTAATTTCTTAGTTGAGCAAGAAACAAAGTTGCAAATCTTTATGAACAGCAGAATCAGAATATGTTGTAGTAGCAACTAATTGCAAACACGTATTATGGATTAAGAAAATGTTGAAGGACGTAAAGGTAAAATGCAAGGAACCTATAACAATTTACTATGATAATATGGAAGCAATTGATATATCTAAGAATCTGGTACTTCACTCAAAAACTAAACCTGTTTCTATCAAATTAAATTTTCTAAAAGAGAATGTTGAAGCAAAAGAAGTGAAATTGGTTTATGTGAATACTAAAGAGAAGATTGCAGATATTTTTACTAAGCCTTTGCCTAAGGAAACTTTTGAATATCTCAGAGAGCAGCTTGGGGTTATACCCCCACCGGTAGAGACTTAGACAGTTGATGTTTGTCATCAATCGGCAGAATTAATAGAGAAATATTTTGTTCCGGCTTTGATGAGGAGAGCTACTTCTCAGGGGGAGTAGTTAGCATTTTGTAATGAGTTGGTATTTTGTATGAACTATTTGAATCTGATTTATGTATTGCTTTGGCATTTGATGTCAAAGGGGGAGAGATGGTTATGGAAAAACACATTATCCTTTGAGAGAGAGATTGTTTTTTTTGGGGAGAGATTTTTACTCTCTGTATTTTGATCTATGGTTAATGATCTCTTTGGGAGATTGTTGGTTTTTGGTTTTGGGCATTTCTGTTTTGGCACTTTGATGGTTTTTCCATCTTGTGTTGCCATCAATGCCAAAGGGGGAGATTGTTGATATTTTGGATATGTTGATATGGTTTTGTAATTGATGTCAACACTTATCAACACTTGGAGATTTGGTTATGTTCACCAGCATGTTCAATGACTTTAGCACATTCAACGGTATTTGGTTCACCGACAGGTTATATTGTTTACTGACACTTGGAATGACTTGATGACTACTTGGTTATGTCGAAGACATTGTTTGGACACTTTATCTTGGTGATTTGTTCATTAGTTTATTCGGGTTTGCATATTTGTTGTTACCGGCAAATAGGTCCAGGTTATGCACCGACAAGCATATCTATTCCAGATCAGCACGACATGTCATGAAGATGATTTGTTATTATTGTAAATGCATTGAGTCGACATCATGCATCAGATATTGATTCATTTGTAATTGATTTTATTGTAATATCTCTTAGTGACCCGACTTACTCATTTGGTCTTAGGTTATGGTATAAATGTAAGATCTCATTTGTGAGATTGATATAGGATTGGGAAAAGGATTATAATAAGGTATTGCAAATATAAGCAAAGATATACATACATACATCATTCAAGATTGAAGGAAGGTTTGAAGAAGGCATATCAGAGCTAAACCGGTACTGAATCCAACATATGAAGATGCTATTTTGAGCAGTACATTATCATTGGATTTAACCATCCAATTGTAGTCAGTGTGACTCCCATTTTGTGATTGACTAGTGAACTTTGATATGTTGTTGGACTTTCTGCACGTGTAGACTCCATATTGTACACACATACTATCTATAGTAGTATCATCTGATTATGGGTAAGCTTTCCCACCGTGGTTTTTCCCCTTATAGGGTTTCGACATACAAATACTTGTGTTATGTGTTATGGATGTTATTGTCTTTGTGTTTCATGCATTAAACTTTACCGATACTGCAATTAAATAATAAACTGTCTACCAGTATAAATCTTGGTTTACCGATATTAAGCATTAAGTTTTGTTTAAGTTAGTTTTGGTTGAATTTTTTGGACAACTGATTCACCCCCCCTCTCAATTGTCTTCGAGACCTAACATCAAGTATGTGTTATTTTTTAGTTATTATCTGCAAATTTGTTCATCATTGTTTTCTATTCTCCTTCGGCCAAAGACCAAGTTCTTAAAACTGAATATCACTGGTTTGGGAATAATGTGATCTTTGTTTTGGCTTGGAAACCTTTTTATGTGCCTAATTGGTCGAAACCTAAGGTCTGTCCGGTTTGGTTTGGTTTGCCTAATTTTCCTTTAGAATTCATGGATCTGAAGGTGTTAAAAATGATTGGTGATAAGTTTGGCTCTTTTTTAACTTCTAAATCAGAGGGGTGGTTTTGGTAAAAATTTGTGTTTTGATCAATCCTGATTGTGTCTGCCCTAGGACTTGCAATCTTAAATCCTATTAGATTTTGCCAAGATCAAGAGCTCAATGAAATGTACAAAATAGAGACACAATATAGGACAAGAATAAATTGTATTCTCATCAATAGAAAATGATCAATAATCAACTGGATTCAATAGTTACATATAATTAATATAGGCCTGCTTATATAGGCAAGGCCATATGGATGTATGAGCACACAAATATGACATGTGGCTCAATGAGAAACAAGGGTAGGTAGGAAATAGGTGTGGGTAGGTAGGAGAAATAATATAATATTCCACATGAGGTGGATCACCCACTGAAGGTGGAATTATCACTCCACAATAAGTGGATATGATAGTGTAATAACAAGATCAACACCATAAAAGGTGGAATTTCTCCTACACACACTATCCCAATGTGGCACAAACACCCAAGTGTCTCATATCCAAACTACTATGAAATGCATTTCCTAAGTAAACTTAAGTAAGTGTAATAATATCCATGATGAATAATTATTTACACCAACACCCCCCCTTAAGTGGAACTTAGGGAAATGCACTTAAGTCTACAATGCAACTAAGCAATGCAAGATGGGTCCTCGCTACTAGGCCATGTTAGGTACCCATGTACAAATGCAAATGCATGCAAACCAATGCAATGAAACCTCTCACAAAGTGGGGAAAGAGAGAAAAACCCAATGGGAAAAAACCCTCCCCCAAAAGAGAGATTAAAAACATACAAGAGAACTCTCATAGAAGTATGTGAGGAACAAAACCCCATGTGAGGAAAAAGTTCCCCCCATATGAGAGAAGAAGAGAAGTCAAACTATGACCCCCCCTTAATGGAGAATCTGCACCAATGATAGAAGCTCGATGTATGAAGAAACTGCTCCACGAATGTCGAACAACATTCCTCCCCTTAGGAAGAAATAAAACCAAAGGTGTATCCATGAAGTCTCCCCAATCATGAAGGGAAGATGTATGAAGAAAACTCATGATGAAGGGAATCTCTAAAAACTGCTTAAGTGTCCCCATGTCGATGCTGAAAGATACCCCCTCCAAAGGTGGTAAACTGTGCCACACTACTAAAAAAGGCACTCCAACATCTAGTGAAGATGAATGTAGAACAATGTCCAAAGACTCATGTATCCTCAAAGCATAAAGAGACCTCCTGCAACTGCTGTACATAAGTATCCACAATCATGTCAACCTCGAAAGAATGATCATGTAGAGAATGAATAAGAGGGTCAGAGTGTGCCCTCACAACAATCGAAGAAGGATCATCTTCATCAAAGAGAAGATGAATGTCATCAATGATGTCTCCCAAATCTGCAATGTAGGATTCCATAAATAAACCTGCAATGTCTGTCAAGTAATCATCCCATGAATCTGAAGCTGGAAGACAATGAATATCCTGCTGCACTGAATCACATGAAGGCAAAACTGTCGCACTATCTACATCATCAGGTGCAATAGGTGATGTGATATCAATATGAGGAGATGAAATACAAGACTCAAGAACGGGTTCACATGTGAGAATCCCCATGTTCAAGTGCCCAAAGTTCTCCTCAAAATCTGAATGATCACAATAAGTGTGATCATCATATGTAGAATCATCAAATGTGAAATCATCATCATCAACAAAATCTGAAAAGGAGTATAGCCGAGATGCATGATCAACCACCCCAGTCGCAATGATAGCTCTAGTCTCCAAGTCTCTAATGAAAACTAAGTCAGGTGTGAACTCCACAACTCTCTTAGTTGCGCCATGTGTGATTTGATAGATAGAAAGGAGATTGTTTGTCAAGTGGGGTACACACAACACATCATTGAAGGAGTTATCCCCAATGTCAATAGATCTTTTCCCAATCACATCCATGTATGTATGATTGCCCATCAAAATCTGTGGCATGGTGCAAGGCTCAAATGTAGAGAGCATAGACTACGAAGATGCCATATGATGAGAAGCCCCTGAATCTAGAAGCCATCTCTCTGAATTATGACTGGTAGTAGCACATAGAGCTTTTCCTTTTCTTGTTCCAAAAGAGTGAGTCTTCCCACTTGTAGAAGCCATGAATGCTTGCCCTTTTCCTTTTGAATGTGAGGAAGTGGAAGTTGATGAATCATCCTTCTTGTAGACTTTAGGCAAATCAATGTTATGCTTTTTGATGATATGTGTGAGCTCATCAATCTTCTTAGAATGGCAACGATGCTCCTCATGACCAATATTTTTACAATAAGCACAAGTAGGTCTTTCCCTCTTTGGTGAATTATCTCTCTTGGAAGAGGATGAATCTCCTTGTTTTGGAGAAGATGGTGCTTTGTCCTTAGGCTTTGATTGCCATTTCTTCTTGTTTGAGTTTTCCTTTCCTTGATTTCCTTTGTTCCCTTGATTTGCCACTAATGCTTGAGACTTAGAAGCCTTAAGAATGCCCATGCTTATCAACTTAGTTTGTTCCATCATCAAAATTTCATTGAAAGCATCAAATGTAGGCATTTTGTAGCTTGAACCCATTGTCATCCTATGGGTTTGGAAACTAGAAACAAATGCTACATATTCTTGTGGAAGCTTGCCTATCAAGTTGAATATCAATTGAGTATCCTTTTTATTAATGCCACAATCTTTGAGTTGTGCCCTCAACTCATTTGCCTTAGTGACATAATCTTGTATAGTATCAAAGTTTTTGGGATCTAACATGGTGAGATCACTATCAATTTGATATCCCCTAATCTCATCAACTTGACCATACAAGTCTTGAAACTTTTGCCAAGCATCCTTGATTAGAGTACACTTCTTAATATGAAAAATGAGATCCTTTGATACATACTTTCTTAAGGTACCAATTGCCATGATATTTTTAGTGAGCCAATCTAAGTGACCAACTGGATCAACCTTAGGATCAGCTGGAGCAACAATAGTTCCATCAATGTAATGAGTGAGTCCTTTTTCCATAAGTTTACTCCATGCATCAATTTTCCAAGTAGCATAATTATGTGGAGTTAAGAGAGGAAACTTAGAAGAACCCATAGCAATAAAAAGGAAGGAACACAAGAGCACAAAAGCACAAGAGACACCCCCCCAAATTCAATCAATCAAAGTACCCCCCCCCAAAGTGATGATTTTGGCACTTTATACTTAGTGCGATTACAATGAGCCACTTGCAAAACAAGGCAAAGTGGACTTATGATACAAATTTTACAACTTCTCAAATGAGATACAAGAGACTTCAATCAATAGTGCAATGAATCTAACTGGGATTCAAGCAAATATACAAGTACCAAGAGAGCCAAAAATGGCCAAAATCTAAAAGTACAATTTCTACTTACAATGGCATCAATCTGATAGCATCATGTGAAATTAGATAAAAAAATACGCACTTTCAAAAAGAATGGCACTTGAAAAGGAGGTCGTATGACCCCAAATGAAGCCTCTGAATTTGCAAAAACTGGGATTACTCAGGTACAATCACCAAAAAATGCATTTTTTGAAACATTAGTGCATCAAAATCAAAAAATTTCTTCATCACTGTGGAGAGCACGAAATTCTAGCCCATTTCAAAAAAAATTTCACCCAAAAAGGAGCAAAAATGAGCAAGTTATGGCCATTTGAAGTTGAACTGCAAAATCAAAAAGCTCAATGAGAGGGGCCTGTAAAATTTTCAAACCTTGCTGATGTGATGCTGATGTCAGCAAGTCACTAGGTTAAATTTGATGGCTATATGACCGTCACAAAAACTTCGCCTTCCTACTGACTGGGCGTCCGTACTGTACAGACGGGCTGATGTGGCAATGTATGGAAATCTGATTGTGTGTACGTGTGGCGACCGTACGGATGATTCGACTGGTTTGTACCCCTGGGCCAGTGGCCGCCTACCACGTGGCGGGCGCGGGTTCGTCAGTCTGGTGACTAGTGTCCGCATGGCGAAGCGAGCGCTGCCGGAGAGGAAGCCGGCGGGGGCGGACTTGGGCGCCGGCGGAAACGGGCGAGCGGAGGCGAGGGCCGGCGCTGGGTACGGGCGGTGCTGCAGCTGCGGGCTTCAGCGGGCGCGGGTGCATGGACGTCAGCGCATGGAAGACAAACGGCAGCGGCGGCTCGGGAGGTACATGACAGACCTGCAATCTGCAACCTGCGGGTACAACAGGTCACGGGGGGGGGGGGTCTGCGGACCCCCCAAAAATTGATTTTTCCTTTTTTTTTTTTTTCAATTTTTTTTTTCAGATTTTTTTTTTATTTTTGATTTTTTCAGAAATTTTTTTGCAAAAATTAATTTTATTGTTTTTTCCGAAAAAATTAATAAAAAATTTGTAAATCCGTACAATACTAGCAAAATTGGAGAAAAAAATTTTCTCACCAAAATAGGCCGACTTTATAACCAAAATTCATGGAAATGGCCTTCTGGATGCAATGGCGAGGTCGGATCTGGTCTAGGATGCCTCCAAAAGATGCTGCTCCTCAGATTTGCCTCTTGATGTCGCAATAATGCCTCTTCAAGACGAATCAATGAAGCCCAAATGATTTTGATACCATGTTAGATTTTGCCAAGATCAAGAGCTCAATGAAATGTACAAAATAGAGACACAATATAGGACAAGAATAAACTGTATTCTCATCAATAGAAAATGATCAATAATCAACTGGATTCAATAGTTACATACAATGAATAGAGGCCTGCTTATATAGGCAAGGCCATATGGATGTATGAGCACACAAATATGACATGTGGCTCAATGAGAAACAAGGGTAGGTAGGAAATAGGTGTGGGTAGGTAGGAGAAATAATATAATATTCCACATGAGGTGGATCACCCACCGAAGGTGGAATTATCACTCCACAATAAGTGGATATGATAGTGTAATAACAAGATCAACACCATAAAAGGTGGAATTTCTCCTACACACACTATCCCAATGTGGCACAAACACCCAAGTGTCTCATATCCAAACTACTATGAAATGCATTTCCTAAGTAAACTTAAGTAAGTGTAATAATATCCATGATGAATAATTATTTACACCAACAAATCCAATGATGGATTATGGCGGCAACCAATTGATAAGTTCCGTAATGAGCTCCCTTTGGGTTCTTTAATTGTAGATGCATGTTTGTTCATGGATTTTAAGATAGGCAAGTCTATTAATTTAGATAGAGTGGTAAATCATTCTGCTATGACCAAAGATACTGGGCCTAAAGTTAGTGAACATTTATTGAATACTAAAATTTTGTCTCCTTCTCTCCCTAAGCTTGATGTTAACATGTTAGATCCTCCTAGGTCTTCTCTGAATCTAAATGATATGGTGTCCCTTGTTAAGTGCAATGATGTTAACTCTGTTGAGCTTATGGATAACTACCCTAATATGAATAATGATAATCTGGGTTTAGGTCTTAGGTCTGCAAATGAGTATAAGGCACCTTCCTCAAAAAAATTTATGAATCTTCCAAATGAGGAAGTCCTAATTCATCAGATTCGGGACTTAGTAAAAGACCACGATAGGAGGGGCAATGATTTGCCTTTAGATGATTCGGTTATTATCCTAGATGTTAATGCAGTCCTTCAAGTTAATGAGCTTTTGAATTCTCACTATCTTCACCTTGATGAGCATGTAACTGAGTGGGTGGTTAATTCAATTGAATGTGATTTGGATAAAATTAATCAGACCCTTCCTTTATCTTCTTCTATGAATCCTTTTGAGGTGCTGGCTTCTAAATATTCTGAGTTTGTAGGAGAAATGGTGCTACCTAATTCAGGTAACAATTTGCCAATTATCCAATCAAGTATCACTTTGTCGTCCCTAGTGGTTTATCCTCGTAGGGGGAGACCTCCGAAGAACCATAAAACCCAAATGGAGATTGATACGGGTATTCAAAAGACCCTATCACCATCCCTTATGGATAGGTTAGGGAAGCTTTCTTCTTTTGTGGGTAGACCTAAAAAGTTAGGTCTTTTTTCTAAATCATTGGCAAAAAGGGCTAAGAATTCAGTCTCTAGCCCCCCAGTTACTCAGTTGGTGGCTGTAAAGAGGAATTTGCAGTCTTCTTTTGGAGATAGTAAAATTACTCCATCATTTGGGAAGAGGGGAGATTCTGCCTCCCCTCAAGGACAATGAGGATCATTTCTTGGAATGTTAGGGGCTTAAAGACCCCTAACAAGAGACACTTAATTAAGTCTCAGATTGAGTTAATTAAGTGTGATGTCTTTTTTCTTCAGGAAACTAAGTTGTCTTTAGAGTCTACAGATAGGGCTTTTTCTTCTTGGAAAAGGTGGAATCATATTTTTGTTTCTTCCTCAAGGGCCTTAGGGGGTTTGGCTCTTTTGTGGAATAGTTATAATATTGATCTAAATCTTGTGGCTTTTGATACTAATTACATGTTGTCCTTTGTCAAGAGTAAGGTCTCTAGTGTCAAATTTTGGCTTTTCAATGTTTATGCTCCTTCAGGTATTTAAGGTAAAAGTAAATTATGGAGGGATCTTGGAAGAATCTCTTCTCCTTTGAGATAAGGTTCCTTTGTTATGTTTGGGGGGATTTTAATGCTATTACTGATTTAGGGGAAAGGAGTGGTGGTATTCTTCTGAATAATGGGATTATAGATGATTTTAGGTCCTTCATAGCAGATGTGAGTCTTTTTGATTGTAAGTCTCAGAATGGATTTTTTACATGGACTAATATGATGAGGGGATTTTCTCAAATAGTTGAGAGATTAGACAGGTTCTTATTATCTGAGAATTGGATTGATTTGGATGTTGATTTCTCTTCTTCTATTCTACCCAATATGGGCTCAGATCACTTTCCAATCTCCTTCTCCATTCTAGAAGACAAACCTCTTAATAAGTCTCCTTTTAAGTTTGAGCCAATGTGGTTTAGAGATCCCTCTTTTCTTTTGTTGCTTAAAAAATGGTGGGATTCTGCTCCTTTTGTCTCAGGTTCTAGAATGTTTCAAGTTGTTAGAAAGCTCAGTTTTTTAAAATTGAAAATTCGAGATTGGAACTTGGTTCATTTAATTTTTTTTTTGAAGAAAAATAGAGAATTCAGGATATGATAGTAAGTTTGAATAACCATGTGATTCAGTATGGCATGGTTCCTTTGGTTTTTGATGAATTAAAGTCTCTCAAATCTCAGCTTGATGAGATTTTGGCTAGGGAAGAAATTTATTGGAGACAGAAGTCTAGGGAGTTATGGCTTTTGGAGGGGGATAGGAATTCAAAATTATTTCATTCCTCCACCAAGTTGAAAAGGAGTAGGAATAGAATCACTTGTATTCAGAATCAACAAGACAATTATTGACTGAGCAGGATGTTATTGCTAAGGAGGCAGTAAGGTTCTTTAAAACCCTTCTGTCATCAGAAGTAACAAATATTAGCAATTTTGATTCTTATGTCCCTTCTCTGGTATCCATGGAAGATAATAAGATATTAATAGCACCTTTTTCTCTAGAAGAAGTCAAACATGCAGTTTTTGCCATGAACCCTGATAAGGCTCCTGGTTCTGATGGTTATACACCATTTTTTTTTCAGAAATGTTGGGATTTTGTGGGTAATGATGTTCTATTGGCTCTTGAAGAGGCTAGGTAGAATAGGTTTATTTTGAAAGAACTAAATACTACTTTGATTTTTATTATTCCTAAGAAGGAGGATATCAACTCTTTTGTGGATTTACAACCTATTTCTTTATGTAATACCCTATATAAGATATTCACTAAGGATATCTCTTTAAGGTTAGCAAATATTTTACCTAAGCTCATTTCCTTGGAGCAAGGGGGTTTTGTTCCAGGGAGGGAAACTGTAGAAGGAGCAATTGTAGCACATGAGGTGTTGCATTCTATCTCCTCCCATAAGTCTTCGGCTATGATACTTAATCTTGATATGATTAATTCCTATGATAGAGTAGAATGGCATGCTTTCTATAAAGTTTTATTGAGATTGGGCTTTTCGTATGCTTGGGTAAAATGGATACACTCTTGTATATCTTCTGCAAGATTTTTAGTAATCCTCAATGGTTCTCCCTATTGTTTCTTCTCCTCTTCCAGAGGTTTGAGACAAGGAGATCCCCTTTCTCCTTTTTTGTTTATACTTCTTGTTGAATCCTTTAGCTAGGCAATCAGGGCTGCTGATCAGAGGGTTTTTGGTGAGGTATTAAGATTCAGAATTTTCCTCAAGCTATTTCTCATTGTCTCTTTGCTGATGATACTCTATTGTTTGGGCATGCTTCTTTGTCAGAGGATAAAATTGTATCAGATATTATTCAGGAATATGCCCCATTTTTGGGTTAGAAAGTCAATATTAATAAGTCTAAAATCTTCTTTCTTAATACTTCACTATTGGTGTAGCAGAGGTTGCATTCCTTTTGGGGTTTTCAGATTGGTAACCTACCTTGCTCCTATCTTGGGATTCCCTTCTTTGTTAAGAAAGATAAGCTTGGTTTTTGGGATAAGGTAACTTCGGCCATTTCAAAAAGATTTTTTTCTTGGAATAATAATGGTTGACTTTAGATGGAAAATTGACACTTATTAAATTTGTTCTGAGTAATGTTCCTATTTATTTAATGTCGGTTTTAAAGTCTCCTAAATCTGTTATTGTAAATTTGCAAGATACCCTTTGATCGTTTCTTTGGGATAACAATAAAGATGGCAAAAAGTGGTTGCCTTTGGTTGCCTAGGATAAAATTTGCCTTCCTCGGGATTCAGGTGGTATTGGTGTTCGTAATTTGGAGAGTCAAAATTTAGCCTTAGGGGCCAAGTTGGTTTGGAGATTGTATGAGAGGCCAAACTCTCTTTGGGCTCAGATTATGTTTGCCAAATATCTAAACAATGGTCCCAAAGAGAGTATTTTCGAATTTTCAAATTTACCTTTCGGTTCTATCATTTGGAATTTCTTATGTAAATGTAGATCAATTATTATTCCCCGCCTCTCATGGGTTGTTCATAATGGAAGGAAAGATAGGTTCTAGGATGAATCATGGAATGGACATTGCTCTTTGATTAGTATTAGGGATTGGTCTCCCTTGATTGGTCCCCTCACCTCTCTTTGGGGTGTGTTTGTGGTAGATTATTTTGAAATTGTTCAAGATGGCCCTCTGAAATTCGCCAAATGAAAGTTGATTGATTACCTTGATGTGGATCTACATTTGAAAGCAAAGTTTGATAAGATTATGAGTGAAAGGTTTATTACTCTCTTAGACTCTAAAGATGAACTTATTTGGTATGGGAATGCTTCTGGTAAATACTATGTTAAGGGAGGCTATATCTCCCTTTTACCTACAGCTTTTGGCTCTTATTGGCCTTATAAGCTATTATGGCACTTGTCTTGTTTACCCAAAGGTGGATTTTTTGCTTGGTTGGCCATCTAGGATAGAGTTCTAACAGGCACGAGGTTGGCTAGATTAGGCATTACTATGGCTTTTCCTTGTGTTCTTTATAATAAGAACCTGGAGTCTTCCTCACATCTGTTTCTCCATTGTGATTTTTCTTATGACTATTGGAATTGGTTGCTGAGTAAATTGGGCTTATCTTTTGTTATTGGCAAGGACCTTGCTTCTCACTTTTATTCTTGGTCTCTCATGTTTACCTCTTCTTTTTATGCATGTCTTTGGGTTATCTCTCCATCTATTGTCATCTGGAATATTTGGCTTGAATGAAATAATAGGATTTTTAAGAAGGTAAGTTCCTCAGTATCAGATGTTCTCCAAAAAATAGAAGCCTCTATTTCAGAGGTTGCTTTGTCTTATATCTATAAGAACTTGGGAAATCAATCTTATTTCTTGCATTGGGATAATAGGATTACTAGGGTTTGGGGTGTTGGAATTTGGCATTATAACAGACAATGGGAGATTGTTGGTATTTCAATAAGGATATTGAGAAGGTTGTTAATGATTATGGATATAACTGATTAAGGATGTTTACTGTCTTGATATTATTATTTTGTCATTGATGTCAAGAGATTGATTTTCTAATTCAGTATGATGTTGCCATATCTTGAGAAGTATGATTTGAAGAGTATAAAGATGTCGATAAAAGACACAGAAAGAATATGATGAATAAGGGGATGAATAAGGTATTCAATGGGCAACTATTACCGAGTCAGACAATGATGAGATCATGATGTTTGATTGTTTTAACATCATACATATGTTGTAAGTTGTAAGGTTAATACTATACTATGTTACCAAGCAAAGAACCTAGTTGGTAAACCCTAAGGTTATCGCTATCGGTTAATGAAGGCAGAATGTCTACCAAGTGAAGTTTAGTATTTACTGAGTTGTTACTGAGTTGTAACCAAGCTGTAATAGAATACATTAAATGGTTACATGCATTATTTAATGAAGGAAGCTGATGAGCTAGAACTAATTAAATGATTGGTATGTCATGCATGAAGTTTGTTAATGAATCTATGGCAAAGGAAAATCGGCATGAAGATCTACAACTCAGATTGAACCGCAATACCCTAGCACAAGTTCCAAGAAATATATGCAAGTTCCAAGGCAGGGTAAAACATTTTCAGATCAAAGGATACATTGAGCTTGGTCAAAGTTTGAAGATCTGATGGCTATGATTGATCATGGGAAATGTGATCAAGGAGATTAAGCAGTTGGTTAATTGTTTATAAATAGGGAGCTATTGATAAACAATGTATGCGAGCAAATGTATGCATAGGGATGCTACATAGTGATTATCGAGCATAGAAGCTTGAAGACCTGTTTGAATAATAGAGTATAGAAGCCTAGTAGATGGACAAGATTAGTTTTATGTCTAGATTGTATTGAACAAATAAGAATTTGCTTTAGCATTTTAGATGTGAAGTTGCAGATAGATTTTTATTACTGTTATTTTGTGAAAGTGACAAAAAATCTCTTAACTAAGTGGACTTAACAGTCTTATTTGTAAAACCCTCTAGCAAGGTGACATTCTAATTGAGTGTTTGAAACCCTTTAACAAGGTCACTTCTAACAAGGTGAAGATCCTAACAAATTTGAGGGAAATCCCTTAATCGGGTCACATCTAGCAATGTGTTTGTAATCTTTAACAAGATTTGCTTTTAACCGAGCATACTCTAAAAGAGTATATTTCTTAGTGGGTCCAAAATCCCACAGTGGCTTTTCCCTATTTGGGTTTCCATGTTAAATCTAGTGTTATGAGGTTTATGATGTTTATATGCTTTTGAGTTTGCATGTTTAGCAGTTTTGGTTATATTACTGAAGTATATGTTTTGATTAAGTAAAAGCAGGTATTTGAAAGGTACCCAAACCTTGTACAAACCAAGAGAAAGAACTGCTAAAAAAAGTGCCTTGTCACTTCAAAAAACAAAATGAACCCACCGAAAGGGATCAAATTAACACAACATTACATAAATTATCTCAAGTGGATCAGTCTTTAGGTAGTTTGAACAAAGTTATGAACTCTATGGTGAGGATTGAAGAAGAAGACTAAATAATTTGGAAACTCATAGCTAGTGGTACTTTTTCAATGACTTCTCTATATCATCAACAGTTCAAGAACATGGAATTCCTTCCTGGGCCAAAGCTTGGGTGAAAGGCCTCATCCCCAAAATCAATATTTTCTTTTGGATAGCCCTTCAAGACAAAATTCCCACTACTGAGAATATCAGAAAAAGAGGTATCAACATGCCTAGTTTCCGTATTCTCTACAAGCAGAATGAGGAGACTATAAATCATATGCTCTTCCATTGTCCCTTCTCTACTGATGTTTGGGGAAGTTGTCTAGATCAATTCAATATTAGTTGGAGCTTCCCTAATTCAATTCAAGAAATTCTCAAGTCTTGGCATCATCCTTCAAAAAACAAAACCACAACCTTATTATGGAAAATTGCTTTACCCCACATGTGTTGGGGTCTTTGGAAAGAGAGAAATGATAGAATTTTTAGGGAAAAGACTACTAAGGCTAAAATTATGTTTGAAAAAATAAGAAGAAGCATAGTGGAAAATCTGAATATCATAGGTGGTTTGGATAATCCTCACACTAAGGAGGATCAATGTATCTATAAAAAGGGGAGACTAAAGGCTCAAGAGAGTGTTCAGAGCAACCCTAGAGAGGGAGTGAGATGGATCAGCTCACTCGGAGGATGGATGAAAATCAATTTTGACGGGGCCTCTAAGGGTAACCCTTACCGAGGTTGAATCTGATGTTTTTATGGAGGATTCAGATTGTATGATTCACCCCCCCTCTCATCTTGTTGGCTATTGGATCTGTACTTACATTAAGTATCAAAACTATCAATTGGTACCAGACCTTTGGACTCCAGAAGAAAAGTTTAAAGGTACTTGAGGAAAAGATCCAAAGATGTATAAGAGAGATGCACTGAAGTTGAACAAGTCAAGTTTCTCTACATGGTAGAAAAGGATGAAGCTACACCTATCAGGAGTTGGAGAATATGTTGTATATTATCTAGAGAATGATTTCATCACACTGAGCACCTATCCATTGACAATGGAAGGGATAAAGGAAAAGCAAGAACATATCCAAGTAATGATTGAAATAACATCTGCATTGACCGATTCAGAGTTTAATGATCTAGAAGCTACAATGATGCAAAGACTATGTGGGATAAGCTCATATCAGTATATGGAGGAGATGAACATGTTCAAAGAGAAAAAGTAGATAGTTTAAGAGGACAAATTGAATCTATGAGGATGAATGAAGGTGAGAACATAACTTAGTATAGTACAAGACTAAAGGAGATTGTCAATCAAATCAAAGGAGCAGGTGGAACTATTGAAGAAAAGGATATAACAAGTAAGTTGTTAAGAACCCTTCTACCGGCTTATGCAATCTGAGTCTATGCAATCAATGAATTGAGGTCTGTATCTAATATGCTAGTTTCTTTAGATGCTATTATTGGTAAGCTACATGCATTTGAGTTAAGTAACTTTGATAACAGTGGATCTTCAGTAAATAAAGTTGAATCTGCATTTAGTTCTTTTCATCTTGATGAATCTAATGATTATAATGAAAGAAAGTATAAGTACTCTGAAGGAGATCATAGTGGAGCAAGTGAAATATTTCGTAAGAAAATGGAAGAAGTACACAAACTATATGAGGAAATCAGAAAGCGGGAAGAGTTTGAAGCACTACTAGCCAGAAGGTTACCGAGAGGCAAAGGTAAGTATAAAGGAAAACTACCTTTGAAATGTTTCAATTGTGATAAAATAGGACATATGGCTTATAACTATCTTGACAAATATTCTACTGAAAAGAGAGATTACCGAGATGACAGACAGAAAGACAATCATTACAGAGGACACCGAGACTTTAGAAGAAGAGATAGAAAAACATGTTTAATAGCCGATGAGGAATCCAATGATGATAAATCAGATGAAACTGATATAGAGGAAGTAGTTTATGTAGCTATCAAAGATAGATCAGATGAAGAAAGGTATGAAGAAAAATCCCTAATATCTCACATAAATACTAATGATTCTTGGATCATAGATAGTGGATTCTCACATCATATGACAGGAGATAAACACAAGTTTTTTATGTTAGAAGATTATGATGGAGGCTATGTAAGATTTGGTAATGATGCACCATGTCCGGTGAAAGGTAAAGGATCTATAACACTTCTTGACAATGCAAGATGCAATGATGTTTATTGGGTTGAAGGTTTGAAATACATTTTGTTGAGTGTAGCATAGCTAAACAATACAAGTTACCAAATATAATTTCAAAAGAGAATTGTCAAAATTCATGACAAGAATGGAAAGTTAGCTGCTACCGGGACACAAACAAGAGGTAACACATTTCACCTTGACTCAACTCAGAATAAATGTTTGTATGCAAAGATAGATGATACCTGGTTATGGCATAAAAGGTTTTGTCATGTAAATTTTGATAATCTAATCAAAATATGTAAGAAGCACCGAGTAAGAGGTCTATCAAGTCTTGAAAAACCTGAGAATGCTATGTGTCGAGGATGCCAGATGGGTAAGATGACAAGATCAAGCTTTACAAGTAAGTCTTACACTTCCAAGGGAATTTTAGATCTTGTGCACACTGATCTTTGTGGTCCTATGAAAGTTCAAAGTTATTATGGTGATAAATATTTCATATTATTTGTGGATGACTATTCAAGGATGATGTCAGTAATGTTTTTAAAAGAAAAATAAGAAGCTTTTCAAATGTTTAAATGGTACAAGGCAAGAGTTGAAAATGAAATAGGAAGACAACTAAAATGTCTTAGATCAAATAGAGGAGAGTTCACATCTGATGAGTTTAACTTATTCTACAATGATCATGGTATTAAATGAGAAGTCTCTGCACCGAGAACTCCACAGCAAAATGGAATAGTTGAGAGAATAAATAGATCTATCGTGGATTGTGCTAGAACACTCATGATTGAAAAGAAAGTGCCACTAGCATTTTGGAGAGAAGCAATAAGCACTGCAGTTTACACCCTGAACCGAGTATAACTGAAGAAAGGTACTTTGAAGACACCATATGAAATCTGGTATGACAAGAAACCTAATGTAAGTTATTTTAAAATCTTTGGAAGTAGATGCTATGTACACAAAGATGATAGAAATGGCAAGTTTGATCAGAAGAGTGAAGAAGGAACATTTCTTGGTTATTCTTCGAGAAGCAAAGCATTTAAATGTCTAATCAAATCATCTAACAAAATAGTAGAAAGTGCAAATGTAAAAATTGATGAATTTGCAAAAAGAAATGATGAAGGAAATTCCAAAGAACTAGAAGATTATGATGAATTTGTCTATGTTCAACCGACAAGTCCTACCGAGAAAACTGTTGAAGAAAATGAAAAAAATATCTAGTTACCAAGTGATGAAGAAGATCATACAGAGCCTACCGAGCCTGTTTTAGCCAAGTATGTCAGAAGACATCATGCACCAAGTTAGATTATAGGAGATAAGGATGATCCAGTGATGACTAGGAACAAATTGAGATAGAAAACATGTCTGAAATCTGAATTTGAACAGAGAATAGTGAAAGAGGCATTTAACAGTAAAGATTGGATAAAAGCTATGATATAAGAGATTGATCAAATCAAGAAGAATGACACATGGACACTAATCCCAAGACCGAAGGACAAAAATGTAATCGGTACAAAGTGGATTTTTATAAACAAGTTAAATGAAAAAGGAGAGGTCATTCAAAATAAAGCAAGATTAGTTTGCAAAGGTTATGCTCAAGAAGAAGGAATTGATTATGGTGAAACTTTTGCACCTATGGCTAGACTTGAAGGAGTAAGAACATTGTTGGCATATGCTACTTTCAAAAACTTCAAGGTATATCAAATGGATGTCAAATCTGCATTTCTGAATGGAATATTAGAAGAAGAAGTTTTTATTGAACAACTTGAAGGATTTGTTGAAGATAATAATAAAGATTAGGTATGTAAATTGAATAAAGCATTATATGGTCTAAAACAAGCACCTCGAGCATGGTATGAAAGATTGCACTCTTATTTGATTAAGATTGGTTTTGGGATGGTAGTTGCACTACCATAAGGTAGCAATGCACTACCATATGGTAGGCGCTACTACCATATGGTAGTAGAGATACTATTGGCAAAGAGTTTTTAGTGGTGAATCTTTGCCAATTGGCGAATTCCGTGCGAATAGTTGGGGGCAAAATCATGGTCAAATCACCCAGAATTTTAGGATTAACGGTGCACTATAGAATCTAGCTTTGCCATTGACCACACATCATTGACGTGCATGCCCATAATATTCACCTAGAATCACTCGGATGTGGGTAGTAGATCACCTTTGTTATTTTCCAACAATAGTAAAACGACCATGTACCCAGGACCTAATTCGCCAATGGTAAATTAAATGTTCATTGCACGCATCAACCAAATTCACCAATATCAATTAAAACATTATAAGCATTTGAGGACCCATTTAGCCCCATGAAAATTAAATGTTCATTGCATGCCTGCACAATTCGCCAAAAATGCAATTAAATTAAATGTTTATTGGCAATTGCGACGCCCGGGCTCCGCGCAATTCACCAAAAAAGTAATCATGGATTGCTATAAATACACTCTTTCTTATTAATTTGTTCATGTCTGATTAGTAAATTGGGAGCTCTTGAATCTTGATTCGCATTCCGTAAATTGAGCTGGAAAGTCAAAGTTCATTCACATTATAGGGCAGAGGGCCAGAGTTACAATCCTGCAACACAGGCCCAAGCATTCCTGATTCCTGATTTAGAGAATTGAGAAGGCATAAAGGTGAGTAATCATTTCTTCATATTTGATAGTATTAGTTTTAACTTTTAATTCATAGTGAGAGGTCAAGACTCAAGTTGTCATAGTCAGACATGGGTGAGACTCCTCAGGGTGGTGAACGGATTGAGATGTCACACAAGGGTGAGACTGAGACTCCTCAGGGTGGTGAAGGGATTGGGATGTCAGACAAGGATAAGACTCCTCAGGGCAGTGAAACTAAAGGGATTGAGAGGCCATCAAAATGCCCAAAAATTAAACTTAAAGATACTACCATAAAGTTTTTCTTTGGAATTACAAAGTTTCTGGTCCATCAACTTTTGTAGTTGCAGATGCCACTCACAGTAGCTCACCACCACCACAAGGTGGGATTGTCATTGAGTTAAATGCATCAAATGAGGATGACAATACTGATACAGTAGAAGATGTTGTAAGGGATACACACAATGAGATAATTCACTCGGATGAAAATGCAGTACTGTAGATAATGTTGGTAGGAAGAAAAGATAAGGAAAGTAAAACTGGGGCGAGAGTGGGAGATGATAAGGAGTTTTAAGATTGATTGGGTAGCAAAGTACCCATTCATTGAACCGGTCCCAAACAATGATGAACAACCAATAGAATGCGGGTGTAAGATTTGTAGCTGGAAAACTAAAACAGAGAAGAAGATGCAGCTAAAGATTGACACCATAGAAAAGTATATTGGTAAGGTTTACGAAAAACAAATCATAGATGGAAAGGAAACATGAATAGTAAGATGGAAATCAAAGGAAGAATGTCCTCATGTTAAGTATGCCACGAAATATGAAGAGCATAACCACAAAATGACACTGATTGGTAATAGTGGATTTGGAAATACAATCAAGGTTGGGCTTGAACATGTAGCGAAAGATGCAAACCTAGCAAAGATTGTTCAGATGAGTGTTGTTTTTCATATTATGTCGAGAGGGTGTTCTATGAAAGATTTCCCAGAATTTAGTAATTTATTATCTTTTTTGAATGTTCCTCACTATCCTATGTCACATTGGTTAATAAACGTTGGATGGGAAATGGCAAACTGTCTCGCTAAGGTGGAAAAGAAAAATTTACAAGAGAGTGTAAAAGAGTCAAATTTCATTTCATTATCCATAGATGAAGTTACTGCGGTAGATAACACTACTTGGGTTTGTATGCATGTGTATACCGTAAAAGAACACATCCGTCAAGCTCATCTACTCTATGTTCATAAAATGAGGGGCAATTCAACAACAAAAAATTTATATTTGGAAGTTAAGAAAGATTTGAATGAAATTGCTGGTATGGATGACTTGACAATTGCCAAGAAGTTGGTGTGTGTTGGAGCTGATGGAGCTGCAGTAATGCAAGGTCAAAGGACCAATCTTTGCGCAAGATTACAAACTAGTATTGCACCATACATGGTTGGCATTTACTGCATGGCCCATCGAATGAATTTAGCATATAGAATTGTAAGCAATTTCCGTACAGTGTCAAAAGTTGAAGATCTGGTCCCTGAGCTCCACTCATACTTCTGCCGAAGTCCTAAATGTTTTGCAGAATTTCAGATTTTTGCTGAGGGAGTAACAGGAGGAAACAAGCTTCTCAAGGATGTTGAGACTAGATGGATCTCCTTGCATGGACCAGCAGAACGAGTTATAACATAATATCAATCCTTGATCGGACTAATGTATGAGCAACGCCTCACAGTAGACAAAGCTCCTGATTTCTTACATAAGTTAAGTGATATAGAGACTCTGTTAACTTTAGCTAGTCTTCTCCCCATGTTGGATTCAATGAACAAACTTGTTAAGAAAGCCCAAGATAGAACTATGTATATCAATGAGTAAGCACTCTATGTAAAATGACATGCTTGAGCCTGGATGGTCTATATTTAGATCTAACAGGGCAAAGCCCAAATTTTTTTAGGTGGCAGATAATTATAGATTTGAATCATGCTTAAATTTTTTTATATTTTAATACAAAAAATGTGTTATGTGTATTTGTAAAAGGATTTCAGATACCAATGCACCAATCTAAGACAGACAAGTGAGGCAGAGCACTACCAGTTAAAAAGGAAGATTTTGACAGGATTGTTAAATCTCTTAGTGATAATTTGAAGTCTATTGCATTTGAAATTTCAACTAAGATTCATGAAATATTCCCTCGAGAAGAAATACTTGAAGCCATGGGTTGTGTGTATCCTCGATTTTGGCATTCAATTGGAGATAATCCAAATGATGCAAAGATGTATCATAAAGAACTAGAGGAGTTGATATTGACATTTTCAAAAGACGCATATTACAATGGACAACCAATAGAAGGAATTTTAAATTCAGATTATCTTAGAAAACAATGTAAATAGTTTTCATTGGTTATGAAACAACAATTGGTTAACTTGGAGAATCCATTTGAACTTGAATCAATCACAAGGCTTTCGAAAAGGATAGATCAAAGTGAAGCATTATATATTGCAATACCAGAATATTTGAAACTTGTTGATTTATGTCAAACAATGATATTGGGGTCAATGGAAGATGAGAGAGTTTTTAGTGCATTAGGGCTTTTGAAATCAAATATCAGAAACAAATTAGACAAGAATTTGAAAACTTGCTTGAGGTTATTTGTAACCCAGTATAATGTTAGATATTTTCCATATGATACAACATTGGCAATCTGGGATTCCATGCGTGAAAGATGAGGGGTGTGTAACACTTTAAAAGTTGGTGGTGCTACTACTAGTGCTAGTGCTGAGACAAATGAATATGATGGATCACAGACTCAAAGTCAGCATGAAGAGAAAGATATTTTTGAATACCCGACTCAGAATGAAGATGACCTGTTAGTACTAGTCATTTTCTAGATCTTGAGTCCATTTAGGATATAGAAGCCTCAGAGTCACTGAAGTGAATTAGCAGTCATTTTATAGGTATTTATAATTATACTATAGTTCTTGAGTCATATTACAATTTCAATTTGCAAAATTGCAATACTATAGTTGTCATTGATGATTTTTGATATTGTATTCCTTGAATTTGTCAATCAGAACAGATACTTATTTCTTATTTTTAATTGTGAATTTGAATTATTAGTAAACAATTGAATTATTACTAAATTGGTATTTGGTTCCACATTATGTTGAGCATGAAATGCAACAATTTGTTTCACAAGATCCATAAAATTATTCATATAGCATAACTGTTATTGCTAGAACCTTTCTACTGTTCTATATTAAATGCTTAACATGATGTTCATGGCGATTAGGGTTTTGTGTTTGTTTTTTGTCTTAGTTGGCTAGTAAACCGAAGTTGTCATGTGTTGAAAATCTAAGTTGTCCTCTCTTTATTTGTCCATGTCAATGTCAAGTGTGGTCAAACGGTTGGTCAGACGTGTTTAATGTTTCATCTCTAACTCGCAGATAAATTTCATGTTTAACAATTTAAGTGACGACTTAGCGAGTGTTGGTTTGGGTTTAAATCGTGAGGTCTCTAGTTTTTTGTGTGTTAGTATTTTATGTTAGCGAGCTAGAGATTATTATTGAAATTGCTTTGGTCGTGAGGTTTCGAATTGGTTTGATGTCATGCATTATAGCTGAGAGAGTTAGCAAGTAAGTACTAAGTCATTAATGGTCTCTGTACCACTTCTCGTGCCTATTTATGACGGTAAATTAACATAAAACATCGATTTTTGTTGTTACTCGCTGGGTCGATGCGGCCAAGAGATAAAAAGTTTTGATATTTTATGGTTATCGCTAGCCCGCAAGTCCTTTATCATCAAGTCAGTTTAAGTCGCGAGTTTGCGAGTACTGAGAGATTTTAGTTGTCGCTACCTCGCAAGATGTTTTGCACTTGACCATTTTATGTTGCGAGGTTGCGACTGGGTATGATTTTAGGTTATCGCAAGGTCGCGAGGTGTTCATGGTTAAGTCATTTTAATTTGCGGTCATGCGATGTGGTTGGTATTGCAGCTTAGTTGGCTTCATCGCTTGCTCATAGGTTTTGAAGTTGTTTAGCATTTTAAGTTGCAATTTGGCGACAGGTAAGTTTTGGTCTGATTTTGTGGTCATCGCATGCTCGTGGGTTTGTAAGTCTTAAGTCAAAAATTGTTGCGAGCATGCGATGGTGGTTAAGTGCCTTGTTGTCGCGGGATCGCAAGGGTTTAAGTCAAGTTAAGTTTCTAGTTGCAAGCTTGCGATGAGATAAGTTATTTTGTTATATTTGCAGTGGTCGCCAGCTCGCAGGTAAAGAAAGAATATTACAAATGTTGTTGCAAGGTTGTGACTAAAGGGCTTGATGAAGATCAACAACTGTCGCTCACTCGCGAGCTTCTTTGAGGATTCGTAAAAGGGGTTGTGAGCTTGCAATGAAGAGGATTTGGTAGCATTGTCACTAACTCGCCGATTCCTTTCCAAATTATTATAACCAGTTGCAAGTGTGTGATTAATATTAATGAGACTTGAGAGAAGTGACAGTGCCCAAATACCATAAATTGCATGATCGAGCCGAGATTTTGACATTTATATAATTGCATGAATGCCACACTAGCTAGTTCATGCAAGTGTGGCAAATGGAAATTAATGAGACTTGAGAGAAGTGACACTGACGGTGCCCAAATACCATTTTATGTTGCGAGGTTGTGACTGGGTGTGATTTTATGTTATCAGAAGGTCGTGAGGTGTTCGCGGTTAAGTCATTTTAATTTGTGATCATGTGATGTGGTTGGTATCACAACTTAGTTTTTTTTGTTGCTTGCTCGCAGGTTTTGAAGTTGTTTAGCATTTTAAGTTGCGATCTGATGATAGGTAATTTTTGGTTTGATTTTGTGGTCATCACATGCTCGCAGGTTTGTAAGTCTTAAGTCAAAAAGTGTTGCAAGCATGCGACGACAGTTAAGTGTCTTGTTGTTGCGGGATCTCAAGGGTTTAAGTCAAGTTAAGTTTCTAGTTGCGAGCTTGCGATGAAATAAGTTGTTTTGTTAGATTTGAAGTGGTTGCCAACTCCTAGGTAAAGAAAGAATATTACAAATGTTGTTGTGAGGTTGTGACTGAAGGGCTTGATGAAGATCAACGGTTGTCTCTCACTCGTGAGATTCTTTGAGGATTCGTAAAAGGGGTTGTGAGCTCATGATTAAGAGGATTTGGTAGCATTGTGGTTAACATGTGGACTTGTTTGCCGGGTTCTGTAAAAGTTTTGAATGGCAATCGCCAATCAAATAGAAGGGCATGAATTCAAATTTTGCTCAAGTACTTCAGCTTTGAAGTTTGAAATTTGAATTAATGCCACATTAGCTAGTTCATGCAAGTGTGGCAATTAATGAGACTTGAGACTTGAGAGAAATGACGGTGCCCAAATACCACAAATTGCCTGATCGAGCTGAGATTTTTTATAATTGCATTAATGCATTCTATCTTCAAGGTAATCCAATGAATTGAGCTCTGCAACAACGTTGGAGAATTCAGAGTGTTGGGTGTGGGAAAATTTTAGAAAATTGGTTAAGTTTTTCTCCTCCAGCTAAAATGAGTCAGGAAACGAGTGGAACTGGAGCTTCCAAGCCCAATCCCAAGGCCACGACAAGTGGAGCAAGAGGACTTGAGGTTCCAAGGCCAGTACCACTGAGGAAAAGATGGTTAAGAAATACAAAGAAGAATTTGTAGATTTGATTCCAGGAACTTTCGTTGCTTTGAATACAAATAATTTGGCATGGAGAGATTTATGGAGCCAATGCAAAAGCCCTACCATGCTTAATATGATTGGTTTTGCTCTGTTTCATTATTTCTGGAATAATAGGGTTAAGGGTGTCTCGATGTCAAACCCTTGGGATTTAAATATGGCAAAGTTAATTGTGCCAGATGTGTATGTTGATGTGGATTTGATTAGAGAGTTGGCCAAACGCTATTGCCCAGTATCTAGGGTAATCTAAAGAAAGAACCAGTCTTCCCTAGTTTCAATTAATACAGCTAGCTTTGTTGAAGCTTTCCAGATTACTAGTGTTGCATGTATAGATATAGATTTAGAGCGGATTGCAGAGGATTATGACAAATACAAAGGTGTTATCAAGAAGCATGCAATGCCAAAATACATGCCTAGGGTGAATAGGAAGCCAGTTATAATTCCAGAGAGTATCGGACCACCATTTGACATCACACCTTTCCACCATTATATGCATTGTACAATCTATGGATTATGTAGAGTGTTGGGTTTTGATGGAGATTCAACAGTGTCATCTAAATTACTAATGATGGCTATGGACATTCAACACCCAGATGTTAACAAAGATTATGATTATGTGGGATATGTGGTTGAACACATTCATAATGCTCTAGTTGAATTTCAGAGTGGTACACCTAGCCCTACATTCAAGCATTATTCATTGCTGATGCATTTAATCTTGTTCTATAATGTTGAGTTCATGGATAAAGAATTGGAGCTTTTCAAAAAAGAATTGGGTGTCTTAATGCCAATACAAAGATGGACCCAGGTTTGGGACAATAGTTCTCCCCATTCTTCTTTCCTTTTCTTTGAAAATTGGATTGTTTCACCAATTATGGAAATGCTAGGAATAAATAGGGAACGATTGTCAATTAATGTTAGGAGAGTTTTGAGACCTTACTAGTATGTTCCAAACTGGTCTATTTCACATAATTGGGGGGAATTTTATTTTTTTGATAACTTTACTATGATCAGAGTCTATGGGCATCCTCAGCCTCCCCATACTTTACCAAAATTTGTTCCAATTAAGATTGGTTTTATGGAGTTTATCTGGCAATTGACCCTAGTTGAAAAAGAATACCTTGATAAACACAGGAAGGGTTCTCTTCTTCCTAGGATTTGGGTTGCATCTGATTTTACCATTGGTAGGAGTTCCTTTGATGAAGTAAACAATTTCCTTAAACATTATAGGTTGGTTAATGTCGTGTCTAGATTTTGTGATCCTGAACAATTTATTAAAGTTGCATTGCCAAAAATGACACCTTGGGACACAATAAAGGACCATGAACCATTGGATGATGAAGATGTGGTTACAAATTTGCTGAGAAAAGATGAAGTACAAGAAAGGAGAAGAAAATGGAAAAATTTGATGAGAGTTGAAGTAGAATTTAAGGTTGCTGACCCTAGTTTCTCAGGTTTTTGCCCTGATAGCCCATACCTAGAGAGGATTAACAAAATGTTGAGTTTATATGAAACTCTGATGGAACAAATGCCTCAAATTCTAGAAGTGGTTGCTTAGTAGCAAGACCCCCAAGATGGACATTCTTCACATGGCACGAGGCCACTTAGTGTGTATGCTCAAGATATAGAGAGTGGGGATGAAGTTCAATCTACCTGAGTGCCAGCTGCAAAGAAACAAAAAACAAATGAGGTCCGTACAATTGTGAGGAAAGACCCTGCTAGAGCAATTGTTACAAAAAAAGGACAATACTTTCATCAAATAAGGACACATCTCAGAGAAGCAAGGCAGAATGAAGAACATGGAGAAACAAACAAAGCCCTTGCTCAAGTCTTTGATGAGCATGTGATATTGTCAGATGAGTTCATGAAAGATGATGACTTTATTAAGTCATATGAATTTAAAAGTTTTTTGACAAGGTTGAAACAAAAACAATTAAGATAAAATATGATCATAGAGGAAGCAAATGAAGAAAAGAAATAGGAGATCATCAACACACTGTAGGAATATGATCCTGATAGGGAGAAAATATCTATGGAACAGAAAAGACAATTGATTAAGAGTACTAGTATGATTATGATGCCTGACTGGGATATCCAGTCTACTTTTATCATTGATCAGATTAGGAAGCAAGAGGACCCAATGTTTAAAACTAAATTTGAAATTGGAGATGTATAAGAGGATCAGGATTTAATCTTAAGTCAGAGACACTTGCTACTTGGTCTTTGGCCCCTTCCACTCAAAAGGCCTATCTTCTAAATATCCAAGTAGAAAAGAAAGCTGACAGAATGATCTGGAACTTGCAGAACACAACTGACACATAGATTGCCTCATTTTTTACTCAAGTTTCTTTCATGAATTTATCAAAAATGGAGGATTTGTCAAGAAGATACATAGAAACATATACCCAATTGGTTGCATTGTCTAAAAAATATGAAGAGACACTGATGAAGAAGGGCGCTCTAGAGGAAGAGTTAGTGGAGTTGAAAGAAAAAATTGCAAATGAGCCCCCTCCAATACAGATTACAGAACAAGTACAAGAAATACCAGTTGATATGACAACAAAAATGGAGGAATACACAGGGAAAATTGGAAAACTTGAAAAGGAACAAAATGTCAAGGCTATCTCTATTGTGTCAGGAATTTTGAAACACGGGATTAATGTATTGAAAGGAAAATTGATGGTACTGCATGATTTGCACATTTCTTTGAAAGAGGCAAGTAAAACATCCTCTGAGGTTGTCGCTTTTCTTGGATCTTTGTTCAATGTTTGGTCAGGAAGAAGAAGATTAATGGATAACATAGATAATGCAATGATTTATAGTGATGAGTTCCCTCCCAAGATCAGTGACGCTAAAGACATGGTGGAGGTAATGAATGCAGCTTATGTATTTTTCACAGGGAAGAATGTGCTTATAAATGAAAAATTGCAGACATTTGGGGAAGGTTATAGTAAATTGGTGCCTTCAATTTATGATAGTAATGGAGATTTGAAATTAGTTTCTGATTGGACCAGTGAATTTGATTTGATTTTGGAGCAAGAAGAAATAATCAAGCATGTAAATGAATAGGTTGATGCTCTTTTCCTTAACGGTATGCTTCATTTACTATTCAAGGTTGAGGTTGACCATGCAAAGTTTATTATTAAGTCCAGGGCAATTACAGATGCCAGATGGATAGATTCAGTTGCAAAGTTGGAAGAGGTAAAGACATTCAGTTGGCCAACAGACAAAGAGGTGGATAGGTGGCAAGCCATGCTAAAGCCAAAGAAGAAATCTCAGGTGGAGGTTGCTACCCAAGATTCCTCACAGTAATCCTAAGTTTGTTGAATCCTCATCTTATAAAAGGATTCCAATATTAATTTGAGAGGGATGGACACTTTTTATTTTTGATCGATAGAGAGTGATGGCCAGTTGGCCAATTTTTATTGATGTTGAACTTGAAAACTCTTATATAGTTATAATAGCTCAACTATTCAAGAATTTGATAAGTGCATAGTTGAATCACATTGTGAATTTACTTTCTGATATCATTATGAATATAATATCAATATCATTTACAGTTTGAGATCTTCACATAATTGTCTTTGTGTTGAATTTATGTTTTCACTTTGAATTGAATGGTCAAGGGTTTTTTAGTTTACATATGAATCTGGGTTGTGTATGTAATAGCATTATTCATAATTTCATTCCTATTTATCTGCAAATGAATCTTATTGAAGTTTATTATCAGGTTGTCTTTGAATTGTAAGTGACTTTATGCCCTAGGATAAGGCACTGGTTTGTTGTCTTGATGTTGACTTGGTGAAGTGACCTTCCAATTATAATAGTTGATTCATTGTGGGTGAATATATTTTCTTGTTTGTCTTTGATTATGAAATTGTGATTTTCTATAACATCTATCATGGAATTGGATCCTCAAAAGATATTCCCTTTAATTAAGTTGCATGCATGTCTTACTAATTATGTTGTATTCCTATCTATTGTGGTGTATAATACTTTCATTCTTAATACTCTTATGATTTTATATGCTATGGATGTTTTTGTAATATATATGGAGGTGTTCTATGACTATAATCCACCGACCAATTATAATGAGGTGAATCCTTAATATGATTCCAAACTAACAGTAACATAAATTTTGCATTCCTAGGCATAATAATTAATAGGAAGCATTAAATGAAAAATTACATACACCATAACAATGCAACAAATGAAAAAGGTTGAAACTCATGATTCTGATCATTTGAAAGAGATATAATTATACACAAAATAAATTTATGTATAACTCCTTCAAGAACCTACACAAAGCTTGACACTAAATGCTTTTCATTTCCTATGTAAATGACTATACAGTATGTTAGTATACAACTTGCTCCCTTCACCTACAGTCTAGAATCACTACTGGAACCAGAAAAGGAACCCCAATGACTATACAACCTGCAAAACTACTTGAGCCATGCCATTATCACCCTAATGCCTTCGGATGGAATGTGAGATGTTACGTTCTATCCAATAGATCATTTCCAAATAGAGGAGGAAGCCTTCATGCCCAGGAATAGAGAAAATGGTTTAATGGAAAGAGGAGCTCGAGCCTTCATGCCCATGATTAGGGAAAGTGGAAACAAGAGCTTTAGGGTAAATGTAATATGTTGGGGAGGGGTCACAACTTCCATGTCGTCACAAAGATGACTGGCTGCCACTCCTCACCCAAACAAGTCCTCCTTTCATTCCTCTATGGGCTTCTTCTTCAAACCCCTTGCCATCCTATGGAAAAGTAGAAGTAGAGGATGTGCCATGATTGGCCTTTCTTGACAAGAAAAGACTTTCACACCCCCTCTGGCAATCCTTCTCTCTTTCATAACCCCTTTGACAATAAACAAACTCACACAGAAGAAAACAAAAAAACACCCATCCGGTATCATAGAGCACACAACAACTCCATGCATGATCCTGCTCAAACATCATCTTCCTTTCTGAGGAAAAAAACACTCTCAGAAAATGAAAAAGGTTTCTTTTCTCTTCTACCAATTAACTCACCACTCCATTGTATTTATAACATTTTCAATTTTTCACACTTCAATTGGTGATGCTCATTCATGTGAAAAATCATCATTTTGGTGTTTTTCAACATGATTGTAGACTCTAGAAGTCATGTCATGCCTATCAAATCCACTACATCCTGCTAAGGCTCATCTATTGTGAACAATTTTGTTATGATTTTATTCCTCCTTGATTGGACAAATTCTGCTTCAGAAATTAGAATCCCTGACAACAAGCAACCTGAGCTCTTATTTCTTAGAGAAATCTGTGATCTCCCATCACTAACTCAGAAGCTATCCAATCCTTTTAAGCCTCTGAAACCATCTTCCTCGCTTGTCTAATCAACCTCGACTTAGGAGAAACCTTCAAACTAGTCTCTCAGGAATGAGTCAGCATACAAGCCTTAAAAATTTTAGGTTGCGAGCTAGCGACCAAATAATTTGTGGTTAAGTTTTATGGTCATTGCTAGCTCGCGGGGTAAAATGTCTGAAGACGTGATCAAGCCACAAGCTGACGACAAGTGGGTTTGGGTTTACATCACGAGGTCTCTAGCTTTTTGGGTGTTAGCATTTTATGTTACCGAGCTGAAGATTGTTAGTGAAATTGCTTTGGTTGCGAGGTCTCGAGTTGGTCTGATGTCATAAGTTATAGTGTTAGGCCCAATATGGAAAGCTAATGTACTGAGAGGGGAGGGGTGAATCTGTACTATAAATCTTTTCTTCAACAATAACTTTACTATTAAGCATAAACCAAAAACTATTGTAACATAATATAATGCTAAAACAAATAAATAACAATCATACATGATTCACTCCATAACACATATATTCTGGTTACACGGAAACTCTTGGTTAGAGAGAAAAACTGTGGTGGGGATGGCACCCACAACTTCACTACTGCAATAATAAAGGTTGCTCGGTTAGATCTACATGTTTATCTATTTATGATAGCTTACCCTGTTATGAGTATCAAGATCATTAGATCTACCATGCTAAAGGATTTTACAACACTTATTCTAAATGCTGCACCTGGTTAAAGGCTTTACAATTTATAGACTTTGTTAGAGTCTTTTACCCTATTAAAGGTTTCTCTTACAACTCAAAATATTAAAACACAATATTACAAAATATCTGCAACTTCACATCTGAAATGTTATAGCAGATTCTATGTACTCAAAATGAGATTACCTTGCTTATAGCATACCTCAGTAATCCATAGATTAACTCAATAAACCCTTCTGTTTACTCTATTCCTTGACTGTTCTCTGAAATCCTTCTCGGTGACCTTTTGTGTCTCTAACAGTCACAATACTCAATGCTTCCTTATCTATTACACATGTCTTGCTTCATACACTTTTATATCTAATCCTTAATTCATGTTGTATAAATAGATCTCTTATGTTAGTGATCTGTTCATGCTTCGATCTTACAAACATGATTCATCGAATGAATAACTATACAAAATATTTCATTGGATAGATGACCTCAAGATCATACAAAATCTTTAAGGTGCAATTTCCTAAGTGATAATGATTCCCAATTCCTCGATCTTGTAACACGTTTCCCATATATGTCTAGGTTCAATGAATCTGGTAACATGTTTCACTTGGTGTGTGTTCACTCGATATATCATTTTTGTTGCTCGGTAGACATAGAGTGTTACTCGGTAGACATCTCGGTGTATACTAAGCTCTGTGACTACTTTCTTCTATAACCGACTGCTCTGTGCTTACCGACTACATGATTTGGTAGTAATAACCGACTAGAGTATATAAAATGACTTTGGACATAAAACTAATGGCAACTTAGTAAATAGTAACAATCTCCCCTTTTGACATTAGTTGAGATGTTTGACAAAACTTCTTTCAAAGTCATAACTCAAAAATCTATATACTTACAAAATTTGATTAAATTGACAGTATATACAATTGTCAATAAATAGTATACTCATATATACTCCCCTTATCAATATACTGTACAAAACTCTGATTGCATGCATTGTGATCAATATTCTGTATTAACTGCTTGGTTCACTGCTCCCCCTGTCAAAGTTATCTTATATACACTATATACTATACTCCCCCTTTTTGGCAAACATCAAAACTTAGTTACCATTCGGTGGAGGCAACTAGTCAAAAATGGATTTATACTTTTTCCTTTCATCGGTGAGAGCTATAGAGAGGGCATCCTTGACACTATCCATGAGTGAATTCTGAGTTGTAATGTCGGCTAACAGTGAAATCAGTCCATCTAAAGTACTTCCCTTTGGCTGAGTGGATAAAGAGGTAGCCTTGTTGATCTATTCTTGGATAGAGGACAAGTGTGGAATGAATAAGGTTTGAAGAGTCATAATGTCCATCCTTATTTTGTGCTCTTCATTCCTAAGTTCCAATTGTTGAGCCATGAGCTTTTGTAACTTGGTATAGAAATTCTAAATAGAATTTGGCTCAGTGGTCAATTTATGGGAGAGATCAATGATTTATTTCCCAATCACGTCTGTTTTATTTTTGATGTCTTTAATGAATAAAGAAAATTTACAGAGTTTCTGAAATAAAGAAAGAATGTGCTTGAGTTGAGGGGACAACTCAGCAATAAATTTGACAAGTTTTACTTTGCCAATAGCAATGGCTTTCTATACCTCTTCAATCATTTTTGCAGTGAGCTCTTTGTCCTTCAATTTACACAAGTATTCAGATGTGTCTACTCCAGATGTCTTGATTTTAGTTAGGAATTCATCCAGTTGAACATGGATGGTTGTATCTTTTGTCACTGTAGCTTCAAGTAGCATATCTATTAATAGTGCTTTCACCTTCTGAAGTACTCTGTTTTTCTTTTGTATAGCCATTTGCTTCTCTTGTTCTGCTTTGGATTTGCATAGTTCACCGAATTCAATAAGTGCTTGCCCTTTTAATTTGGATATGTTTACATTCAGCAACACTATTGGTTTTGACAAATCTAACTTGAAACTATGCTTTTTCATTTTCTTTTCTTTAGATGAGGAGGTTTTCACCGGTTGAACTAATACAATGGCTTGGGAGGCTTGTTGACCCTTGATAGGTTGCTCGGTAGAGGCAACACTTTTGTCAATTTCTTTAACCTTAGATGTAGCCTTCAGTGAATCCTTGCTCTGGGTCTCAGTTGTAACATTTTCAGTGCTAGAAGGGGCTTGAGAAGTCTGTTCCTCGGTGGCCTGAGAAGTAGCTTCTCTGTCTGTAGACTTGTGACCCTCTTTTCCTTATTCAGTATCCTTAGGTGTATCAGTTGAAACATGTTGAGTGACCAGAGGATAGGGTTGAACTTGTTCCAAAACTGAATCACTAGATACCAGTTTGGCATAAGCATTCCCTTCAATCATTTCCTGTTCTTGTACCTCGGTGTCCATGATATCCTCATCAATTTGTATAGTATCAGCGGGGTCTTGCTCAGTGATATCAGGATCTTGCTCAGTGGCATCAACTATTTCAAGTTCAACTTGCTCACCAGCATTCTTGATTCGAAATATTTCCTGCCACTTTTCCTTGGTCTCATTCTCTACTTCAAGATAAAGGCCATTCATCAATTTCAAGGCTCTTTGTTTGACTAGGAAGTTTGTCTGGTAGTTTTTCAGATGTTCATTTATCTCATCTACCGACATGTCTGAGAAGAGATGTACCAGACTTCTTTCTCTCATCTATTTTTCCAAGTCCATAGCATATTTCCACCTATTATCAATATGTAAATACAATTATTTTGGAAGAGAATTAGTTACTTCCAATGGGACCAATCGGAATTTCAGAAGTGTGCAGATTACAACTTCTTCTATTTGTCTCTTTTCTTCATCATTTCTGGATTCATACTTAACATATCCAAATGCTCCAAATCCACCATATTGTTTCAGATTAGCACAAAAATTATCTACACTATGTACATCTTTCTTTTGACTCTTAACAATATGAAATTTGCTTGCGTCTTCAGATTTGGTGTCACTGGACTCTTTAGTCAAAATTAGTCTCCGAGTAGATTTCTTATAAGTTTTTGTTACCTTTGGTACTGCAACATTCTTTGGTTTCTTACTCGGTGACACTGTAGATGATCTTGTGTTTGGGTGCTTTACTGAAGGAGTCGGTGATACCTTTGATGTATCATGTTTCTTCCTTTTCAAAATTTTCCCTTTTGGCAACTCAGTGCTTAATGTAATAGCTGCTTCTTGGGCTTCAGATTCTTCCTCGGTGATGACTTGAATGCTCTTGACAGGTGTGGAGGAAGAATCTTCTCCAAATTTCTCTGTTAATGCCTTAATCATTTTTGTTTCTTTTCTTGTAGCCTTTGGTACTACAATGCTCATTTTAACTTTCTCTTTAACTTCTTCATATGTACCGTATCTCATCTCAGTAGCATGCCTTGGTAGAGAAAGAAAAGCATCTATCTGTTATTGTGTAATGTCAAAATCAATCTCATAACCCATAGGTGGCAAAGATTGAGTTCTCGGTTCCACCGCATTGACATAGCAGTAGTCGGTGTCTACTTCAAAGCATATATCATCCTTGTATTTCTCCACTAACTTGGGTGGAATCCTATACCTGTTATGCATCTTTTCTTGAAACTAGCTAAAATAATCATCCATAATTTCATTGAAGTTATCACCTAGCTGTTTGATGAAGTCATTAATTTGATGGGTGATTGGTCAGTGTATCTCCCAAACTACATTACCGATTGATGGAAAGAATTTCTCAAAATAGAAAAACATGCATACCAAAAGTGATCCAAACTTCAGTGTGTTTGTCAAGTTGTTCTTCTTTGGCTTCCTTATGGTGTTGAGAATTTCAAAGATATTTTTCAACAACACTTTTCATAGATCAATCTTCATACCTTTCTTCACAATTTTATAGGCTAAATCAACAGTTGAACATGGTACATTGTTTTCCCTTGCTGATTGAAAGAAACAATAGCCTATGACTCTAATGGCAAACTTCAGCTCTACATCTATGACATTATTCAGTTTTAGACCTCTGCAATTGGATTCAACTCCGGTTAAAATGATCAATTCCTTCTGTGAAATCATTTTCTGAGCTCGAGCATGGTCATAAATAGGGTAATCGGTGATCAAGTGGATGATTTCCTTGGTGATCTTGAATGGTTTCTCCTCTAACCATATGAAGTCATCATGAACTCTGCTCAAAACAAATTTAACCCACTGGGGTTTGAAGACTCACAGGTAGGTTAGGGCTTCGGTCAATCCCTTGACTTTAATGTGTTCAAACTTGTTATCTAGTTTTCCATTGGTATAGAATTAATCATATGTGTCCTTGATCTCAACATGACCTAGTTCCTCAACACGACACTTAGTGAAGAATCTGACATCCTCAACTAGTAAAACCCTATCCGGAATGAGTGAAAATGCAATTTTATCATCCGGTTCAGGTGCTACTTTGGGAGTTAGAGAGTATTTTAGTGAGGGCTTGTCAATTCTCTCAACAACAACGGGCTTCTGTATCTTAGGTGCCATTTCAAATTTTGGATAATCACTTAACAAAAGATCCTTAGGGTTTGAAAACTTTTAAACAACAGACGCTTTCCACTTAGTAAACAGATATTCACAACTGATATGATCGGTAAACTAGCTTGACAATGCATTGTGATTGATGTAAATACCTTGAATTTCGCTTTAGAAGAGGTTTGATCACCTTTGAATCGCTTCGCTCTGCTTTCTTGAAAACTTGGTGAGTGTAAAATGACCGTGTAAAAGCTTTAAGTACACAATTTTACCTTATCGGGCTTCGTGCAGTTAGGTAAGAAAACATTAAATGCACTCGGTTCCACTTACTTTTTTTGCTTTTACCGAGTAGCCAGACTTCCTGTATTTACTGACTAAGCAGGCTTCCAAAAGACTTGATAAAATTTCAAATTTCCAGATGCATCTTTAGCTATGCAGATTTTGAATTAAGTACATGTTAAAATAGGAACTGTTAAGATTTAACCTTGAGAGAATGCAATCCCTTCATACCTTCACCGATTAATTTGGAATAGGTGCACCTAACTCGGTAGGTAAGGTGCTTTCTTCATTTGACACAATTTTTTTTTTTTTCAAAACCATCTATAATTTACTTCTTATTTCCGCAGTGTCTCCTCTAGGTTGATCTCTACAATCTCTAGCCAAGTGTCCAACTTTGTGACAATGAAAACATGCCATACCAGGATTTCTCCATGATCTTTGGTTGTTTATTCCAAACCTTATAGAGCAGTTGGCACTTATATGTCCATATCTTCCACAACATTCACACCATATCCTTGTATTGTAATCCCATGGTACTACAGTATACTGTTGGTTAAGATCTGTGCGAGTTCGGTAGCTTCTATTATTTGCTCGGTGTGCAGACCACATATAGTTCTTCTGCTTAAACCAACACATCACGGTACTGTGTCCATATCTATTGCAGTTTTTACAAAACCCTTTGAAATTTGCCTTCTCATAATTGCTACCAGAATTTTTCCTACATTGGCTAGATGTGTGACCATATTTATTGCAATTGTAACAATAACCATTAGACCTTGTGACATTCAGTTTCTTACCTTTTCTGATTTGGCACATGTTGGCAGTATATCCTTGTTTTCCATAGTAATTACAAATAAGTTTCCTTCCTTTGATGTTCTTTTTGTTTCCAACTTGCTTTGATGATTCTCCTCTCTCGGTAGTGTGGATTCCCTTCTCGGTAGAGTCTTTTCCTTTTTTAACCGAGTCCTGCAACTTTGTTGGGTCTTTTTGTATTAAGTTGCTCAACCAACATCTTTGATGCTTCATAACTCTTCTTTAGTGTTTCTTTGGATTTCTTCTCTATTTCAAGTTCATCGGTCAACCTTGATACTTCAAGTTTCAATGCTTGATTCTCATCATTTTTCAGATTTGCTTCATGATGTGCATAACCCAATTGATCTGACAGATTTTGTTGGATTCCAGTCATCCTTGTGATTTCATCATTCCTTTTAGATACTAATGCTTCAAGCTATTGTATTTCTCTTTCTAGATCTCTTAATTTATCATCGGTTGTCCTCAATGCATCAAGATTTTCAGTCATCTGTGTGCTGAAATATTCATGATCTCTTTTCATTGCTTTTAGCTGATCAGTCAGTGCTTTGTTCTTTTCTTTTAGTTCTCCAATCATTTCTTCAGTCTCTTGAGATATACTATTCTCATATGATGTCTCAATTTGTTCCACTAACTCTTGAGAGTCCTGCAAATCATCAGATAATCTTCTTCTAACTTTCAGAGATTTTTGCATTTGTTTCTGCATGTCAGCAATCATTTGATTAGCATGATCTAATTCATTTTGAAGATTCACAATTCTCCGAGATTGTCTATAGCCTTCCATTGATAAGATCTTTCTCTTTGGGCAATTAAACCCTTTTCCAAGATTCAAGCTCTGATACCAATTGTTAGGCCCAATATGGAAAGCTAATGTACTGAGAGGGGAGGGGTGAATCAGTACTTCAAATCTTTTCTTCAACAATAACTTTTATTTTTAAGCATAAACCAAAAACTATTGTAACATAATATAATGCTAAAACAAATAAATAACAATCATACATGATTCACTCCATAACACATATATTTTGGTTACGCAGAAACTCTTGGTTAGAGAGAAAAACTGCGGTGGGGATGGCACCCACAACTTCACTACTACAAATAATAAAGGTTGCTCGGTTAGAGCTACATGTTTAGCTATTTCTAATAGCTTACCCTATTAGGAGTATCAAGATCATTACATCTACCTTGCTAAAGGATTTTACAACACTTATTCTAAATGTTGCACCTGGCTAAAGGCTTTACAATTTATAGACTTTGTTAGAGTATTTTACCCTATTAAAGGTTTCTCTTACAACTCAAAATATTACAACACAATATTACAAAATATCTGCAACTTCACATCTGAAATGTTATAGCAGATTCTATGTGCTCAAAATGAGATTACCTTGCTTATAGCATACCTCGATAATCCATAGATTAACTTGATAAACTCTTCTATTTACTCTGTTCCTTGACTGTTCTCTGAAATCTTTCTCGATGACATTTTGTGTCTCTAATAGTCACAATACTTAGTGCTTCCTTATCTATTACACATGTCTTGCTTCATACACCTCTATATCTGATCCTTAATTCATGCTGTATAAATAGATATCTTATGTCAGTGATTTGTTCATGCTGTACAAAATATTTCATTGGATAGATGACCTCAAGATCATACAAAATCTTTAAGGTGCAATTTCCTAAGTGATAATAATTCCCTGTTCCTTGATCTCGTAACACATTTCCCATATGTGTCTAGGTTCAATGAATCTGGTAACATGTTTCACTCGGTGTGTGTTCACTCAGTATATCATTTTTGCTGCTCGGTAGACATAGAGTGTTACTCGGTAGACAACTCGGTGTATACTAAGCTCTATGACTACTTTTTTCTATAACCGACTGCTCTATACTTACCGACTGCATGATTTGGTAGTAATAACAGACTAGAGTATATAAAATGACTTTGGACATAAAACTAATGGCAACTTAGTAAATAGTAACATATAGCCGCGAGAGTTAGAGAGTAACTCATTTCATACAGTCGTCACTAGCTCTCATGTTTGTTTAATGTTAGCATTTTTAGGTCACAAGCTAGCGACTAGACAGTTTGTGGTTAGGTTTAATGGTTATCGCCATCTCGCGAAGTTAAATGTCTGAAGACCTGATCAAGCCGCGAGCTTGCGAGTGAAGTGCTAGCGGTTAAGAGATAAACAATTTTATGTTGGCGAGTACGCGACAAGGGTTAAAGTTACCACTATTTCCAAGTCGTTGCAGTGACGAGACTTAACATTTTGTGGTTGAGAATTGGTGAGTGGCAATTCAGTTTCCCTCAGTCACTAGATCTCGAGGTTACGAAGGCTTAGCATTTTCAGCTTGTGAGTTGGAGATAGAGAGAGTCGTAAGGGCTTGTCGCTAGGTTACGAGATGCCCTAATGGGCAGTCTTCCAGGCAGAGAGTTGATGACTGTGTGCCACGTGTTTTAATGACTTAAAGTTAATATCCTGAAATTGCCAATATTTATTTTTTTATGGTTTGAAAATAGCTTGAAATCGCCAATATTTTATTTTTTATGGTTTGAAAATAGGTTGAAATCGCCAATGCAAATATTTTTCTGGTTTTAAAAACATTACAATTCTCCCATGCAAATATTTTTTGGGTTTTAAAAACATTAGAATTCGCCAGGATTTTTCATAAACTTTGAGTGATCATGGCTAATTCGCCAATGGAGATTATTATTTTTCTCCGTAAACCGCAAAAATTCGCCAGTAAAATTAAAATTTTCCTCAGAATTATACAACTTTTGCCAAGTTTTAACACCTTGTCCAAGGGGGGGGGGTTCTTAAAGTTTTCCCTGACCATTGGTAGTCTCTGCTACCATATGGTAGCAACATTACCAAACATAAACACTGCAGTCCACAGTCTTTTAACACCGCTTGCTATAATAATATTTCGTTGTTCTTTTTGCAGCGTGGGAAAAATTATAACGATTTTGCTTGTTTTCTTTAAATGTTGATTTAATATATATATATATATATATATAAATATATATATATATATATATATATATATATATATATATATATATATATATATATATATATATATATATATATATATTATAAAAGTATTTTTTTTAATGGTTGTTGTTGGAATGAGCTTTATCCGTGAATTAAGTTAATTTTTAGATGTGATATATATACATAATCTAATATGTGTATATAAGTATATATATTCGACGAATATATAATTATATACTTATATTTATATTATTATATATATTTAATGTGATTTTTATTATTTTAAGAATTGTATTATTTGGAATATTAAATTAAATGATGCTTATGTGAAAGATGAATTATTTTAATATGGGATGTTTTATTTATTAAGTTATTATGATTTTTTTTTCTTGTTCAAAAATAAAAGGGAGAAATTGGTTATTTGAGGTTAGTTTAAATTCTAGCCTTATTAGATTAATGATGACTTTGAATTTATTTTAAAAAGTGTGGTTGTGTTTTGTTAAATTTTAAATGTCGAATTGCAAGTATATAATGATTTTATTGTTTTCAAAGATTGTTTGAATTATGATCTTTAGCAAATTTGGTATTTCTTAGCAAGATCTTATTTTGTTGCAATTCTTGTAAAAGTTTAGTCGTCATGTTGTAGTGGTTGTTGTACCCTCTTGATCAAGTGTTGTCCTTATAACCTTGTTGATGTAAACCATGTTGTGTTATGTCCCATATGGTTAACCAAGGGTTAGTAAGATTGCATTTTCGTCACCTGTATTTTATAGTGGTTATATGGCTGTCAGTATCGCCTTAGGGTTCTTGTAGAGAGACTGTGTTTAGTGGCTTTTGAGTGGGGGCCGCACCCGAAGTGGTTGGCTAGATAACCCCTCAAAAGTGATTTAATAAGTGATAACCTAATAATTGATTAGGGGGTGGGTAGTTCTTAACATTAAATTAGATATTGTAGCCCGCGCATGATTGAGTGCTCGTATAGAATCAAGATGTAGTGGGAAGGCCTGGAATGGCAAACCAACCACCTTGTCTTCATGAAGGGTTGGTAGGGTCTGCATGAGTCTTGGATGGAACCGGGGGTTCGAGAAAGTTTACCAGGATAACCCAAGTTGGGGGCCAAGACCTATGGAGGCCTACCTAAGGTAACTATCTCAAGTCATGCGATGACACTCTCTCTTTAGGGTCACTAGTGTATTGTGATGTTAAGTTCACTTGGAGTATTGTGGAGTCACACTTATATTGTCGATGATGTTTTGCTTGTGCTTGCTTGAGGGTCTTTTGCTATCTCTTAGCATGGTGGGGTGATTCCATTTTGGGATCACATGGTCAGGTGGTAGTGCCACTTCCCATCGGATTTTTGTGTTCATGTCTTCATGCAAGGATTGGCTTCGCAGATATTTTGTGGTTCATGATTCTTGTATCATCTCACATTGGAGATTTTTGTACCTTGAGACCTACATGGTCATTTGTATCAGTGGATTATGTTACCTTGGGATTTGGTAAAGATGTAATCTTATATGTATTATTGGAAGCCATGTAATAGAAGATTTATATAATCTTTGTTTATATGGATGTTTATTATATTAGTTATCTTTATTCAATGTGCAAATGCTTTCTTGAAAGAAATGTATTGTAATACTTTCAATCTTCCAATGATGAAATTTGTTGTATGAATATGATTTATTTGTGTTCAATAGGTAATGATGATAATTGGATAAACCTATAGATAATATCTATACTTTTGGGGGTTTATGATCAAGGCATTGATGGAAACAAATCAAAATCATCTTGAAGGAGATCCAAATCGATCAGAGGTGAGAAAAATTGAAAAATCCAATTTTCGATATTTTGTCTATGTTTCAGTATTTTGTATTTTCGGAGGCCTTCAGAGTAAGATTTGGGGTCGAAACTATTCCCGGTCCCTTAACTTGATAGCCAAAGGCATAGTGTTAAGGGACTGAAACTAGATCTTTTGAAGACCTTTCCAACGGTGTAAGCGGCTTGAGATTTCGAGCATCGAGCAGAAAGTTATGATCACACCAAGTCAAGACCAATTTGTTGTTGTTCACGGGGAGTAGGTACAAGCATGCCACATGTTAGCATGGCGTAGTTTCTCTCATACCCACGGCTTCGCACTCTCTTGAAGGCACGCGGGGGTGCCACGTGTCAACACCGCGGGGTGTTCTACGATGATGAAGGGAAAGAGGACTCCAAGTGCTCCGTCTGCGTGCCACGTGTCGACAAAGAATGGGACCAGAGATTTTTTTTAGCCCATGGATATTTAAAAAGCACGTCATTGTTTCTTTTGGGGGCGAAAGGCCGCAGGAGGCATCGCGTAGTAAAACTAGAGGGCGGGAATTTCCAGGTGGCATCCATGTCACGCGCATGAAAGGAAAACAACAATTACAATTTGGATAGTTGCAACAACCTCCTTGATGGTAATGGACATGCGATGAGCATGCAAAATCTTGTTTGGCTGAAATCATCATTCCAGATCAAAGATTTTTTCATTATATAAGCCCACGGGCACATTGTTAAAAGGGTTCAGAACCTAATTTAAAGATAGACTAATATTCTATAGGATTTTTAGCCTTTAATATGTTGTTTTGTATTTCTGAAGACAAGATAATAAAACTGTGCCCGCGGGCTTTATGATTGCTGATATTCAGTGTGGATTGGATAGGTTTTTGTGCATATGTGAAATTCTGATATAACTTTAGAAATATATGCCTAATACTCTACCGATTAAACTATGTTTTTGCACTTTTTATCTAGTGGATGCATGGTATGTATTGCTTTATGTTAAAAGGAATTTTGGTTATATCTTGATTATGGTTTTGTTTGTGCATGTAGATTGTTGAATGGGCCCCGGGATAACATGTATGTGAAGTTCTTTGTGCTCCTTATTGCATCAAAATTAGTTCGGCGCATCGCATTAAAATAGTTTTGCTTTCAATTTTCCTTTCCTTTCCTTTTCTCCCCCCTAAATGAATGAAGAGTCAGCTTCTAAAATCATGGAGGTCACTCAATGAAAGCATGCAGGTCCCCCATCATTGAGTTTCCCATAAGGTTGTAGTCCTCAAAGCAATTTTAGTGGTCAACATAACCTTAATAATGAAATTTAATCTTTCAAATAATTCTTCATTGGTAACCCTTTAGGAATTCTTGTGTTAAACTTCCCCTTGTGTAATAAACGTGCAATGTAGTAATTAAAGCACTTAATGTGGTTTTTACATTTAAGGATCCTAGTAGGGCATTACACATTGCTTTTCTTGTAGGTTAAATGGTGTGCTAAATACATAAATCATGGTTTTGATTTGCCTTTAAGAATTTCAATATAAATTTGAAGGCAATCCATAAGCAACACACAAGGATGTTCCCATGGCCATCTTAGATTTGCATTTGTAAGTTCGTTGATTATATATTTGACAAATATACCTTTGTAAAATCCCCAAATAATATTTTCCAAGACATTTATTACCTCACAACTACTTATGTATAAAAAAATGTTTTTCCTCAAATCCCTGTCTACTTTAATATTCTCATCTATTGGCAATTATATTGATGATTTGAGGGTTTTCTCAGACACTTTAACCAAGCAAATATGATCCTTGCCAACTTGTGATCAAGATTAATAGATCTAAGGTCATGGTCTTTCTAAGCTTCATTTCTTCTACAATGGGGCCCTTGTGAAGAAAACAACTAAATTTTAGCCTTGCCTTTTGATTAACTTGTTCGTTGAAATGCATATGTTTTTTTTGTTAATGGAATTGCTTGAAATGAAAGTTTTTCTACATTGATTTATTTATTGAATATCCATCCATCCTCCACCATTCATGTCTGATTATTCAATGCCGTACTTAAGTATTCAATGCTCTGCATTTACCTGAGTTGCTTGGAAGGTTGCTGATTTCTGTTACTTTATTTCAAAATGCTGATAGATTTTCTGCACTATAAATGAAATCAAGGGTAAGTTCCATTTGCACGAGAGAAAGGTTGTATTGATTTGGTTTTATTAATAAATCTTTTCAACTTGTCTTGTTTGTGTGCTTAGAATATTATAATAACTAGTCAATTTTTAACCACCACGGATAGGATGCTCATAAATCTTGTATGAGAATTATTTCAATCACATAGCCCAGTATTTTCTTTGAGGAAGTCCTATTTATTTTATCTATGTGATACTAAATTTTTCTTCAGGATTCATCAACTCTCTCTACTTGAGTTCCTTTCAAGATTTTATGAAAAATGTAATGCCCTCCCCAATGCATGTCAACAAATCTTTAAAATGGAAACAAGAAAGAAATGAAAAGAAAAGAAAAGTAATATGATAATTTATTGTGACAATATAGTTGAGAAACACCACCTTTTTGCAATTGTGGATCTTGGTTCCCCACAATCCCATATTTTATCATACACAAACACATCAAATCCGATCATGTACAACATATTGACATTAGCTTGTTCAAAGATAAAACAATATGATGACAAAACATGATTAAAGTTTAATCTACAAAATTAAGATAGTCTGAACTTATAAATAAACTAATAATGTTCTAAGATCTTGTGAGATATGTGAGTTGTATAAGAACAACAAAACAACTTAGATAAGATGCATTTTTTGGGCAAATCCCTCTCATCCCGCAAATTGTAAAGCTCAAAATCAACCTTGATGGCATGCAATTTTCATCTGGATGTCCTAAAAATTTGAGGAATAATACCAATCTGGGTGTGCAAACATCATTCATAAAAATGAAAAATATTAGTAAATGTGCTTTGTTGAAATGTATAGGATAAATGCTAGATCCAGATGAAATTAAAGAGATTGAATTTGACTTAAGTTGGGGGTCCCATGGGAGGGGCTTGGGCTCTATTTTTATGGAAAAGGCAGTCCCATGGAAAAAGAAAAATTTGGCTACACGATTATTTAGAATCTTCTCCTAAGAAGTAGAAGCTCCTACTTTTTAGATTTTCATTTTTGAGCGGGTGCAAATGGGGTGGGGCTGGAATTAGCCCCTACAACTTAGCTATAATTTATGGCACTTGTCAATTATAATTCAATAAAAAAATGATTATTGAAATTGCAGATTACAAAAATAGACACAATTAATCCTTAAATTTAGGAGCTAAATTTTTTAATTTGAATTGCACTATTCATGGGACCACCAACTTCAATTTTTAAGTGGAAGTTTATGGTACCACCCGCTTAAAAAAATTCCTAAAAAATCTCTACAACACCCACTTTATTTTTTAGGAAGCCCCCTCCATGGGACCCCAACCTTACTTATTACAAAGTGCCTTTTATGTCTTGTGATGCCCTTGAAACTCTATCCATTGACAATAGACGAGATTGTAATAAATTAAGACTGAGTGACTCATGTAGGAATTGTGAATCAAAATATGCATTTTTAGCAAAAATCCCTCTCAGCCCACAAATTGTAAATGCCAAAATCAGTCCGATGGCATATAATTTTAATCTAGGTGTCCTGAAAATTTGAGAAAGAATACCAATTTGAGTGTGCAAAAATATTTGAATTCATTCTACAAGTGAAAACGATCCACAACCTTATATAAATATGTCAAAACATTTCACAAAAAATTAAATTTTTCATAAAGCCAAACAAAAAATAAATTACCGAAGTTCTTTGCTAAATAAAACAAAACAACAGGCACACAAACCCAACCTCACAGCACAAATAACATGCAATATGCAATTTTGATCTGGGTGTCTTTAAAATTTGAGAAATAATAGCAATTTGGGTGTGAACAAATATTTTGAATTCATTCTCGAGGTGAAAATGTTCCACAACCTTACATAAATGTGTCAAAACATTTCACAGGACATTAAATTTTTCAAAAAGCAAAACAGAAAATAAATTACCTTAAGTTCTCTGCTAAATAAAACAAAACAACATGCACAAAAGAAAGCGGGGGAAAATGAAAAATGAAGCCTACAAAGGGCATAAATTAGTCTACACAACAAAGCCAGTAATGACTTGAAATATCTTGTTTTCTTGATCACCAAGTGAAGACAGAGCAATGCCTTGAAATGTTAATATATAAATGATAAGACGCGTGACGTGAAGTTATAAATATTAATAAATAAATCACAAGACACATGGTGCAAAGTTTTTTAGGTGGGAGAAAATCTCACCAGAAACCTAAAGGGAATGTTTTTGGCCTAGTCCAGCCTAAAAGCCCACACTAAAGCTTATCAGCTAAAAGAAAAATTAAATTTTAAAAAGTAAAACTACACTCCAAATAAATTATTAAAAATATACCAAAATATACAAAAAAAATTGTTAAAAATAAAATTAAATATTTTAGAAAGGTATATATATATATATATATATATATAATGAATAATTTTTATAATATTATAATAATTATGATTTTTTTAATATTATTATAATTAATAAAAAAAAAAAATCTAAAGGAGATCTATTAGAATGGCTAGTGTGTTTATGAGAGTATGGTATGAATGCACATGTTTGAAAATAGTTTTAAATGCTACCAACTTAATAAGAAAACCTAAACAATATTTTAGTAAAATTCAAAATTAAATATAAGTTAATTTATTTTTGTTTCACCTTTAGTTTTTATCAAGTATCTTAATTACTCAAGGACAAACAATAACGATCAATATTAATATGAATAAGAACATGAACTAAACCAAATAGAAGAATATATCACCCATTCATATGCTATTACATTAAGACATTTTCACTCAAGCAAACATAAAACTAAGCAAAAAGTGACACAATATATAAATTTAATAATTATAATTAATAATGTACATAAAATATCTATTTTAAAAATACATATAATCAACTTTCAAATTCACAACTATACAACCTTTCACAAAAGTTCTTATCTATAAAATATAATTTTAAATAAAAATATTTCTTTAAAAATATTTATTAGAACAAACTTACACCCAATTTTGACACTCAATTATATTATTTTAATAAATTTATAATAATTATGGATGGATAAACGGGAATGAAATTTGTAGGTGAAAAAGAAAGAAAATTTCTTATAAAAATTTACCCTCTCAAAAACATGCATAACAAATAGGCTATAATTACATGATCTACAAGAGTGGAAAATGGTGTCAACACAAAGTACATTTTTTTAATGTCATTCATCTTTTTGTAAGTGTAATAATGTCTTAATATAAATTTGTGGTTTTTTTAATGGAAAATTGAAGTTTTCACCCACACAAACCAATAACAATACAAATAAATGATATTTTAATAATCATATAAAATAAAAATTAAATTTAAACTATAGAAATTTTGATAAAAATAAATAAATTCCTTATATTCATTGGTTAAACTAAGAATGCAATAGTATCATGTCTTTGGTAGGATCTAAAAATGTCTTAAACTACCCTCTAATGCAATTGTGTTTATTTTGATGTAAAACTCAGTTCTATGTTTCCTTTAATGGTGAAGTCTTAAGATACACTTGGATTTATTTTATACATTTTAAATTTGAAGTTTTCACTAAGTTTAATAAATACAAGGCTTTATTTGAGAATCAAATCCTGAAAATAAGATAAGTGTTAAGATATGACAATGGAAGTGAAAAATTTCAAAGAAATTTGATGGTCTCTTTAAGCATATAGGTATTGTTTGGTAGAAAAATACTTTTTATACTCCCCAAAAAAATGGGGTAGAAAAAAGAATGAACTAAACCTCGATGGAACAAGCTAAGAGCATGTTAAGTGTTTCTAAACTTGATAGACTCTCTTGTGAAGGAGTTGTAGGTACTACTTGTTATTTGATCAATAGATCTCTTTGTTTATCTCTTGTTGATAAAACCACGTATGAAGTGTGGATAGATAGAAAGCCTTCAATTTTGTACTTAAGGGTATTTAGTTGTGTGTTTTCTTTTCATACTTCTCAAGGGAAGTGATCTAAATTGAATCCAAAATATTAGAAATGCATCTTTGTTGGTTATGATGAGAATGTAAATTATTATAAGCTTTGAAATCCTCTAACTATAAATATCTTTTATAGAGATGCAATTTTCAAGGAGTTTAGAGATTACACAAATAAAGAACAACCAAAGGAGAAAGATAAGTCTAAGACAATGCATTCTGAGAAAAATATTGAGAAGTAGGTGTAAAGTGGAAAATTGGATCCTAGTGGTTCCCCACCTAGGAGAGAGAAAGGAAACCGCTAGGATGATTTTCACTTGATGCAAAAATGCACTTTACATTCAAAATAGGGATTGATTCCACTAGATCAAAATCCAAGGGAAATAAGGATGTGAATACTAAGTGGATTGCTAGTTATTGAATTATAATTTGCCCTCTTTTGTAAATAGATATGTTGACTATGCAGAAAAGGAAGACAAAATGGATGAAATAAGGAGCTATCTATTTAGGATCACACTGTAACTTCGGATCTGAGATATTTAGACTGATACAGATCTGCCCTGCAAATTTGGAGAAAATTCATCAGGACTGTGCAGAAGTTATGCATGGTCCTCCAAAAAATCCGCGAGTTGAAAAGGGTTTTGCCTTCTCTGCAAATGAAGCCTAAATCTGCAATTATAGCTGCGCACTTGCAACCTACACACAAAAAAGAAGGGTTGTGGATAGGGTTTTCCTTAGTCAAACCTCGGTTGAGGAATCAACCTTAAAAGAAAGTAATTGCAAATACTTAAATGTGAATAATGGAAATCTATACCTTGTAGATCTGCAATTTGCTGATGATGGTTGCTTTGCTTCTTGAATGTAATCACAAGTGTTGCATGAAATGGTATGTAACATGACAAAACCCTAACACACACACACATGCTTGCAAATGAATGTTGTAATGTTACCCCAATGGATGAATGAAGAAGACACATGAAGAATAAGACTTGACGAACGCTTGACGAATGCTTGATGACGATAATGGAAACCTTCAACTTGTTTACCCAATTTTTCGTTTATGCAAATGAGAGGATTAGATCCCCTTTTATACATGTCTTAGAGGGTTAATAATCTCACTGAAGGCTGACATAGGAGAATTAAATCTTGAAAAGAAAATTAGGTTCAAGGGCTGGATGGACCCATTTTAGGGCCACCCAAAGAGGGAGGACAAGGGTGCTACACCCCTATCCAATGGGAACAGGGGTGCCACACCCCTATCCAATGGGAACAGGGGTGCCACACCCCTATCCTTTCCTATTTTGGGGCTTGGATAGGGTCACAAGGTGACAAAAGGGTTTAAACAGGAGGAGATTTAGAAGAATGATGTGGAGAGGGGTCCCAGTTGAGTAGGGAGATGCAGTCGCTAGGGTGAGGACCTAAAATGTGGTCAAAATTGCAAGGGTTGCAATTTAATGATTCTATATTTATTCCCCACTTTAGCAGGAGTATATGGATCATACCAATACTGTTAGTAAAGTAGAAGAAAGAGAGAGATGAATATGAGAGATGCAGAGAAATAACACAAGGAGTATAAGAAATCACTAATATTGAGGAACAAAAGCCCCCAATCTTAGGATCTTAACTCACTCAAATATATGCAAGAGCACACAAGAAAAACAAAACAAGATAAAGCACAAAAGACACATGACAAAAAAAAACACAAGACCAAAAATCAACTAGTCGAAGAGACCTCGATACTCAAATGTCTCAACAACTAATTGGAACACAAAGACAAATGCCATCACATAAACACAAATAATCACATAAAAGAGAAAATTTGACATCATCCATGAACCACCAATAGTAAATTAGTTCATGAGAGGAAGAAAAGAGAAAACATGAATACACACTTTGGTGATCCATGGGAAAAAGAAGAGAGAGAACATGAATACACACTTTGGTGATCCATGAGAAGAAAGGCAAACAAAAGGAACCATGGACATCTGGGTATGTGCACCAAGTTGTGGTACCAAAAGGTGGTCTTAAGATGCCACTTTTTTTCTAAAATCAGCAAAGTCTAAACATCAACGACAAATTGAAGATAGTTACACTCCAAATTTGAAGATGCAACTGTTAGTTGAGATGAGAGGGCGGGGTGAATCATAAAAACTTAATCTTCAATATATTCAATGGATTCTACCTCGGTAGCCTTTACTGATATGCAACTAAGACTGTAAATCATTCAATACTCATAAACAGATACACTTAAACATCATAACACATATAACACCAAATTTAACGTGGAAACCCAAATAGGGAAAAACCACTGTGGGATTTTGGACCCACTAAGAAATATACCCTTCTAGAGTATGCTCGGTTAAAAGAAAATCATGTTAAAGATTACAAACACATTGCTAGATGTGACCCGGTTAAGGGATTTCCCTTATACTTGTTAGAGTCTTGCACTTTGTTAGAAGTGACCTTGTCAAAGGATTTCAAACACTCATTTAGAATGTTACCTTGCTAGAGGGTTTACAAATAAGACTGTTAAGTCCACTCGGTTAAGAGATTTTCTGTTACTTACAAAATAAACAACAATAATAAAATATATCTGCAACTTCACATTTGAAATGCTAAAGTAGATTCTATTTGCTCAAAACAATCTTTTCATACGACTTATCTTGACCCTTGTTGGGCTTGCTGGGCTTCTCAATCTGGTCTTCAATCAGATCTTCAAGCTTCTGTGCTCGGTAAATATTATTGTAGAATCATTGTGCATACATTTTCCCTTATACATTGTTCATCAACAATTCCTTATTTATAAACAATCTCTAACCGCTAAATCTCCTTGATCATATTTCCCATGATCAATCTTAGCCATCAGATCTTCAAACTTGACCAGGTTCAATGTATCCTTCGATCTAAAAAATGTTTTACCTTTCCTTGGAATTTGTGCTAGGTTATTGCGGTTCAATCTGTGCTGTAGATCTTCCTTTTTGATTTTCCATGTCATCGATCCTCAACATACTTCATGCGCGAAATACTAATCATTTATTCATCTCCAGCTCATCAGCATCCTTTATTAAATAATGTTTTTATCCATCCAATGCGATCTATTATAACTCGATTGTTACTCGGTAAATACTGAACTTCACTCGGTAGATATTCTGCCTTCTTTAACCGATATTGATAACCTTAGGGTTTACCGACTAGGTTCTTTGCTCGGTGATATAGTACAGTATTAAACATCATATGTAGGATATCAAAACAATCAAAACAACATGATCTCATCATTTTCTAACTCGGTAATAGTTGCCCATTGAATAACTTATTATTCCCCTTCATTATCACATTCTTTTTGAGTCACTTACCGACCTCTTAATTTTCATCAAAACATACTTCTTAAGATATGGCAACATCATTCTGAGTCAGAAAATCAATTGCTTGACATCAATGATAAAATAATATTATTAAGATAGTAATCATCCTTCTTCAGTTATATCAATGATCTCCAACATCCTTCTCAATATCCTTATTGAAATGCCAACAATCTCATTTTCTATTGTAATGCCAACAATCTCCTTTTCTATTGTAATGCCAACAATCTCCCCCTTTGGCATTGATGGCAAAACCAACTTGATTTGATTCTTCAATTGATTTGGATTCTGATTGCTGTGTCAACTTCTCCAGCTATGTAGATTTCTTCTGAAGTCTTCTCCTCCTATCATTAGTCTTCTCTATTTAGTCTTCTCCCCCTTTGATAACAATGCCAAAGAGAAAAAACTAATTCATGATTTCTTCCTTTGTGAGGTAATATCCTTGCAGTCTCATTCACGGTCAGAACATCTTTGTTGTCAATCACTTTTTATTGTACAACTTTAGGTGACCTCCTAAAGTGTAAAGCATCATCAACTTCATAGATAGTTATTCTTTAGATTCAGAGAATTGATTCTTTCACCGAACTCTATCAGTGAGTACTAGATAGGGGTAGGACCCCTAACTAACTTCTGAGATACTCAAAAGTGTCCCTTGGTAGTGGCTTTGTGAAAATATCTGCTATTTGTTCCTTTGAACTGATATATTCCAGTACAACTTTCTTCTCTTGAACTTCTTCTCTAAGATAATGATACTTTATAGATATATGCTTTGTCTTAGAGTGCATTACCAGATTCTTTGAAATGTTAATGGCACTAGTATTACCACAAAATATAGTTACTGGTTCGGTAACTTTCTCATTCATACCTTCCAACAGTTGTTTGATCCATGCTATGTTGGTACTATTCAATGTTGTAGCGACATATTCAGCTTCAGCTGTTGATAGTGAAATGCATCCTTGTTTCATGCTAAGCCAACTTACTAGTCTATCTCCCAAGAAGAAAGCTCCACCGCTTGTACTTTTCCTATCATCAATGTTTCCTGCCCAGTCAACATCAGTATAGACTTTTAGGTCAAAAACATTCCCTTTTTGATATGCTAAGCCATAATCTTCAGTGCCTTTCAGGTATCTGAAAATTCTCTTGATTGCTGTCATATGTGTTTCCTTGGGATCTACAAAAAATCTTGCAACTATACCTACTGCATATGCTATATCTGGTCTATTATGAACCACATATTGCAACTTTCCAGTCATAGATCGGTAAAGTGTCTCATCAACAGATGCAGATTCATCATTCTTTGATAGTTTACAGCTGGTATTCATAGGAGTACTTACAAGTTTAGAATCCTCCATTCCAAATTTCTTCAGGATTTCCTTTATATACTTGGATTGAGTAATGAAAATCTCATTTTTCATTTGCGGTATCTGTAAACCTATAAAATACTTTATTTCACCGATTAATGACATCTCAAATTCTTTGCACATTTCATTTCCAAAGTTCTTGCATAGGGAGTCATTTCCACAAAAAATAATATCATCAACAAATATGGCTGAAAGCAATATACCATTGTTCTCATCATTCTTCATATACATGTTGTTGTTTTCACTTGTCCTTATAAATCCAATCTTGATCAAATAAGAGTGCAGTCTTTCATACCATGCTCTGGGTGCTTGCTTTAGACCATATAATGCTTTGTTCAACTTACATACCCGATCTTTATTCTTGTGTTCAATAAATCCTTCAGGTTGTTCAATGTAAACTTCTTCTTCTAGTATACCATTCAAAAATGCAGATTTAACATCCATTTGATATACTTTGAAATTTTTGTAAGCAGCATATGCCAACAATTTTCTCACTCCTTCAAGTCTTGCCACAGGTGCAAAAGTCTCACCATAATCAATTCCTTCTTCTTGAGCATAACCTTTGCAAACTAGTCTTGCTTTATTCCGAATGACCTCACCTTTTTCATTCAGCTTGTTTTTGAAAATCCACTTTATACCGATTACATTTTTCTCTTTTGGTCTTGAGACCAATGTCCATGTTTCATTCTTCTTGATTTGATCAATCTCTTCTGTCATAGCATTTATCCAATCTTTATTACTAAATACTTCTTTTACTATCCTCGGTTCAAATTTAGATATCAGACATGTGTTTTGTCTCAATTTGTTCCTTGTCATTACTGGATCATCCTATTCTCCTATAATCTGACTTGATGCGTGATTTCTTTTGACATACTTGGATAATATGGGCTCGGTAAGCTCTATATGATCTTCTTCATCACTCGGTAACTGAGTATTCTCTTCATTTTCTTCATCAACTTTCTCGATAGGATTTCTCGGTTGAACATAAACAAATTCTTCATAATTTTCTGGTTCTTTGGAATTTCCTTCATCATTTCTTTTTGTAAATTCATCAATTTTCATATTTTCACTTTCTACTATTTTGTTAGATGATTTTATCAGACATTTAAATGCTTTGCTTTTAGAAGAATAACCAAGAAATGTTCCTTCATCACTTTTCTGATCAAACTTTCCATTTCTGTCATCTTTGTGAACATAACATCTACTTCCAAATATCTTAAAATAACTTACATTGGGTTTCTTATCATACCAGATTTCATATGGTGTCTTCAAAGTTCCTTTCTTTAGTTGTACTTGGTTCAGGGTGTAAACTGCAGTGCTGATGCTTCTCTCCAAAATGTTTGAGGTACCCTCTTTTCTATCATTAGGGTTCTGGCACAATCTACAATTGATTTGTTTCTTCTTTTAGCTATCCCATTTTGCTGAGGTGTTCTCGGTGCAGACACTTGTCTCTTTATACCATGATCATTGCAAAAAAGGTTAAATTCATCAGAAATGAATTCTCCTCCTCTATCAAATCTTAGACATTTCAACTGTCTTCCTGTTTCTTTTTCAACTCTAGCCTTATACCATTTGAACATTTGAAAGGCGTCTAATTTCTCTTTTAAAAACATAACTGACATCATTCGTGAGTAATCATCCACAAATAATATGAAGTATCTATCTCCATAATAACTTTGAACTTTCATAGGACCACAAAGATCAGTGTGCACAAGATCCAAAATTCCTTTAGAAGTGTAGGACTTACTTGTAAAACTTGACCTTGTCATCTTACCCATCCGGCATCCATGACATATTGCATTCTCTAGTTTTTCCAAGCTAGGTAGACCTCTTACTCGGTGCTTCTTGCTTATTTTGATTAGGTTATCAAAATTTGCATGACAAAACCTTTTATGCCATAACCAGGTATGATCTATGTTAGCATACAAACAATTGTTCTTAGTTGAGTCAAGATGAAATGTATTAGCTTTTGTTTGTGTCTCGGTAGCAGCTAGCTTTCCATGTTTGTCATGAACTTTGACACATCCCTTCTGAAATTCTATTTGGTATCCTGTATTGTTTAGCTATGCTACACTCAATAAATTGTATTTCAAACCGTCAACCCAGTATATATCATCACATTTAGCATTGTCAAGAAGTGTTATGGATCCTTTACCTTTCACCGGACATGGTGCATCATTACCGAATCTTACATAACCTCCGTCATAGTCTTCTAATTTAACAAACTTGTATTTATCACTTGTCATGTGATGTGAGCATCCACTATCTATGATCCAAGAATCATTTTTATTTATGTGAGATAATAGGGATTTTTCTTCATACCTTTCTTCATCTGATCCATCTTTGATGGCCACATTAACAACTTCCTCTGTATCGGTTCCATCAGATTTATCATCGTTGGATTCCTCATCAGCTACTAGGCATGTCTTTCTATCTTTCCATCTGAAGTCTCAGTGTCCTCTGTATTGGTTGTCTTTATGTTTGTCATCTCGGTATTCTCTCTTTTCACTAGATTCTTTGTCAAGATAGTTAGAAGCCATATGTCCTATTCTATCATAGTTAAAACATTTTAAAGGTAGCTTTCCTTTATACTTACCTTTTCCTCTCGGTAACTTGCTGGCTAATAATGCTTCAAACTCTTCTTGCTTTTTGACTTCTTCATTTAGTTTGTGTACCTCTTCCATGTTTTTGCGAAATCTTTCACTTGCTCCACTGTGATTTCTTTTAGTATACTTATACATTCTATCATTGTAATCATTAGATTCATCAATATGAAAAGAACTGAATGCAGATTCAACTTTATTTACCGAAGACCCACTGTTATCAAAATTACTTAACTCAAATGCATGTAGCTTACCAATAGTAGCATCCAAAGAAGCTGGCATGTTTGGTACAGATCTTAATTCATTGATTGCAGAGACTCGAATAGAATAAGCAGGTAGAAGTATTCTAAGCAACTTACTTGTTACATCCTTTTCTTCAATAGTCCCCCCTACTCCTTTGATTTGACTGACAGTCTCCTTTAACCTTGTACTGTATTGGGTTATGTTCTCACCTTCATTCATTCTCATGGATTCAAGTTGACCTCTTAGGCTATCTACTTTTTCTTTGTGAACATGTTCATCACCACCATACACAGATATGAGCTTGTTCCACATCACTTTGGCATCATTGTAGCCTTCTAGGTCATTAAACTCTGAGTCGGTTAATGCAGATGTTATTTCAATCATTGCTTGAATATGTTCTTGCTTTGCCTTTAACTCTTCCATTGTCATCGGGTTGGTGTTGGGTGCTATGTAATCATTCTCCAGATAATATGTTGCATATTCTCCAATTCTTGATAAGTGCAACTTCATCATTTTCTGCCATGTGGAGAAACTAGACTTGTTCAGCTTTCGTGCATCCCTTTTGTACGTCTTCGGATCTTTGCCTCAAGTACCTTTTAACTTTTCTTCCAGAGTCCAAAGCTCTGATACCAGTTGTTAGTTGAGATGAGAGGGGGGGGTGAATCATAAAAACTTAATCTTCAATATATTCAATAGATTCTACCTCGGTAGCCTTTATTGATATGCAACTAAGACTGTAAATCATTCAATACTTATAAACATATACACTTAAATATCATAACACATATAACACTAGATTTAATGTGGAAACCCAAATAGGGAAAAACCATTGTGGGATTTCGAACCCACTAACAAATATACCCTTCTAGAGTATGCTCGGTTAAAAGAAAATCCTGTTAAAGATTACAAACACATTGCTAGATTTGACCCGGTTAAGGGATTTCCCTTAGACTTGTTAGAGTCTTGCACTTTGTTAGAAGTGACCTTGTCAAAGGATTTCAAACACTCATTTAGAATGTTACCTTGCTAGAGGGTTTACAAATAAGACTGTTAAGTCCACTCGGTTAAGAGATTTTCTGTTACTTACAAAATAAACAATAGTAATAAAATATATCTGCAACTTCACATCTGAAATGCTAAAGTAGATTCTATTTGCTCAAAATAATCTTGTCATACGACTTATCTTGTCCCTTGTTGGGCTTGCTGGGCTTCTCAATCTGTTCTTCAATCAGATCTTCAAGCTTCTATGCTCAGGAAACATTACTGTAGCATCATTGTGCATACATTTGCCTACATGCATTGTTCATCAACGATTCCTTATTTATAAACAATCTCTAACCGCTAAATCTCCTTGATCACATTTCCTATGATCAATCTTAGCCATCAGATCTTCAAACTTGACCAGGTTCAATGTATCCTTCAATCTGAAAAATGTTTTACCTTGCCTTGGAACTTGTATTCCTTCCTTGGAACTTGTGATAGGTTATTGCGGTTCAATCTATGCTGTAGATCTTCCTTTTTGATTTTCCATGTCATCGATCCTCAACATACTTCATGCGCAGCATACTAATCATTTATTCATCTCCAGCTCATCAGCATCCTTTATTAAATAATGCTTTTATCCATCTAATGCGATCTATTATAACTCGGTTGTTACTCAGTAAATACTGAACTTCACTCGGTAGACATTCTGCCTTCTTTAACTGATATCGATAACCTTAGGATTTACCAACTAGGTTCTTTGCTCGGTGATATAGTATAATATTAAACATCATATGTAGGATATCAAAACAATCAAAACAACATGATCTCATCATTGTCTAACTCGGTAATAGTTGCCCATTGAATAACTTATTATTCCCCTTATTATCACATTCTTTTTGAGTCACTTACCAACCTCTTAATTTTCATCAAAACATACTTCTTAAGATATGGCAACTTCATTTTGAGTCAGAAAATCAATTGCTTGACATCAATGACAAAATAATATTATTAAGATAGTAATCATCCTTCTTCAGTTATATCAATGATCTCCAACAACCTTCTCAATATCCTTATTGAAATGCCAACAATCTCCTTTTCTATTGTAATGCCAACAATCTCCTTTTCTATTGTAATGCCAATAGCAACAAGAATAAGAGTCAGAGTGCTTCGAGTATACTTTCTAAACTACTAATTTTTATTTAAAATGGTGGAGATTAAGGGCTTGAAAAAGGGGGGCCTCAAAAAGTGGTCCTGTTTTTATGCAAAAAACATAACATAGTGTCTGTTGTGGCCCCCCTAAAATGTTAACTCTTTTTTTGAATTTTTAAAATCGCTTCAGTGAGAAATTAGCTAACACTTTTTAGTTTATGCCAGATTTTTGAGCTAATTTTTTAATGAGTATATGATTTTTTACTAATTTTCGAAGTGGACACATCCTGAAAAAACACAAATTTGAGCGTGCTCCCCCCTAAAATCATTGAAAACCAATCAATTTTTTTTTTTTAAATTGTATATAATGGAGTCTAGTTTCTAAAAATGTAAGTTTTTTCAAAATCTGATGAACGTGTAAAAATCTATACCCAAAATAGTACATGTTGGTTTTTGACAAAAAATAGAGACACTGACAAAAGAAATTATAGATGAAAGACTTAACGAAATCAAAATTTGAAATAAATTACATTGTTGGATAGCTAAGAGGGATCTCAAGTTTACCGCAATATTTTTTTTTAACTTCATTGAAACACGTGCAAACCTGACGGAGAGCACGACCAAAAATATGTCAAAATTTTCAATGTTCTGATAAAAACACGTCTCTAGCCTTAAATGGTCGTCCAAACCTTTTGGTTGGATTCCCAAGGAAAATCCAACCCATAGGTTTGGTGTTTCCCAAAGCAGGCCATTTGGCACATGCCAAATGTGATGAATGGATTTTTCCATTTGGTGTGCGCCAAATAGGGAGAGTGCCAAATGTGTACATAGAAACCCCCATCTCACCTCTCCCTTCTTTATCTCCCTTGCCTCGTAGTTCCATCTCTCTCTATGAACTAGATCTCATATTCTCTCTCTCCCCTTACCTCTTCTCGGACTCCTCATTCTTATAGATACATACTCTTCTTTGTCCCTCCCCTCTCTAGCTCTCACAATTCCCTTATTCTCTTATCCCTCGAGCTATCTCCCTCTTCATCCTTACACCCATCTAATTCTCTCTCTCACCTCTTTCCCTCAGTTTCTTCCTCACTCCCTCCTCTCTCTAGGTCCTAAGGGGTCATACGACACCATATGACTCCTTAGGACACAATATGACCCCTAACGACACCTAAGGGGTCATATGGTGTCCTAAGGGGTCATAGGACACCATATGACCCCTTATGACATCATCTGACCCCTTAGAACACCATATAGTGTCGTTATGGGTCATATGGTGTCCTAAGGGGTCAGATGGTGTCCTAAAAGATCATATAGTGTTCTGTGACCCCTTAGGATACCATATAACCCCTTACATGTCGTTAGGGTTCAGATTGTGTCCTAAGGGGTCATATGGTGTTCTATGACCCCTTAGGACACTATATGACCCCTTAGGACACCATATGGTGTCATTATGGGTCGTATGATGTCCTAAGGGGTCATATGGTGTCTTAAGGGGTCATAGCACACCATATGACCCATTAAGACACAATGTGATCCCTAATGACACCTAATAGGTCATTCGGTGTCCTATGACCCCATAGGATACCATATGACCCCATAGGATACCATATGACCCCATAGGATACCATATGACCCCTTAGGATACCATACACCAATAACGACATCATATTGTGTCCTAAGGGGTCATATGGTGTCCTAAGGGGTCATAGGACACCATATGACCCCTTAGGACACCATGTGACCCCTTAGAACACCATATAGTGTATTTATGGGTCATATGGTGTCCTAAGGGGTCATATGGTGTCGTAACGGGTGATATAGTGTCCTATGACCCCTTACGATACCATATAACCCCTTACATGTCGTTAGGGTTCACATTGTGTCCTAAGGGGTCATATGGTGTCCTATGACCCCTTAGGACACTATATGACCCCTTAGAACACCATATGGTGTCATTATGGGTCGTACAATGTCCTAAGGGGTCATATGTTGTCTTAAGGGGTCATAACACACCATATGACCCGTTAAGACACAATATGATCCCTAACGACACCTAAGGGGTAATATGGTGTCCTATGGCCCCATAAGACACCATATGACCCCTTAGGACACCATACGACCCATAACGACACCTTATTATGTTCTAAGGGGTCATATGGTGTCCTAAGGGGTTATAGGACACCATATGACCCCTTAGGACATCATACGACCCATAACAACACCATATTGTGTTCTAAGGGGTCATGTGATGTCCTAAGGGGTCATATGGTGTCCTAAGGGGTCATAGAATACCATATGACCCCTTACGACACCATACAACCCATAACAACACCATATTGTGTCCTAAGGGGTCATATTGTGTCCTAAGGGGTCATATGGTGTCATATGGTGTCATATGACCCCTAAGGATACCATGTAACCCCTTACGTGTCGTTAGGGTTCATATCATGTCCTAAGGGGTCATATGGTGTCCTATGACCCCTTACGACACCATATGGTGTCATTATGGGTCGTATGGTGTCCTAAGGGGTCATATGGTGTCTTAAGGCGTCATAACACACCATATGACCCGTTAAGACACAATATGATTCCTAACGACACCTAAGGGGTCATATGGTGTCCTATGGCCCCATAACACACCATATGACCCCTTAGGACACCATATGACCCATAACAACACTATATTGTGTCCTAAGGGGTCATATGGTGTCCTAAGGGGTCATAGGAGACCATATGACCCCTTAGGACAGCATATGACCCATAACGACACCATATTGTGTCCGAAGGGGTCATATGGTGTGCTAAGGGGTCATAGGATACCATATGACCCCTTATGACACCATACAACCCATAATGACACCATATTGTGTCCTAAGGGGTCATATGGTGTCCTAAGGGGTCATATAGTGTCCTATGACCCCTTAGGATACCATATAACCCCTTACTTGTCGTTAGGGTTTACATTGTGTCCTAAGGGGTCATATCGTGTCCTATGACCCTTTAGGACACTATATGACCCCTTAGGACACCATATGGTGTCATTATGGGTCGTATGGTGTCCTAAGGGGTCATATGGTGTCTTAAGGGGTCATAACACACCATATGACCTGTTAAGACACAATATGGTCTCTAACAACACCTAAGGGGTCATATGGTGTCCTATGGCCCCATAGGACACCATATGACCCCTTAGGACACCATACAACCCATAATGACACCATATTGTGTCCTAAGGGGTCATATGGTGTCCTAAGGGGTCATAAGACACCATATGACCCCTTAGGACACCATACGACCCATAACAACACCATATTGTGTCCTAAGGGGTCGTATGGTGTTCTAAGGGGTCATAAGACACCATATGACCCCTTAGGACACCATACGACCCATAACAACACCATATTGTGTCCTAAGGGGTCATATGGTGTCCTAAGGGGTCACAGGATACCATATGACCCCTTACGACACCATACGACCCATAAAAACACCATATGGTGTCCTAAGGGGTCATATAGTGTCCTAAGGGGTCATAGGACACCATATGACCCCTTAAGACACAATGTGAACCCTAACAACATGTAAGGGGTTATATGATATCCTAAGGGGTCATAGGACACTATATGACCCGTTAGGACACCATATGACCCCTTCGGATACCATATGACCCCTTAGGACACCATACGACCCATAACGATACCATATTGTGTCCTAAGGGGTCATATGATGTCCTAATGAGTCATATAGTGTCCTATGACCCCTTAGGATACTATATGACCCCTTGCGAAACCATGTGACCCCTTAGAACACCATATAGTGTTGTTATGGATCATATGGTGTCCTAAGGAGTCATAGGACACCATATGACCCCTTAGGACACCATGTGACCCCTTAGAACACCATATAGTGTCGTTATGGGTCATATGGTGTCCTAAGGAGTCATATGGTCTCCTAACAGGTCATATAGTGTCCTATGACCCCTTAGGATACCATATAACCCCTTACATGTCGTTAGGGTTCACATTGTGTCCTAAGGAGTCATATGGTGTCCTAAGGTGTCATAGGACACCGTACAACCCATAACAACCTCATATGGTTTAGCATATTGGGTTATAGGGTCTATGGTTATTGTATAGGGTCGAGGATTTAGCATATTTGGTCATACGATCTAGGGTATTTGTTATAGGTTTGAAATGGTTTAATTTTTATGGTTGTGGCTATCAAACTATAGGGTATAGAGTATAGATTATAGGGTATAGAGTATAAATTTATGAAAGGTTAAAAAATTTCAATGGAAGTCAAATGAGCTGCACTAAAAAATGGTTATATGGGACCCTTGACCCGTGATCCAAGCCCACATTCTCTCATAGGGTGCATGCCTTATAAGGCGCGCACACTATATGGTGCGCACCTTATAGGCTTGGTGTGCCAAGCCTAAGGCTATAAGGTGCACACCATGGCTCAACTAGTTCTAGGGGCGAGATGGGTATATGCACGAAGTTGTGGTACCAAAAAGGTGCCACACATTAAAAAAATGAAAAATGCTCATAAGGCGCACACCTTATAAGGCGCGCACCTTATAAGGTGTGCGCCTTATGAGCATTTTTCATTTTTTTAAAGTGTGGCACCTTTTTGGTACCACAACTTTGTGCATATACCCATCTCACCCCTAGAACTAGTTGAGCCATGGAGAAAAAAGGACATGGAAAACTAGCCCCTAGATTTTATCTAGGTGATCCATGTAAGGGAGGAGAGTGAGAACATCGTTAGTTCCACTCAACCTTGTGCGCGTGTGTACAAATGAGGTTGAAATCACCTCATATGCTCAAGTATGCTACAAATTGTACAAGATGTATAGTACTAATGTCAAAAAAGTGATAAAATCTCGCTCTAAGAGGCTGCCCTCTAGTTCCGAGAATATCCCACTATATAAGAGAAAAGTAGCAACATCTCACTCTAAGAGGCTGCCCTCTGGTTCCAACAATGACCCACTATATAAGAGATATAAGATCTAGTGGAGATGAATGTAGAATAATATCCAAAGACTCATATGTCTCCTCAAAAGATAAAGAGACCTCCTCCAAGTGTTGTACAAAAGTATCCACAATCATGTCAACCTCTAAAGATTGATCATTTAGAGAATTCACAAGAGGGTCAGAGTTATCCCTCGCAACAATCAAAGAAGGATCATCTTCATCAAAGAGAAGATGAATGTCATCAATGGTGTCTCCTAAATCTACATATCCTGAGAGTAGACAAAAAATAATGCACTGTAAAAAAAAATGGCACCTGAAAAGGAGTTCGTATGAGCCTAAATGGAGACCTGGAAGTTGCAGAAATGAGGATTTGATAGGTACACTCACCAAAAGCTGAGAATTATTAAAAACTGTCCATCAAAATAAGAAACCAATTCTACCACGTGAAAGTACACAAAATTCTAGCCCATTTCAAAAAAAATTGCACCAAAAAAGGAGCAAAAATGAGCAAGATATGGCCATTTGAAGTTGAACTGCAAAATCAAAAAGCTCAATGAGAGGGGCCTGCAAAATTTTTGAAAAAATGATGACATCAGCGGACTGCGGGGTTAAATTTGACGATCGTATGACCGTCGCCCAAACTTCATGGCTGACTTGGCATTGACTATGCAAGTGATTTGGTAGGTGATGTGGCAGCCAACTGGGCTGCTGACGTGGCAGGATGATTTGGCAGCCAACTGGACTACTAATTGTGAGCTGCTGACATGGCGCTAACTGTGCGCTGCTGACTGGGCAGAAGGTACGGATTCCAAAAACAATTTCCAAAAAATTTTCAAACTTGAAAATAATTTTCAGAAAAAAAATATTTTTTATTTTTTATTTTTTTGAAAAAAAATCCGAAAATTTCGTACCGTACTGCCCAATTTGTGCAGAAAATTTCCTCCACACCCAAAAATCAATTTTTGCCAAAATAGGTCGAATTTATACTTGATTTTTATGGAAACAGCCTCCCGAATGCAATGGTGAGGTTGAAAAATGCTCTAAGATGCCTCCAAAAAATGCAGTCCCTCAGATCCAAAAATAGAAGCCTTCCACGATGTCTCCAAAAACCAATCAATGAAGCCCCAATAGCTCTAATACCATGTGAGATTTTTCCAAGATCAAGAGCTCAATGAAAATTACAATAGAGATAAAATATAGGATAAGAATAAACTATATTCTCATCAATAGATAAATGATCAATTGTTCCCAATACATACAATGTAGATGAGCCTGCTTATATAGGCAAGGCTAGGGATATGTGAGCACACAAACATGATATGTGGCTCAATAAGAAACAAGGGTAGGTAGGAAATAGGTGTGGGTAGGTAGGAGAAACAATATAATAGTCCACATGAGGTGGATCACCCATTGAATGTGAAGTGTAACAACAAGATCAACACCATAAAAGGTGGAAATTCTCCTACACACACTATCCCAATGTGGCACAAACACCCAAGTGTCTCATACCCAAACTACTATGAAATGCATTTCCTAAGTAAACTTAAGTAAGTGTAATAATATCCAAGATGAATAATTATTTACACCAACAATAATGCGTGAGAGAACTATAATACAAAAGGAGCAGTGTGGGTGCCCCCCCTTAAGATGTCAAAGTATTTTAATGTTGATATCTTAAGAAAAGTAGAACAAGGATATCTACCTTCAACACAAAGAAGATATCCATTATGAACAATGTCATAAATACAAGCAAGAGAGGGCATACTCTTAAAGAAAGGATAAGATAGTTGAAAAGAGATATCTTTCTATAGGTGTAAAGGAAATCCTTGGAGGAGAAGAGATCTTTTCTCAAAAGACATCTACCTACAAGAGGAGTTGTCTTAGACAAAACTAACATCTTTTAGAATGAAGTGCAAAAGAGAACAATAATTTAATCCTTCCTCCTATTGCTAGGTGAAATAAATTATTGATGAAGGATGACTCATTTTTTATCCCAACAGAGGAGGGTGAATTTATTATAGATGTAAATTATGAAGTAGTAAAGGGGTTATAGTCAAGGACTTACACCTCTTGTATAAGAGAGAACCCTTGAGAAAACAACAACAATCTCACACAAGGAATGACATCAAGTAATAAAACTCAAACCATCTGTAAAATAGGAAAGAGTGTATCCTTATATATATATATATAGAGAGAGAGAGAGAGAGAGAGAGAGAGAGAGAGAGAGAGAGAGAGAGAGAGAGAGAGATCATTTCCCCCCCAAGTGTAGGGACAATGAGAAGAGCTTACACAATCTTCTAGAGATAGATTAAACATAAGCAAAAACACAATGTCCTTACATGAATGCATGCAAGAAAAGACATTAGTAGATGTAAAATACATGTCTCAAGAAGTGGTAATCTTATAAGAGAAGAGAGAAAGGGCATCACATATTCCCAAAGGGGGATTAGTCATAAGAACATACCATTGTAAGAAATGATAATCACATATGAAAAATACAGCCCCTAAAGGAAATAATGGTAAATGAGATAGAAATAAAATAGAAAAGATCGAAATCCTTGCCCCCCAAGTGAGAATAACAAGGAGAAGCATTACACATCTTCTAATGGTGGTTATTTTCAAGCGATATTGGTGCAGGAGCACCTAGGACTTAGGCTTATAGGTTTTTCTCAATTTTGTCTTGTACTAACCTTATCCAAGTTAGGTACTTAATAAGGACTCCAGGAGGGTCCAAGAGTTGGTGTGAGGAGTCAAATGTAGGCCTAGTTGAGTTAGGTTCTTCCTAGGTTTGCATTTTGTGCATAGGTAGTGGTTTGAGTAGGAAATTGACCTTCTTGATGGTCAAAAGTGGAAAAAATTGGTATAGGAATTAGGGAGGGTTAAAATACTCTTAGGAATGCTTTAAAAGTCATGAGTAATGACTTAGAATAGGTTTCATGGATTAGAAAAGCAAAAAGTGAAAAAAGTGCAAAGTTGCAAAAGTTGTCATGACAACTTTTGAAAGTTGTCATGATAATTTTTGTCCTAAATTGCTTAGCGATGGAGTTAGGGATAGCCCAAAACCATAGAATGCCTCCACACATTGGGAAGACTATAAAAACCTTCTCTTTCATGGTTACCAAGGTTGGAGTTTTGTTTTTGTAAGATCAACAATCTGAAACTACTCATTTTCGGACTGTTTGATACTATTTTGGCTTACTTTGCTCATATTGTAAATACAAATGGACTGAATCCATTGATCCAGTAATGGATTGAGGTTTTTTGGAGTGTTTTTGTGTCATCTAATTCATTTCAAGCTTTGTAGTTAGGTTGTGTTAGTGTTTTCATTGCTTAGTTTGTAAACAACCAGTTTTGGCTTGTACATAGCAATTTTGTGTAAAATGGTTGCCCCATGAATTCCCTCCGTGATACCATCATGCCATGTTGGGAAATGGAAGGAAACCACTTGTATAGTGTATAGATGCAGGGACAAGTTTTGGAGATGAAGATTAACATGACTGTCACCTTGTTCTAGGCGAGTCCACGAGCAACCCGACTAGAGGAGACAGGGTGAATTTGGTGTGTAAAGTGTAGGGGTGAATGCAAAACCACAATATAACCTTTTGGAGGGGTCCATGAAGTTCATACAGAGTTTCCTATTCAAGGGGAAGCCTTGAAAAAACCATTTGGTGCTCATTTTCCAAACTTGACCAGTCACTGCTGGTTAGGAGGCCTAGAAACCCTTCAAAACCCTCATTTTTGGGTTAGGGCATTGTACGGTGAGTTGGGAAACCAAAAACACCATAATAAATTGGGGTTAGCTGAGTGTTTTAAGAAAAACCAATCTTGTTGTAGGGTCTTTTGGACCGTTTTCCCCTAACCCTAGAAAACCGGATTTTGGAGGCCTAATAGGGGCTCAATCCTTGTAGCCCTTTTCTAGGCAAAATAGTGAAATCACTAAGAAAGCTAATGGATGAAAACCTCAAATGGACCCAAAAGGTATTCAAATCATGTTAGAAAATACCTCCACACCTCTACATCAACTCACAATAGTAGGAGGTCAAATTGACAAGTTGAAGTCAAGACAACCATAATGAGCACATGGGAAACACTGTGAATTGTTAGGGTTCCTAATTAAATACTTGAAGCAAACACCTTGAGATTAACAAGAAGCAAGCCCTAGAAGAGATTGAGAAGGACTTGGATGTCTTAGAGCATAGTTAGACCTGGAGAGTTGGTGGAATTGAGCAACACCAACTAGATGAAGTGTGAGCAAGCTAGGTGAACCCCATCAGATATGCCTTCCTAATGGAACAAATCCTCTCAAGAAAGGGACATGTACTTCACAAGAAATAATTCCATGCTAGGGGGGATATCATACTTTTGAATAAATGAAACCATAGAAGAGGTAAGTTTTCCAAGAGAATGAAGGCAAGAGAAGAAGTGGATTACTAATTAAAGATTCTCTTCTCCTAGCAAAGAGGAAAACCAAAGAACAATTATATACTCATATAAGAATAACTCTATGCAAGAAAGGAGATATAATAATGAATAATGCATGAAGATAGAGATAAATCCATAGAAAGAAGAAGGAAAGTGAACTTTATGTTGCTACCTCAAGGTATTTAAAATTGAAATAACACCACCACAAATGATAAAGATCCCCCAATTAAGTTGGCTACTCATGTCATAGGGTGAAGAGAAACATGAAGATAAAAGAAGTGCTAAGGCACTATGTTTTCACCAAGAAATACAACTATATCTATTGTAAGACAAATTCGCGTAAGATCATATTGCTTTTGAACAAATTTCTTAAATGCATGACATTTTTCAAGAGACTGCATTCTCTCTAGCTAGCTTGTCACATTCATCTGTCATGTCTTGTAGGGATTGATTATCAATGCTCTTTTCTTCTTTCTCCTTCAGTTTGTTCATCAACTCCTTTCTCTTTTCTCTAGATGTCCTCACTTGATCTTTCAATGTCTCAATGAAGTCTTTAGTTGCATTCAGGTTTCTTTTTCAGGGAACTTACTTCTTTTCTTGTTGCATCAAGATCTTCAAGTGCCACACTAAGTTGTCTCTACGAACCAGAGTCCATTGATTCAATATTCTAGATATTCCTCAAGTTCTTAGACTTCTTTCGAGGAACTAGGCTCTAATACCAATTGTTTGAATCAATGAACACTGAGAGGGGGCGTGAATCAGTGTTTTACAATTTGCAGACTTATTAAGTTAATCCTTAAATCATCAAACGCATATGAATGAAAACAAAATGTAGAAACATAAAGTAAACAAACACACAACCATAACACCAATATTTTTATGTGGAAAGCCAAAAAGGGAAAAACCGCGGTAGGATTTGAACCCACAATATTATTACATTATGACCAAAAGTATTATTATATTACAAAAGGGGAATGTACTTGCATTTAGGCACAATGCTTAGAGCCCATTGCTCAATTATAAAGGGGCTACAACCTAGAGGAAGGATCACTACCTTATAGGCTATTAAAAATGATTATAATGATGAGTGAACCAAAGTATAGCATCTAATATGCCAAAAAGCATTTTCGATTAGGCTCAAATCAACCTCTTCAACTATTCTATCTCTTTGCTTTATTTTCCTACATTGTCATACACTGTAGCACCAAAATATTCAATTGCATTCACCAACCTTGAAAATTTTCTCATACATTCTTCCCTTTCTCTTAGCATGCATCAAAATGATCAACCAAATTGATCTTATATATTTACACCAACAAAAAGAATCATTAACCATGTTGGCTTCTAAAAACCACATAACATGTAACATGAAACGTGTATCACCAAGTTGGCTTAATCCATCCACAAATCCAAAAATAGACCAAAAATAGATGATAATAAGATTCCCATAAGTCGACCCAATCACCTTTAACATGAAACCAATCACCGAAATCAACCCTAAGATTTTGCAACATATGGTACACCAAAATAGCTCTACTCTAACTAAATTATCGGATACTAGACTTCTAAATTTACACACAAATCAACACTGGATATCAGGATCATGAAATAATTTTCCTTGATCCTAGAATCAACTACCTTAATCATTGTAAGCAAAATTGTCCAATCAAAATCAAGATATGCACATTCCACTAGTTACTATGTTCCACCTTCCAGACTTATGCCTTATGAAAAAAATAACGTGATAAACCAAGTCTATGTACACTAGACGTGATTTCTGAACTAAGTTACCATAAATGACAACCTCGAAGAATCTCTCATGCATCAATCTTTACCAGAACAATATCTCTTGCCAATAAGTTATCCAACTCAACCCACTCCCAAACAAACATTGGTGGATGGAATAAGATTAGGACACATCACCCACTCAATCTAGCAACGTTCAAATTTAATCATCAACAAAAATGACCATTAAAAAATGTCCAAAAATGAATAAAAAACCAACACTTAAGGTTCCACAACATGCCTAACCCTTAGGGTGTTAGACATAATTGAAAGATAACTGGGAGGGGGGGAGGGGGGATGAATCAGTTGTCATAGATTACAAGAATATTTAGTAATTAAAACTTTAATACCGGAACCCAAAACATTAATACTGGAATGCTTAAACCAAATACCGAAATAGAAGTTAAACCAATTAAGCATAAATAATAATTAGAGAATAAACACCATCCACATGACACTAAGATTTATACATGGAAAACCCAGTAAAGGGAAAAACCATGGTTGGAATGCCCACAGTCAGATAATATTTCTGCAGTAAGTATGTGAATTACAATTGAGGGGCCTACACTTATAGGAAGGCCAACAACCTAGAGCGCACTGCTCATCATAAAAGGATTCTCATCGAGTACATAGAAATCCTCTGCTTGAATGATATTACATTATTCACACATTACATATCCATATCCCATACCATGATGATCTAAAATGAGATCTTACATCATATATATACAAACCCTCGACCATAAATAATCATGTCGGCTACTAGATAATAAACCAATTACATAATTACAAAACATGTCGACCTTAGACCAAACAAGTACTATCCAACCCATAAGACATCCCAAAAACACATCGAAAGGTCCAATCCACACGTTAAATTAAGCCAACCCGTAACCTAGATACTGTTAGGTCCCATAGACAACTGAGGGGGGGGGGTGTGAATCAGTTGTCTAATACTTTTAAACCAAAAATCACTTACACAAATTACTGCTTAGTACTGGTGAAATAGTTTGTGATACTGGTTAACTGATAAATGCAATACTGGTAAAGATTAATGCATAAAACAAAAAGACAAGATCATCCACAATACACAACACCAATATTTGGATGTGGAAACCTTGTAAGGAGAAAAACCACGGTGGGAAAACTTACCCACAATCAGATGATACTTCTGCAGATAGTAAGTGTACATAAATGGGGTCTGCACATGCAGAAAGGCCAAGTGCCTAGAGCTCACTGCTCAAACACAAATGGGAGTCACACTGACTACAGTTGGATGGTTAAATCCAATAAGAATGTACTGCACAAAATAGCATCTTCATATGTTGGATTCAGTACCGGTGTAATGCTGATATGCTTTCACAAAACCCTAGCTTTACCTTCATATGATGTCTTCATGTATAGCTCTGCTTAATCTCGCACATACTTTCACACACAACCTTCTTCGCATTCCACACTTGATCTTACAATTAAGATCTTACATTTATACCATAACCTAAGACCAATTTTAGTAGGTCGGCTCTACAAGATATTACAATAAAAACATTTTACAAATAATATAATAACCGATGCAATAACCGATTAAACATGTCGGCTTAAAGCATTTACAACAATAATTAATCATCTCCATAGTGTGCCATGCTATTCTGGAAAAGATAAACTTGCCGGTGTAACCCTAGGTAACCCTGGACCTATTTGCCGATAAAAGCAAATATGCAAATATGAATATACCAATGATTAATTCTTCAAAACAAAGTGTCCATATGATGTCTTCAATATTACCAGGTGTCTTCCATATAATTCCAAGTGTCGGTGATCATTATATCCTGTCGGTGAACCATATACCTATAATTGTGCAATAGTTACTTGCTTGCCAATGAATGCTACTGGATCTCCAAAGTGCTAGTGTTTTAGTAGGTGTTGACATCAATGAAAAAACCATACCAAAATACCAACAATCTCCCCCTTTGGCATTGATGGCAACACAAGATGGAAAAACCATCAAAGTGCCAAAACAGAATTGCCAAGTATCAAAGATCAACAATCTCCTAAATAACAATCTCTCCCCTTGGGAGCAACATGTGATTTCAAAAGTTTCTCCATACCAATCTTTCCTCAAAAGATAATAAAGATAATGCGTTTTTCCATAGATATCTCTCCCCCTTTGACATCAAATGCCAAAGTTACAACATACCAATTGTTACATACAAAATACCAACCAGTTTTATTATACCAACTACTCCCCCTGAGAAGTAGCTTCCTCATCAAAGACTGAAGTAAAAGATTTCTCTATAAATTCTGTTGGTTGATGATAATCATCAATTATCTAAGTCTCTACCGGTGGTGGTATGACTCCAAGCTGATCTTTGAGATATTCAAAAGTCTCCTTAGGCAAAGGTTTTGTGAAAATATCTGCAAGTTGTTCTTTAGTATTCACATAAACCAGTTTTATCTCTTTTTCTTCAACTTTTTCCCTTAGAAAATTCAGTTTGATAGAAACATGTTTTGTTTTAGAATGTAATACCGGATTCTTAGATATATCAATTGCTGCAGTGTTGTCACAATAGATAGTTATAGGTTCTTTGCATTTTACCTTGAAATCTCTCAACATTTGTTTAAGCCAAAGTAACTATGTACAGTTAGTTGCTGCTGCAACATATTCTGATTCTGCTGTTGATAAAGATGTACAACTCTATTTCTTACTCAATCAAGAAACTAATCTCTTTCCAAGAAAGAATGCTCTGCCGGTGGTGCTTTTTCTATCATCCACATCTCCTGCCCAATTTGCATCTGTGTATGCACATAGATCAAAATTTTCATCTCTAGGATACCATAATCCAAGATTTGGGGTGCCTTGTAAGTACCGGAAAATCCTTTTTACTGTTGATTCATGATTTTCTCTAGGATTACTCTGAAATATTGAAACAATACATACTGCATTCATAATATCAGGTCTAGTTTGTGTCAAATACAGTAAACCTCCTATCATAGATTTGTACCTAGTTGGATTCACAGGTGTAGATTCATCCCTTTGTGATAATTTGTCATTTGTTGTCATAGGTGTGCTTACTGGTTTAGAGTTATCCATTCCTAATTTCTTAAGCAACTCTTTTAAGTATTTTGATTGACTCAAAAATATACCTTTTTCAGTCTGTGAAATCTGCAATCCTAAAAAGAATCTTACTTCACCAATCATAGACATTTCAAATTCTTTCTGCATTTTGATAGAAAAGTCTTTACACAATCCATCTTCTCCTCTAAATACTATATCATCAAAAAAAACTTCAATAGCCAAGATGTCATCATTAGTCACTTTATAGTATAAGTTACTATCAGCATTACCTTTAGAAAAACCAATCTTCAAAAGATACTTATCCAATCTTGCATACCAAGCTCTTGGAGCTTGCTTCAATCCATATAAAGCTTTCCTTAACCTGCAAATCATATCTTTGTCATCTATCAAAGAAAATCCACCAAGTTGTTCAATGTAAACTTCCTCCTCAAGATCTCCATTCAGAAATGCACATTTAATATCCTTCTGATATACTTTTTAGTTCTTATGTGTTGCAAATGCCAAGAATAATCTGACTGCCTCAATTCTGGCTACTGGTGCAAAGGTTTCATTGTAATCAACTCCTTCTTTCTAAGAATATCCCTTACACACTAGTCTTGCTTTATTTCTGACAACCTTACCATCTTAATTAAGTTTATTTCTAAATACCCATTTGGTTCCAATTACATTTTTATCTTTAGGCCAGAGAACTAATGTCCAAGTATTATTTTTCTCAATTTGTTCTAATTCTTCTTCCATAGCATTAATCCAAAATTTATCTTCACATGCCTCATTAACAGATGATGGTTCAATTTGAGAAATAAGACATGCCTCTTCATTTGCCAATCTTCCTCTTGTCATAACTCCTCTATATTTGTTTCCAATTATCTGATCTTCAGAATGATTCAATCTTACATACCGGGGTGTCTTTGTTTGCTGTTGATCCGGAGTTACTATGGAATCTTCAGATGATACTGGTGTAACTGGATCTTCATTCTGTGTTGGTGGATTCAGTGTAGATTCATTTAACAAAATTTCTGTTACCAGTTCAAAGTCCATAAACCTTGAAGTTCCTCTGAATTGTTCATCAATTTTTGCAATTGTACTCTCAACAATTTTCTAAAATCTTTTGTTAAAACATCTATATGCTTTACTCTTAGATGAATAACCTAAAAATATTCCTTCATCGAATTTTCCAATATACTCATCTCTTCTAATGTAACATTTACTTCCAAGTATTCTGAAATATTTAAGAGTAGGAGTAATACCAAACCATAGTTCATGAGGGGTCTTACCAGTTTCACCTTTGATGTGAACTTTGTTAAATGTATGGACTGCTATGCTTACTGCTTCTCTCCAATACACATGTGGTAAATTTGCTTCTGATAACATAGTTCTTGCTACATCCAAGATAGTTCTATTTTTCCTTTCAACAACTCCATTTTGCTGAGGTGTCTGAGGTGCTGATAGTTGTCTTCTGATTCCATTCACTTCATAGAATGTATTAAAGTCTTTAGATGTGAATTCTCCTCCTTGATCTGATCTTAAACATTTGATTTTCTTACCGGTTTCATTTTCAACCATTACTTTGAATAGTTTGAATTTTCCAAGTGCTTCTGATTTTTCTCTAAGAAAAGTAACCCAACACATTCTAGAATAATCATCAATAATTAGCATGAAATACCTATCACCTTGTAAGCTTTTAGTTCTAGCTGGACCACATAAATCTGATAGTTTTGATACTAAATGTAAGTACAGATCCAATAGCCAAAAAGATGAGAGGGGGGGGTGAATCATACAAACTTAATCTTCCATAAAAACATCAGATTCAACCTCGGTAACATATACTTCAGTAATATAACCAAAACTGTTAAACATGTAAACTCAAAAGCATATAAACATCTTAAACCTCATAACACTAGATTTAACGTGGAAACCCAAATAGGGAAAAACCACTGTGGGAATTCAAACCCACTAAGAAATATACTCTTCTAGATTATACTTGATTAAAAGAAAATCCTGTTAAAGATTACAAACACATTGCTAGATGTGACCCGGTTAAGGGATTTCCCTCAGATCTGTTAGGATCTTCACCTTGTTAGAAGTGACCTTGTTAAAGGATTTCAAACACTCAATCAGAATGTCACCTTGCTAGAGGGTTTTACAAATAAGAATGTTAAGTCCACTCGGTTAAGAGATTTTCTATCACTTTCACAAAATAATAGTAATAAAAATCTATCTGCAACTTCATATCTAAAATGCTAAAGCAGATTCTTATTTGTTCAATACAATCTAGACATAGAAATAATCTTGTCCATCTGCTGGGCTTCTATACTCTATTATTCAAATAGGTCTTCAAGCTTCTGTGCTCGGTAATCACTATGTAGCATCCCTATGCATACACTTGGCCGCATACATTGTTTATCAACAATTCCCTATTTATAAACAATTAGCTAACTGCTTAATCTCCTTGATCACATTTCTCATGATCAATCATAGCCATCAGATCTTCAATCTTGTCTAGGTTCAATGCATCTTTCGATCTGAAAATGTTTTACCCTACCTAGGAACTTGCATATATTTCTTGGAACTTGTGCTAGGGTATTGCGGTTCAATCTGAACTGTAGATCTTTATGCCGACTTTCCTTTGCCATAGATTCATTAACAAACTATATTTACGACATACCAATCATTTAATCAGTTCTAGCTTATCAGCTTCCTTCATTAAATAACGCATGTAAACATTTAATGCATTCTGTTATAGCTCGGTTACAACTCGGTAAATACTAAACTTTACTCGATAGACATTCTGCCTTCATTAACCGATAGCGATAACCTTAGGGTTTACCGACTAGGTTCCTTGCTTGATAACATAGTATAGTATTAACCTTACAATTTACAACATATGTATGATGTCAAAACAATCTAAACATCATGATCTCATCATTGTCTAACTCGGTAATAGTTGCCCATTGAATACCTTATTCATCCTCTTATTCATCATAATCTTTCCTGTGTCTTTTACCGACATCTTTATATTCTTCAAATCATACTGAATTAGAAAATCAATTTCTTGACATCAATGACAAAATAATAATATCAAGACAGTGAACATCCTTAATCAGTTATATCCATAATCATTAACAACCTTCTCAATATCCTTATTGAAATGTCAACAATCTTTCATTGTCTATTATAATGCTATATTGCCAACAATCTCCCCCTTTGGCATTGATGGCAAAACCAATTGATTTGACCTTAAAAGATTCAGATTGATGTGATTCTGAAATGCTGAAATGCTCTCCCCCATACATTAGACTTCTCCTCTTTTCTTATTCTTCTTTCCAAACTTCAGTCTTCTCCCCTTATATAAGTCTTCTCCCCCTTTGACAACAATGCCAAAAAGTAAAGAACTAAAACATAATTTCTTCCTGTATGAAGTGAATTCCTACTGAAATGTGTCAATTTAGTCTCGGTCAGAGCATTTTGTCTTCAATTCTTGTATAATTTCCTGTACACCTTTAGAAAAGATCCTAAAGTGTGTAAATCAACATCAACTCCCAAAAGATATTCGATAGAGTCATCAGATTGATGCTTTCACCAAACTCGGTCAGTGAGTAGAAGATAGGGGTAGGATGCCTAACTTACTTCTGAGATATTCAAAAGTGTCCCTTGGTAGTGGCTTGGTGAAGATATCTGCTATTTGTTCCTTTGTGCTAACATACTCCAGCACCACTTTCTTCTCTTGAGCTTCTTCTCTAAGATAATTATATTTGATAGAGATGTGCTTTGTCTTAGAGTGCATAACAGGATTCTTTGAAATATTAATGGCACTAGTATTGTCATAGAATATAGTTACTGGCTCGATAACTTTCTCATTTATACCTTCCAACAGTTGTTTGATCCATGCAATGTTGGTAGAATTCAATGTTGCAACAACATATTCAGCTTCTGCTATTGACTGTGAAACACATCCTTGTTTCTTGCTAAGCCAACTCACTAGTCTTTCTCCTAAAAAGAAAGCTCCTCCACTTGTGCTTTTTCTATCATCAATGTTGCCTGCCCAATCAGCATCAGTATAAACTTTTAAATCAAAATCATTTCCTTTCTGATATACTAAGCCATAATCCTCTGTGCCTTTCAAGTATCTAAAAATTATTTTGATTGTTGTCATGTGTGTTTCCTTAGGATCTGCAAAGAATCTTGCAACTATACCTACTACATGTGCTATGTCTGGTCTGCTGTGAACAACATATTGTAGTTTTCCAATCATGGATCGGTAAAGTGTCTCATCAACAGATGCAGATTCAGCATTCTTTGATAATTTACAGTTGGTAGTCATAGGAGTACTTACTGGTTTTGAATCCTCCATTCCAAATTTCTTCAAGATTTCCTTTATGTACTTGGATTGAGTAATGAAAATCTCATTTTTCATTTGCAGTATCTGTAAACCTATAAAATACTTTATCTCACTGATTAATGACATCTCAAATTCTTTGCTCATTTCATTTCCAAAGTTTTTGCATAAAGAGTCATTTCCACAAAATATAATATCATCAACAAATATGGCTGAGATCAGTATTCCATTTTCATCATTCTTCATGTACATATTGTTGTTCTCACTTGTCCTTATAAAACCAATCAATAAGAGTGCAATCTTTCATACCATGCTCTAGGTGCTTGTTTCAAACCATATAAAGCTTTGTTCAATTTATATACCTGATCTTTATTATTGTCTTCAACAAATCCTTCAGGTTGTTCAATAAGAACTTCTTCTTCTAATATTCCATTCAGAAATGTAGATTTGACATCCATTTGATATACCTTGAAGTTTTTGAAAGCAACATATGCCAACAATGTTCTTACTCCTTCAAGTCTAGCAATAGGTGCAAAAGTTTCACCATAATCAATTCCTTCTTCTTGAGCATAACCTTTGCAAACTAGTCTTGCTTTGTTTCGAATGACCTCTCCTTTTTCATTTAGCTTGTTTCTGAAAATCCACTTTGTATTGATTACATTTTTTTCCTTCGGTCTTGGGATTAGTGTCCATGTGTCATTCTTCTTAATTTGATCAATCTCTTATGTCATAGCATTTATCCAATCTTCATTGTTAAATGCCTCTTTCACTATTCTTGGTTCAAATTTAGATATCAGACATGTTTTCTGTCTCAGTTTGTTCCTTGTCATCACTGGATCATTCTTATCTCTTATAATCTAACTTGGTGCATGCTGTCTTCTGACATACTTGGCTAATACAGGCTCAGTAGGCTTTGTATGATCTTCTTCATCACTTGGTAATTGGATATTTTCTTCATTTTCTTCAATAGTTTTCTCGGTAAGACTTGTCAGTTGAACATAGACAAATTCATCATAGTCCTCTGGTTCCTTGGAATTTCCTTCATCATTTCTTTCTACAAATTCATCAATTTTCACATTTGCACTTTCTACTATTTTGTTAGATGATTTGATCAGACATTTAAATGCTTTGCTTCTAGAGGAATAACCTAGAAATGTTCCTTCTTCACTTTTCTGATCAAACTTGCCATTTCTATCATCTTTGTGAACATAGCATCTACTTCCAAAGATTTTAAAATAAATTACATTAGGTTTCTTATCATACTAGATTTCATAAGGTGTCTTCAAAGTACCTTTCTTCAATTGTACTTGGTTCAGGGTGTAAACTGTTGTGCTTATTGCTTCTCTCCAAAATGTTTGTGGTAATTTCTTTTCAATCATCAGTGTTCTAGCACAATCCACAATAGATCTATTTCTTCTCTCAACTATTCCATTATGTTGTGGAGTTCTTGGTGTAGATACTTATCTTTTAATACCATGTTCATTGCAGAATAAGTTGAATTCATCAGATGTGAACTCTCCTCCTCTATTTGATCTAAGACATTTCAGTTGTCTTCCTATTTCATTTTCAACTCTTCCCTTGTACCATTTAAACATTTGAAAAGCTTCTGATTTTTCTTTTAAAAACATTACTGACATCATCCTTGAATAGTCATCCACAAATAATATGAAATATTTATCACCATAATAACTTTGAACTTTAATAGGACCACAAAGATCAGTGTGCACTAGATCTAAAGTTCCCTTAGAAGTGTAAGACTTGTAAATCTTGATCTTGTCATCTTACCCATCTGGCATCCTCGGCACATTGCATTCTCAGGTTTTTCAAGACTCGGTAGACCTATTACTCGGTGCTTCTTGCTTATTTTGATTAGATTATCAAAATTTACATGACAAAACCTTTTATGCCATAACCAGGTATCATCTATCTTTGCATACAAACACTTGTTCCAAGTTGAGTCAAGATGAAATGTGTTACCTTTTGTTTGTGTCCCGATAGCAGCTAACTTTCCATTCTTGTCATGAACTTTGACAATTCCTTTCTAAAATTCTATTCGGCAACCTGTGTTGTTTAGCTGTGCTACACTCAACAAATTGTATTTCAAACCTTCAACCCAATAAACATCATTGCATCTTGAATTGTCAAGAAGTGTTATAGATCCTTTACCTTTCACCAGACATGGTGCATCATTACCAAATCTAACATAGCCTCCATCATAATCTTCTAATATAGCAAACTTGTGTTTATCTCTTGTCATATGATGTGAGCATCCACTATCTATGATCCAAGAATCATTAGTGTTTATGTGAGATACCTTTCTTCATCTGATCCATCTTTGATAGCCACATAAACTACTTCCTCTGTATCAGTTTCATCTGATTTATCATCATTGGATTCCTCATCAGCTATTAAGCATGTCTTTCTATCTCTTCTTCTCAAGTCTCGGTGTCCTCTGTAATGATTATCTTTTTGTCTGTCATCTCGGTAATCTCTCTTTTTAGTAGAATCTTTGTCAGGATATTTAGAAGCCATATGTCCTATTTTATCACAATTGAAACATTTCAAAGGTAGTTTTCCTTTGTACTTACCTTTTCCTCTCCGTAACCTTTTAGCTAATAGTGCTTCAAACTCTTCCTTCTTTCTGATTTCCTTATACAGTTTGTGTACTTCTTCCATTTTCTTGCGAAATCTTTCACTTGATCCACTGTGATCTCCTTCAGAGTACTTATACTTTCTTTCATTGAAATCATTAGATTCATCAAGATGAAAAGAACTAAATGCAGATTCAACTTTATTTACCGAAGATCCACTGTTATCAAAGTTACTTAATTCAAATGCATGTAGCTTGCCAATAGTAGCATCTAAAGAAACTGGCATATTAGGTATAGACCTCAATTCATTGATTGCAGAGACTCGGATTGCATAAGCTGGTAGAAGGGTTCTCAACAACTTACTGGTTATATCCTTTTCTTCAATAGTTCCACCTGCTCCTTTGATTTGATTGACAATCTCCTTTAGTCTTGTACTGTACCGAGTTATCTTTTCACCTTCATTCATCCTCATAGATTCAAGTTGTCCTCTTAGACTATCTACTTTTTCTCTTTGAACATGTTCATCTCCTGCATATACTGATATGAGCTTATCCCACATTGCCTTTGCATCATTGTAGCCTTCTATATCATTAAACTCTGAATCAGTCAATGCAGATGTTATTTCAATCATTGCTTGGATATGTTCTTTCTTTTCCTTTATCTCTTCCATAGTCAATGGATAGGTGTTCGGTGTAACAAAATCATTCTCTAGATAGTATACATCATATTCTCCAACTCCTGATAGATGTAGCTTCATCCTTTTCTGCCATGTAGAGAAACTTGATTTGTTCAGCTTCAGTGCATCCCTCTTATACATCTTTGGATCTTTAACTCAAGTGCCTTTAAACTTTTCTTCTAGAGTCCAATGCTCTGATACCAATTGATAGTTATGATACTAAATGTAAGTACAGATCCAATAGCCAACAAGATGAGAGGGGGGGGGGGGGGTGAATCATACAAACTTAATCTTCCATAAAAACATCAGATTCAACCTCGGTAACATATACTTCAATAATATAACCAAAACTGTTAAACATGCAAAATCAAAAGCATATAAACATCTTAAACCTCATAACACCAGATTTAACGTGGAAACCCAAATAGGGAAAAACCACTGTGGGATTTCAGACCCACTAAGAAATATACTCTTCTAGAGTATGCTCGGTTAAAAGAAAATCCTGCTAAAGATTATAAACACATTGCTAGATGTGACCCGGTTAAGGGATTTCCCTCAGATCTGTTAGGATCTTCACCTTGTTAGAAGTGACCTTGTTAAAGGATTTCAAACACTCAATCAGAATGTCACCTTGCTAGAGGGTTTTACAAATAAGACTGTTAAGTCCACTCGATTAAGAGATTTTCTGTCACTTTCACAAAATAACAGTAATAAAAATCTATCTGCAACTTCACATCTAAAATGCTAAAGCAGATTCTTATTTGTTCAATACAATCTAGACATAGAACTAATCTTGTCCATCTGCTGGGCTTCTATACTTTATTATTCAAACAAGTCTTCAAGCTTCTGTGCTTGGTAATCACTATGTAGCATCCCTGTGCATACACTTGCCCACATACATTGTTTATCAACAATTCCCTATTTATAAACAATTAGCTAACCACTTAATCTCCTTGATCACATTTCTCATGATCAATCATAGCCATCAAATCTTCAATCTTGTCCAAGTTCAATGCATCTTTCGATTTGAAAATATTTTACCTCGCCTAGAAACTTGCATATATTTCTTGGAACTTGTGCTATGGTATTGCAGTTCAATCTGAACTGTAGATCTTTATGTTGACTTTCCTTTGCCATAGATTCATTAACAAACTATATTTACGGCATACCAATCATTTAATCAGTTCCAGCTCATCAGCTTCCTTCATTAAATAACACATGTAAACATTTAATGCATTCTGTTACAACTCGGTTACAACTCAGTTACAACTGGGTAAATACTAAACTTTACTCAGTAGACATTCCGCCTTCATTAACCGATAGTGATAACCTTAGGGTTTACTGACTAGGTTCCTTGCTTGATAACATAGTATAGTATTAACCTTACAATTTACAACATATGTATGATGTCAAAACAATCTAAACATCATGATCTCATCATTGTCTGACTCGGTAATAGTTGCCCATTAAATACCTTATTCATCCTCTTATTCATCATAATCTTTCTTGTGTCTTTTACCGACATCTTTATATTCTTCAAATCATACTGAATTAGAAAATCAATTTCTTGACATCAATGACAAAATAATAATATCAAGACAGTAAACATCCTTAATCAGTTATATCCATAATCATCAACAACCTTCTCAATATCCTTATTGAAATGTCAACAATCTTTCATTGTCTGTTATAATGCTATATTGCCAACAAAATCAGTGTGAATCAAATCAAGAGCATTATTGGATTTTTCTGGAATACTTTTGAAACTAGATCTAACTTGTTTTCCAAATTGACATTCCTTACATATTGTATTCTGAGGTTTCACAATTTTAGGTAGATCTCTAACTACATTAGAAGTATTGATCTTTACCATGCAATCAAAGTTTACATGACAGAGTCTCTTATGCCATAACCAACTTTCATCTATATGTGCAATCAAGCATGCCTTTTCACTGTTATTCAAATGAAAGATATTTCCTCTAGTCTGATTACTGGTTTCAAATTCTAAACCAGTTCTATTCATGATTTTGCATTTTCCATTTTTGAATTGTAACTGAAATCCTTTCTTAACTAATTGACCAACACTCAAAAGATTATGCTTTAAACCTTCAACATAGTAGACATTGTTAGTGTTATGTTTACCATCAAGAGATATTGAACCCTTACCTCTGATCTGACAAGCTTTGTCATCTCCAAATCTTACTAAACTGCTATTGTATTCTTGAAAGTTCAAGAATTTTCCTTTGTCACCTGTCATATGATGTGAGCATCCATAATCAATTATCCATTCATCTTTTACCTCAATTTTAGCTGCCAAGGCCTGTTCTACTGGTTGCATTGTAGGTGTCGGTTGATCTTCTGTTATAGCAACAAAAACCCATCCATTGTCTGTCGGATCTTCTTCAGAATCATCAGTCACTCCTTCATCAACTACATAACAGGATTTGTCCTTATTTTTCTTGAATTTGTATCTCTGATATTCAGGGTTAGGCTTGTATGTCCTTCTAGCTACTTCTCTTAGTCTAGCATGTCTATCAGGGCATCTTAAAGCCATGTGACCAATCTTATTGCAATTAAAACATTTAAAATGTGCTTTACCTTCATACTTACTCCCAACTGGACCTTTAGGCATTTTCCTTGCAAATAGTGCTTCAAGTTCTTCAAGTTCTTCATTCTCCTTCCTAGTTTCTTCAAGTTCTCTTGCATAAAAGGCTTTCCAATCTGATTTTTCAAATGATGGAGTGGATGATGTTGATTCTTTAAAGGCCAAATTTGTCTTTATAGTAGCAACAGGACCAAATTCCTCAATTTCAAAAGTTGAAAGTTTTCCAATCAATATATCCCTAGTTACTGATGTATTAGGCATTGTTCTCAACTCATTTATGGCACTAACCTTCATTTTATATGCCAGTGGCAATCCTCTTAAAACTTTTGAAACAATCTCATATTCACTTAAGGTTCCTCCACAACATTTAATACCCAAAACAATTTCATTTACTCTTTCCATAAAAGCAGAAATTCTTTCATCTTCTTCCATTTTCAGACTTTCATACCTGACCCGGAAGCTTTCAAGTTTTGCAATTTTGACTATGGAATCTCCTTCATTCAGTGTTTCCAAATGATCCCAAATAGCTTTACTAGTAGACCTATCTGATAGTCCCATGATTTGCTGATCTGATAATGCGCTTAGAAGTGCTTCTCTTGCCTTGCAATCATTTTCTTCATCTTTAGTTAGATTTGGAGGATTAGGTTGAGTTGTAGTAGGAGCAGTATATCCATTCTTTGTAACCTCCCAGATATCTTTTCCAATACAGTTTAGATGTGTTTCCATTCTGATCTTCCATATCCCATAGTTAGTTCCATCAAGTTTAGGACTTTCCTTCCTGAAATAGTTCCTAGACATTGGATCTCCTCAAGCTGTTAAACTTTTGCAAAAGAGGACTTGGCTCTGATACCAATTGTTAGGTCCTGTAGACAACTGAGAGGGTGGGGGGTGAATCGATCAGTTGTTTAATAATTTTAAACCAGAAATCACTTACACAAATTACTGCTTAGTACTGGTGAAATAGTTTGTAATACCGGTTAACTGATAAATGCAATACCGGTAAAGATTAATGCATAAAACAAAAAGACAAGATCATCCACAACACATAACACCAATATTTGGATGTGGAAACCTTGTAAGGAGAAAAACCACGGTGGGAAAACTTACCCACAATCAGATGATACTACTGCAGATAGTAAGTGTACATAAATGGGGTCTACACATGCAGAAAGGCCAAGTGCCTAGAGCTCACTGCTCAAACACAAATGGGAGTCACACTAACTACAGTTGGATGGTTAAATCCAATAAGAATGTATTGCACAAAATAGCATCTTCATATGCTAGATTCAATACCGGTGTAATGCTGATATGCTTTCACAAAACCCTAGCTTTACCTTCATATGATGTCTTCGTGTATAGCTCTGCTTAATCTCGCACATACCTTCACACACAACCTTCTTCGCATTCCACACTTGATCTTACAATTAAGATCTTGCATTTATACCATAACCTAAGACCAATTTTAGTAGGTCGGCTCTACAAGATATTACAATAAAAACATTTTACAAATAATATAATAACTGATGCAATAACCGATTAAACATGTCGGCTTAAAGCATTTACAACAATAATTAATCATCTCCACTGTGTGCCATGCTGATCTAGAAAAGATAAACCTGTCGGTGTAACCCTAGGTAACCCTGGACCTATTTGCCGGTAAAAGCAAATATGCAAATATGAATATACCAATGATTAATTCTTCAAAACAAAGTGTCCATATGATGTCTTCCATATCATTCCAAGTGTCGGTGATCATTATATCCTGCCCGTGAACCATATACCAGTAACTGTGCAATAGTTACTTGCTTGCTGGTGAATGCTGTTGGATCTCCAAAGTGCTAGTGTTTTAGTAGGTGTTGACATCAATGACAAAACCATACCAAAATACCAATAGATACACTGGGACCCAATATAGGTCCATACACGACAAACCAATAATCTCCATCAACCAAGTCTCAAACATGATTACCATCAACATCCTGAATCCATACCAGATGCTGCACCAACATGACTTATGCATATCATCAAAAAAATCTTCATCAAATCTCTGCCGGTGGAACACTCGTCGAAACCACAAACCAAGCTTCCAAGTAAATAGGATAGCATCCGATCACTAGAACAAAACCAATTCACTAAATATGAACATGAGTAGCATGAATAAGCCAATTCCATAACGAAATCATACCAGAGCATACCGGGTCATGCCAGATCCAAACCAACCAGAAACCACACAGCCTATCGAGACTAGAAGGGTGTCGGTAAAGCATCCAAAATAACTAGTGTTGACATCAATGACAAAACATCAATGCAACACAATCAATTCTTCCAAGTGGCCAACATAGGGTCCATAAAGCCATATAAATAATAGAAAAAATATTCAATTTAGAGTATTTTCAACCCATAAAATTAGGTACCACAAACACAAAGCTAAGAATATTATTACCAACATAAAAAGGGTTCAACATTAAAGAAATAGCAATAATAATTAGCTTGACTTCAAAATGAATAAATAAATAAATGCAACACTTGAACATATTTTAACAAGCCATGTCTCAACTAGCAATTCAAAAAGTTGAGTACTTATAGGGTTTTGGTGAATTTCCCTTGCCTCCCGTTGGCATTATACCCTCCATATTAGCTATCACATTTATATTTCTGATTTAAGAGAATCGTTGATATATCTTGATAATGATTAATCTACCCATGGTTATTCTATAAATTAGTTAGTAGCATTTATCCAACACCATAATCCAAACACATCTTCATAAAGAGTAAGATCACTCAAATTAAATTAACCATTGGTTGCCTTACTATTATCTTTAATCTAATTACTAGAAGAGTAATAATCAATTATGTGTAACTTACCACTTATACATAGTTGAAGTTCATCCTCTAATCTAGTTTGTGTTGGCCCTTCTTGAACTATTTGGAAATTTCATAAAGCTCTTCCTCCTTTCAATTGTCCCCTCATCAAGACCAATGCAATGTCTTAGTAGAATTAATTAATCAATATTAAATCAAGCATCTCTTTGTATTCACTTACTTTACTTTTTTTTTACAGCTTGGTAATTTACTGTTGAATCTCAATCACCAACTATTATATCCAATCATTAAACCAATCTTAAAATCCAAAATCATAAAAAACCTATCAATGTTTAGAAACTCATCCAATAAGTTCAACACTTAACTATTTGCATTTACCACTCCACTAACTCCCAAGCTAATAATTTAATTCAATAATTTATACAATGCACATACCATTTTCTTATAATGATCCTCAAATTTTGATTAAGGAGAAAAAGGAAGAGATAATTAGATACCATATGATTAATTCTCAAAATCCATAGCACGCCACACTTCATAAAAGTTATGTATTTTAATATTAAACATGTTTGACAAGGAGTCATAATTTTACACATAGGGGTAGGCTTGACAACTCTTGACAACACATCAATATATGTACAATATGAAGATGTAGGTCATGACAATCATGAATATGAAACCTTAATATCATCATAAGTACTCATGGGCATAAAACATCATCAACCCTAATAACAGAAATGTCATGAATTATTTATCAACATGAATCATATAAATATGTCCACACACACACTAGACCAAGAAAGCCACTCAACAAAGAAACAATCATGAGTCCATCAGAAACAAAATAGGGATCAAACATAGAAGGGTGCTACAAACAATATAGAGAGGTCCAAGAGAGATGTGCGAGAAAGGGAGAGATTACTAGAGAGAGAAGGATGAAGTGAGGGAGAGGTAGACCCTCAACCCTACATCATCAATCGTAAACTCTACAACCTAGGCCCTAAACCCTAAACCATGAATACTTGAGAGTGAGTGAGTGGGTGTGAGAGAGAGAGAGAGAGAGAGAGAGAGAGAGAGAGAGAGAGAGAGAGAGAGAGAGAGAGAGAGAGAGAGAGAGGTGGGTCGGTTAAGGAGGTGGTGAGGGAGAGGTAGAGAGAGAAGGAGAGACCTAGAAAGAGGATAGAAGGTCTGAGAGTTAGTGGCTTATAGAGGAGAAAGAGAAAAAGAGAGAGAGGAGATAAGGAGGGAGGGAGGAAGGGAGAGACCTAGAGAGTGGAGAGAGAAGTGAGAGATTAGAGTAGGTTAGGTTAGGCTAGGTTATCAAAATAGAAAATTCAAACCATAATTTGACAAGAAGTGATGGGTAGGGTAGGATAATAGGATATCTAAATAAAAATCACGAATCACAATACAAAATATATCACTATAAAATTAATCATATATAGACATACAGACATACACATATATATGTATATATACATATACAATAATATATATATGTGTATATATATGCTATATATATATGCATATATAATTCATACACATTACTATATATCACTGATTGATAAAGATAAAATTAATTTCCTAACCTATACCATATATATCTAATCTCTTTAAATACAAGCATGTAATCTGAAGTTCATTTGTATTGCAAGCTTAAATATAAAGAAGCCAAGGACAAAAGTTCTCGGTTGGCATAGAGCAGTTTTCTCAAATTTGAAGGGTGAATAAAAAAGACATTGTAAAGCAGTAGTTTTCTATATTCCGACTTACCTTTGAACTTTTGAGAGAAGCCAAAAAAGCAGAGAGCAGTTGTCTCAATTTTTTCTTTGGCTTCTCTATATTTAAGCTTATAATACAAATGAACTGAACTGAAAAATTGTCACAAAGAAATAGAAAATTGACAGAAAAGTCATTGATTTACTTCGTTCTGGAGAATCCCACGTCCATAACTTGTATGCTTTGACCTGTGTTTTAACTCAAAGATATTCAGATGAGAAATCTTCACGCCTTTTAACGCCACTCTGTTGTTCTTGGTCTGAAAGAGCTTTTCTTTGCTTCCCTAATCTCAGATGCTGCAACAAAAAAAATAAAAAAAATGAAATAAGCTGCCTCTTGGGAGTGGATATATATAAAATTTCCAAACGATTGTGTGAGGAAGACATGCACGCGTATAGGCTTCACAACGGTGGCGGCACTTTAGTTTTTAGAGCTGCAGTTAAGTCTAAAACAGCAGTGGACATAAGACATGCACGCGTATGCGCTTCACATAGGTGTCGGCACTCATCTAAAGTCCATTCTAGTAAATCTATCAAGATCAATAGGTTCGTCGTCATAGCTAATTTTGTGCACTCACAAATCTTAAACGGTATATTGAATTTTGATTTTTGTTTTAAGTTGTTTTCGTATGCGACTTCACTGTTTATAGATGTTGATCTGGCTTCTGGGTAGTAATGATGCACACTCATTTCAAAGTGTTGCCTCATACCTAACTAAAGATGTTCTAGTAACCGTCAACTCAAAATCACTAGTACTTGTTGACAAATGTCCCAATAGTGGTGCACAAATGGGACAAATGTTCCAATAGTGGTGCACAAATGGACCAATTAATTACAAAAAATGATCGGCTATTGGTACAAAACAAATTTATTAATGTTTTTTTCACTATGACGACTACTGGGAGGTCAACATGACAATAAGGTGACGGTTATTAGAACTATGTTATCTATTGGTGCTCTTCCCCTATATTTTTTAGAGTAAAATTATTTTATAAAAAAATATTTTGTGAAGGAACAAATCTAAGGAAGCTCTATCAAACCTATGCAAAATTTAATATTTGGTTAGTGTTGAGACATGGGCCAGCTAGGACTTGAACCTAGGACCTTCCATATGCTGTTGGAGTGCTCTACCACTGAGCTACTCGCCCCTCTTGGACCAGTCCATCATCGGTCCGGGTGTGGCTTATTTCCAACACCAACACCCCCCCTTAAGCCACACCTCTCGTGTGCTTGGGGCTCCTAGCCTGGACCTGACTCTGATACCATGTTGAGACATGGACCAACTAGGACTCGAACCTAGGACCTTCCATACGCTGCTGGAGTGCTCTACCACTGAGCTACTGGCCCCTCTTGGACCAGTCCATCATCGGTCCGGGTGTGGCTTATTTCCAACACCAACACCCCCCCTTAAGCCACACCTCTCGTGTGCTTGGGGCTCCTAGCCTGGACCTGGCTCTGATACCATGTTGAGACATGGACCAGCTAGGACTTGAACCTAGGACCTTCCATACACTGATGGAGTGCTCTACCACTGAGCTACTGGCCCCTCTTGAACCAGTCCATCATCGGTCCGGGTGTGGCTTATTTCCAACACCAATAGTTAGAATTTATTGATTTTAGATAAGATAATTAAATAGTGAAATATTGTAAGAAATTAAGCATCATATATGCATGTTTATGATATTTGAGGTGGACTTATTATAAGTTTGAAAAATATGAAGATATCTTTTGTTAAATCAAATTTATCTTTAAAACCTAATTAACTAGCTTGCATAATATTTCAAGAGAGATTACCATCCACTTAAGAATGAGAAACAATCCATACAAGCTTTTTCTAACTCATCTCAAGGGTGGTACCAAACCTCTCTCCTATTTCAATTTATATTTGCTAGAAATTAAGTCCCCATATTTATTTTAAATGTTTGATAAATGTTCATTACATACTTTTTTCAATTTTGCATTTTTTTTGGAGTTATTTTTTGAAGGAGAATATAATGGTGAACTATCCATTTTAAGTAAATCTATATCCTTTTAGTATTTAAAAATTTGTTTAAATAATTTCTTTGTTAATATCTTGTTTAATTTGACATCCATCATCATAGAAGTTTGTATGCACATCAAAGTGGAGAAAAAATTGATGATATATCGATTGCCCTTTTCCACATTTCTTTGGCACAATTTTAGGAGATTTTCAGTTGTGTAATAAGAAGTCTACAAGTGGCATATTCTTTTGTAAGTTTATCTCACGACTTTACCCTGTTTTGAATAAAATCTACTATAGGTCATCCATAATTCATTTTAAATTTTGACATCACCCTCCCACTCATCATTGTGAGCTTACCTAGTGCACATTTATGTTGACTTACATGCTATATTTTATTTTAAGATTCACTCAACCATTTAAAAATATGAAATATCATTAGGAGATTTATCAAATGATCACTTTCACTGAGAGGAATATAATATCATTTTATCATAACATATATCTATTGCAAGGTGTGTGCCCTTCGTATCCTTGCATTGTGCAGTGCGACGCTTGGGTTTGTGACATAGCTTAACTGCCTCCTATGGATTATAAAAGTCTAGTCGTTGTATTGGGCATTAATAGGTTGATCATTTGGTGCAATGACAACCGTACTTCTAACAAGTGGTATCAAAGCCTAGGTCATAAACCCCTTGCTTGTGTTGGGGGGATTGTTGCAAGGTGTGTGCCCTTGGTCTCCTTGTGTTGTATAGTATAACACTCAAGTTTGTGACATGGCTTAACCACCTCCCGTGGATTCTATAAGTCTAGTGGTTGTATAATTTAACATTACTTATTGTATTTTAAATAAAATCAATAAAAAATATTAAATATATAATTTAATATTATTTATTACTTATTAGTAGATATCAAATACAAATAATAATCAATTGAAAACAATTAAATTCTAAATATTAACAAATAATAAAAGTTTTTAAAATGAAAACTTGTAATAAAAAAAATAGTAATTAATATGTAAGAATATGATAAATAAATATAAAAATTCTTCAATTTTTTTTTTGAGAAGCAATAGAAACCTCTATGATATCACCAAAAGTTGCTACAGAGGTGGTTAGTATAAAGCGTTGCAATCACCCCAACCATTTAAATAATGAATGTGGGATTAAAGGTAAAATCTCAGATACATGTAAATTGCTACGAAAAATGAGAACAAAAAAGGTAAATTGTAATGATGACATGTACAGAAATAGAGAATTAAGTTGGGTTAAAAAAATGCATAGGGAAAGGCAAGTTAAATGGGACCCACATTGACTCGACCATCTAAGTAGTAACTTTAAGCCTGATCTAGTTTACCAGTTGTTCTTTTACATTTTTTTTTCCACAATAATTCACTGAGGTCACTTCGGCTGGCATTGCATTCGTTTTAGTAAAGAGGTTTCTGCATTTTGTTACTTTGATTCTTGATGCGAGATCATATTGAATTTATTACTAGCAATTGCACATTGGTGTGCAATGGGTACATCAAAGAGTCATTTGATAGTTTAAAATTGTATAGGTGAAGTTTAGTGTTTGATGTAAAGAATAAAAAAGAAAGCATTTTAAAACTGTATAATTTAATTATAATTGAAAAATATATCATATTTTGTTTTGTAAACAAAAGTGGCAAGCCACTAAAATATATATATTAATAAGAAAACTGATTCAAGAGCTCAATAGGGAAAGAACTAGGAAGAAAACTCTATATCCTTGCTTAGATACAATGAACAAAGAGGAATCGAGGCCAAAAGAAGGAACCCCCCAAAGATCTGAAGAGAAAGATAGAACTTGCCCATAGTACAAACCTCATAGAGGCCAAAATTGAGAGAAACAGGTTGGGACAAATCCAAAAGAAACCTTAAAAAACCACCCCCTCAACTGGTTGTCATGGAGACTTGGGAAGCAAAATACTAGTTGCCGAAACATTGTAGAGCTGCCACAACTGATTACCGGTTGTGTTATACCAGAACTTTGATACCGGTTTGTTGTCCTATTAACCGGTTCATAAAAGAGCCTCCATTACCAGTACTACCTTGCTGATTAACAAGGTGTTTCCACTACCGGTTCTGTTATACCAGTGGAAATAAACGAACAGACCAACACCGGTAAAAACAAGAAGCAGTCAAAAAATTTCGGGCAATCGGTTGCCAATAGATTTCCTTATACATCAAAGTGCAGCATATACTAATCAGCAAAAAATAAATTTCGGGCAATTGGTTGCCAACAGATTTCCTTATACATCAAAGTGGAGCATATACTAATCAGCAAAAAATAGAGCCAGAGTCATTTTACTCTTCCATGGTAGCATCACCCTAGAATTGATTTTCAGGGGCATCGAGGGTTGGAATATCTACCTCCCATCACACTAGCACTGCATCTTCTTGAGGGTGAAGAAGGACCTCCCACAAATTGACCTCCGTGTATTGTCGTAGTCTGGCATCTCTCAAAGGAGGCGATGTAATATTTTCCCACTCCTCAACCACTTCGAGCTGAGAAGAGCTAGTCCATCCCGGTGCCCCATCCTGCACTGGTGCATTGAGGTCTGGCACCCTATCTGAGGCCCGTCCCCTTTCCACCAGTTGCGGAATTGGCAGATAGGCATCAACATTTTCTAGTTTCAGGATCACCATGAGAACCCCAACTTTGATTCTGACTCTGTGCACATTATGCTCATCCAATTGTCTGCCAAATTGCTGCAGACCATTCTTTACATGATGAAATTTTTGCCTTTTGAGGGCATTCTTGATTCATTCATAAAGCACCATGTAAGCATGGCTGGATTGAATATAATGTTGTGGAAACAAGCCCCCTAGGAGAGTTGACCCCTGCCATAGATTATAATTGACCAAGGCTTCTTGGAATGAGGCAGGTGCAAGCACATTCTACCTTACCAACTTAAAAAACACTAATTCTAGCAGGGGAATCGATTGCAAGAGGTCAAGAGCATTGGACAGGAAAGAATTGAGGAGTTGATAAGGGAAAATAATTCTTTTGGCTTGAGGAGACAAAATCTCCTCACCAATGAAATCTTTGACTGCTCTTCTTAGTTGTGGATTATGCATAAGAAATAGTTGATCGAGGTCCCTATTGTTGATTTGTCCATGAAAAGCCACCGAGGGTTTTGTAATTCGTACTGTAACATGGTCGTTCCATGGCATGTACTCGCAATGCATTTTCCTACACCCTTTGCAAGAGCCAATCTCCATATTGCTGAACACTGAGATACTTCAAAAATCGAGAACTTCAAAAACTTTCGTTGAGAACTATGTATATAAAAACAGGCGAGTTTCCTTTTATAAACAAAACCTAATATCTCGAAATGCGATAATTAATCGGTCTTTAAAAATGAGTTCAAGATTTCTTGCATTAACATGTGACCATAATGCAGTCGAGAGGATGTGTGAGAGGCCAAAATCTTTTTTACCCCATGTGAAATGACATCATGAAAATCTTAGAGTACACGTACTAATCTTTCAATCATACCATCCGCAATCTACATTTAAATGCATAAATGCAAGTTTCCTGTCAGTCATCCTATTCGCAGGCTTCAGGTTAAATGCATACATGCGAGTACTTATTAAGATGTAATTTATAATTTAAGTGTTGTACTTTCCTTTTGTACCAATTCAAGCAATTCGGGAAAAGAAGATAGTTTGATGGGAGATGCAACCGACTCAACTGAAATGCCATCGCAACCCATATTTGGTAATTTCTCAGCTACAAAGTTGCCCTCTCTTAATGTAAGGCTAACAATGTAATCCGAAAATGTGTCAAGTAAATCCAAGATATGCTTCAAAACATACGATTGTTGCCAAGTCTTAGATCTTTTTGAGGTAATTGAATTGATGATAACTAATGAATCCCCTTCTATATGTATGTTGGAGAAACCACATTTCCTTGCTAGCACCAGGCCAGCTAGTAAGGCATTAGCCTCTGCCAAGTTATTGGCACCCAAAGGGATGAGAGAAGCTTGGAAAGCACACATTTTTCCAAATTGATCTCGAATGCAAACTCCAATTCCTAACTTCCCTGGGTTTCCACGGGAAGAGCTGTCGAAGTTGATCTTAAAGAAATTAGGTTCTGGGGGTACCCATTTTATGGAAGACCTATCTCTAACATGAACTGAGGACCAATTCAGAGGAATCCCTATTGACAAAATAATACCATTCCATGTTTTTGCAATTACTTTATCCCATTGGGTGAATGACTAAATGTCCTTGGAATTAGTGAGAGAAGAATTTATAATTTCTGCAATCGAATTTTCCAAATTGATCAGAACTTGTTCTAGAGAAGAGGATTTTTTTTTGAAAATTCTTTTATTCCTCTCCCACCAAATGGCCCAAATGATGTGAGCAGGAGCACATTTCCAAATGCCTGAGAAAGTTGATGAAAAAAATAAAAGAGGCCAAGATTTAAACATATCCCAAATTGATTTCGGGAAGGGCATCATAACTTGGAGTTTATTCATGATGAAGAACCAACATTGGGAGGCAAAAGTGTAATGTAAAAATAAGTGATCAACTGATTCTTCCTCTAGGCCACAAAGTACACAATTAAAATCTTGTGAAATGCCCAATTTTACTAGTCTATCTGCTATTAGGATTCTTTTGTTTAATGTTAACCATGCAAAACAACCTGCTTTTGGCATAACAATATCATTCCAACAGAATGAGTATGCCCGACTACTGACCTTACTGCTGCAACCCTACTGTATGGCTTTGTAACCTTCTTTAATTGAATATTGCCTTGATTCAGAAGCTGCCCAAATTAACACATCTTCTCTGTTAGACATGAGAACTGTCCTATTCAATAAGATAGATGCCAAGGAGGAAGATTGATGGGTGGATATTGGGAGAAGAATTGGGTCTTTCCAGATTAATTTACCTAAAAATATTTCTACAACGGACACATAGTCACTCAATTTTGTACCCCAATGAGCTATAAAAATATGTCATATTGATATTAGTCACATTTATTAGTTTTTGAAAATATAACAATGAATGCAATGGATTGTAGATATTAATGTCTCATTTTTTAAAATTTGGAATTGAGGAAGATAAATACTCACAAATTGTATTTATAGAGAAAATTTTAAATGTATTGTAAATACAATATTGTGGATATTGATGTCTCATTTTTTGAAATTTGAAATTAACAAAGAAAATCGCTTTGAAGTGAGAAATATATAGAGTATAAATTTAAAGATGTATTGACTGTCTTTTGGTGCATAAGTAAAATTTGTAAGTTATATGAAGTTAGAAGTAAGCAATAATAGAGAAGTATATTGCATTGGGGATTTTTTTCCCTTGCAGAAGTTGATCTTGTAAAAAAGAAAATTACATATAATTAACATGTAATCAGTAATATAACTTTGCCAATTTGAGTTAATTAAAAAGAAAATTTTGATGTAATCTTCATTTGACACTATGGAGTTCAGTTTAGGGGTCATTATGGGTTTATACTATAGGAGAAAACTTTAAATATTTATTATTTAGTATTAATAAATTTAGTCCAAGCAAGCTCGATGAAATCCAATGAATACTCCATGTCATGAGTCAAGGAAAGAAAGCACTAATTAGAGTAAATGAATCCTTTTTAAATATAGATTAATATAATAAAATAAATTATATTTTAAACGAAGATAAATCAAACAATGTCAATATATGGAATCTTGTATATATTGGAACTAGAATTTAAATATTTCAGTCTATAGGTAATTTGCTCATTTCATAGTGGGTGTTTGGTTGAAGGGGATAAATATCATTAAGTTTCATTTTCTAATAGCTAATGTTTGCATTGTTTGCATTATATGACATGATATAATGAAGACTTGCAATGATTTGAATAAAATTTGAGGGTATGTTTTTAAACTAAAGTTATTTTTTAACAAACAACATCTAAAGGCTAACCTTAAACACCACTCATTTGAACAATGTTACAAATCCATCGCTCCTTTTTAATAGAAGTTATATAATTGTAAAGGATTTATTGATTACCAAGTTATATATGCTCATAAATGTTGTGCTTTTGAAATATGAAATACCTCTATAAATTGTATGAAGTTGTTGCATCCACAAAAGAGTACTATATCAATACTTTCAATGTAGAGAAAAAGCTTTGAGAAGCAATGTCAATATTTTTCATTCAATCATAGTAGACATGGTTGTAAAAAGAAAATACCACAATCTAAAGGGAAATATAAAAAACTGAACATAATCCTTTTTCAAGATATATGTATTAAAAAATGTAGTCTGTAAATATATATTGCTAGGTTTTTAAATGTATTACAGTGACTTTTAAAGTCTCATGAAGAATGCTAGAAATGATCCCTAAATTTTGATAGTCTTATTCATGGATGTTTAGATTGAGCAGTTCAGTCAAGTGGTCAACAAGCGACATTTATGAATTTGAATTAATAAGGGAAATGTTTGTGATATTTATCATTTGGAACTATGAAATTTAGTTGGGGGTCATCCTAGGTTTATATTGTAAGAGGAAATTTTGTGATATTTCTATGAAAAAATCGAGTTAGTGTCTCTCCAATTAAGTATGAGATTTTGGTGTTTAGCTTAAGCTTGTCTTTGAAGTAAGGATATACACTCTTAGAAAGAAAGAGAAATGCGTGAATGTCAATGCAATTTAAAATTACATCGAAATAAGATAAATAATATTTTATTAATTTTTTTTTTTCTTTAAATTTGTCAATGATAAACATTATTTCTAAAACTATCTATTTAATTCACAAAACTTGTGTGAAAATTATTTTGAAGGAATGTACCAAATGCTTTGGTTACAGAGAGGAGAGGTTTCACTCACGCAAAGATTAAAACCCATGCATATTTCTTCACTATGTGCATTTCAATTAAAATATTGGAGGGGTAAACAATAAGACATGAACTGAACAACATAAGCATTCCTTATTAAGTCCCCTTTACGAATGCTAGGGATAAAGAAACATGAGGTATTATGATAATAAAATATTTTTTATTGTTTTTAGTCCCTTACTATTTTATAGGCAGAGACTAATATTTTCGTTATGTTAGTCTCATGTAGTGTTAGTTTATCCTATAGTCTGTACAAATTTTCCTATTAAAATCAAATTTTTGATATCCATTTCTATTTCTGATTGGTGGTTTTCATTTTTGCCTGAGGTTTTTTTTAACAATTAAAAAATTAGGTGGATGACTATAGAAAATCAAGCAGGCATTTTGCAAGTTTCAAGTACGTGGAAATGTGCAAGGTCATTTACGTGGTTAATCTGTGACATTACATTTCACATTTTTGTTGATTGTGCAAAGGGTTTCACATATCCATAGCTGAAAAACTCTTTTGTTGTTTATATGATATTTTCTTTCCATCTATGCACATTTTCCATCATCAGCACAATTTGTATCATAATAAACAAAAGAGGCATTGGTATATCGGTTTAATCCATCTCTAGAAGGGATTGATTGAAGAGGGGGGCGTTGGTTTTAGAGGAAGTTTAAGCTGCAAACAAAGAATAGGTTTTGAAATCGATGCTCTACAATTCTTACCCTCATTTTATATATAATATGTGTATCATCTGGTAATGGTTTTCTGCTTTCCATGGTTGAGTCTTATGGCAATGTCTTGGTCTGGGGATGTCACTATAATCGTAAAAGAAGGTCATACTTGGTCTGAAAATGTCTTTGCCAAAGTGACGATAAGGCCATTGATTTCATAAGCGAAGTTTTAGGGTCAAATAACACATATCATTATTTTAAAAATCCTCTTAAAAGGTTTTAAGATCAACTCACCTTCATTTTGTACGACTTCAAAATTTAAAAAAAAACCCTATAATATTAATGATAGTTAAATGATTTCATATTTAACTTATAATTTTTTTATAATTCTAAAAAAAAACATCTTTATATATACTATTTATTATCATTTTGATTTTATTATTGTAATGATGAAATTTGCATACACAAGTCAATGCTGATTTATTTCGATTTTCATTTTAAAGGATATCTTAATGCAAGTATATGTCCATAAAAGACACAATCATATGTAAAAAATCGACCTTATTTTTTTATTGATAGCTTAGATGAGATATTTTTTATGACCTCATGTGTCATTCATGTTTTTGATTACTTTAGCAAGGAAAGGGCCCCGAACCCTCAGAAAACAACAAAAATAGAGAGCAACAAAACAACCTTAGGCATCATATAGCCAGACAATCATCACAGACAAAAAAGCTAGGCCTTAGAAGTAATAAAAAATAAATGTACGAATGTAGTTGTCCAAAATTAACCTACCATACCATCTCCTACCAAACCTAAATATGCTAGCATATAACTGATAAAATTTCATACTAATGATAGCACCCATATTCAAAGTTAATAATAATAGTCTTAGAGGGATCATAGGCCCAATTAACCATAAGTCCAGAGAAATAAAAAAGAGCTTAATTAACCAAAAGTAGACACAACTAAAACTATCTAAACTAGTATTCATATATAAAACTAGCAAAAAAGTTGCACCATCAAACAATAGCCTAGTCTTGATTGATGAGATGCCAATTCTTGACCAGTCTCTTCATCTGCTCTTGCCAAACTTCAGGGCTCAGCTTGTTCTCCTTCTACTCGTCCACTTGCTTGTTGTCTTTGCCTTGCAATTTTTTGGCTTTCGTCTTCATTCACCTCTGTCTAGAAATAAATCCCATGGTTGCTTTTTGCATTACCCAATTAGTGATAACATGGAGGGAAATCAAGTCAACCCCTATCAACCTATAGCCTTGTCTATACTCGACCTTCACCTCAAAATTCATGACCTTAACTTGGAGGTCAATAATATGAATTTTCAATTGATTGGCATTGATCTCTTTCTTATCAATAGGGGTTTTTTGGAAATATGCAACGATTTCATCATCTTCAAATGCCACCAGAGAAGGGGAAGTTTGGTGAAAGCTATCTTTCTCTTCCTTTGATTCACTTAAACCCTTTGAATCCTCCCTACTATCACCCACTTGCTCCTCCTCTGCTTCCTAGAAATCATCATCCTCTAAGTCATAATTTGAGGAGCCATCATCATCCTTATGGGTAACAACCTTTGCAAGCTCAGAGGAAGCCCCTTTCATTTCAAATTTCTCTTTTTTATCCTTTGCGGGGAGGTCAGTAGAATACATTTCCGTAGAGCTACCCTCCTATTTTTCATATTCATGCAGGGTGTTCCTCCACTTGAGAGTCATGCATGTCTAAATCAATTGTTATCTATTTTATACTGGAGTCTTTCCCAATTTTCCTCACTTTAGCTTGGTTGTTTTTGGGGGTAGAAACTCTTCATTTTTCAAGGGTCATTCTAAGTAGGGCAACCTCAGGTTTTCTGAAATAGGCTCTTCTTTGAGTTTTTTACCCTTAATCTTTGAAGCAGGGCTTTACTCATTAGCTAGAAAGGGGTTAGTTTTTATAAGATTGATTCAAACAAAGGAGTGAGGGGCATCATCTCTAGACTCAGAATGCCTAGGAAGAGTAAGAAAAAAAGTTTGGTAGGGGAAAGGTCGAAGGCATACTAGTAAAGGGCATAAATAAGCCCTTGATGGAGAGAGCAACCAACTCCTTTCAGAATACTCACTGTCTGCTAAAATTATGATTAATCAATCAAATAGAAATGAAGCAAATAACATACCAATGAAATAATATATGGGTGAACTCACAATAATGGTTTCCACTTTTTTTCCACTTTTGACAATGAGATGAACATTTTTAAAATAATATTCAACTTCCAACAACTATAACTTTTAAACTATTAAGAATTTGAAGATGATGTAAATTAGTGATTTGTAGAATTTTTTCTATAGATTCTAAATATGTTTTTTTCAATTTTTTTGAAGATTTGTTTTAAAAAATTTCCATCTCCTTCAAAAAGTAGTTTTTTACAACAAACTACACTTTTTAAGACTGATATGCCTCCCAAAACGCATATCTTTTTTCCTATAAATGATAAAAACTCAATTCTTTTGAATTTTGGTTTGTAACATCAATATCCAGGGCTTTTTGTTGGTTTGATCATGATATGTTGAATATTTTTCATTTTATTAAGTTTTGAAGTCCAACTAGGTATAATTCAAACATAGGTTTAAGTTTGAACACATAACTTGTTCTCTATATATCGAAATTCATTTTTATTTTTTTTGTTAAAAATAAGACATTGATACTTGGGGCATAGATAGTTTTCAGAATTTTTTTGAATTAGTTTCCTATTTTTCCCAATGCATTGAACAGATTAGTTCATGTTCAGTGAAAAACCAATATTCCATAAAACTAAAAAAATAAGAACATACTAAATTCACAATGTAATAAAATTATACTCATTGGAAAGCTTGCTCTGAGCACTACTATCTTATATTTTTGGGTTATCAAGATTCTTTCATTTGTGCCTTGAACCAGAGGTCCGAAGGCAAAAATTTCTTAGAACTCTGAAAAATTTGGGGAGAGATCTCTAAAGAGGGGGTTCGAACGAACAATAGTTTGAGGGAAGGGGGGTTCAATCAAACCATAAGGGGTTCGATCGAATCCCCTAGGAAAAATAATGGCGTGTACTTTCATGTAACGGTCGGGTTCGAACGGACCCAACCTTTTGTAACTATCGGCGTTTGTTCAAACCCTGACCGACCCATTTTTTTTTTACATTTTTGTACAATCATATAAATATACATAATTTTTTTCATTTTTTTACTCACAAATGATTAAAACAATTCGCATTTTTGGATGAAAGAAGACATTTGAAAGTTATTTTGAGGGCAATAATTTGAAGATATTAGAAGGTTATTTTAAAAGCATGAGGAACAAGAAGAGAAGGCAAAATAAGACTTCAAGGAATTATTCTCCCGAAATGGAAGAAAGATATTGAGAACAAAGAAGGCAAAGATATCACGATGCAAGTATGTATTTTTATTTTTATTTCTATTTAATTTTATATGCATTATGTACCAAAAATTGTATTTATTTGTTAGTATTAGTTAAATATTTTTTATTTAATATTTTTATGAAAATTATTTTAAATAATATTAATTAAATTAAATTAATTTAATTTATATAATAATTCTATCTTAATTAACTCTAAATGATGTTATTTTTATTAAATTAATTGGAAATAGTAGGATTAAAAATAATCTTGTTTTAATTAAAAATAATTATGTTTTAATTTGAAATAATGTGTATTTGCAAATTTCAAATTCCATTAACTTGTTTGTTGTGTAATTGACATTTTCTCTACCCCCTTAAGTCCATTTATAATAGATCATGGTTTTAATTTAAAATTTAGATCTTTAGGATCCCTCTCTTTCCTATTTATTATTTATAATTTATAATTTAATTTAGATAGTCCATAAACATATAATTTAATTTAGATTTTGAAGCCATGTGTCTTTATAGTTTAGCAAACACTTCATTTGGTGCTCTAAAATTAACAAACTTGTCTTTTGTGTGTTTAGCAATAGGCTCTTTTTGTTTTTTCTTTAGAAAGGGGCCTGCCTCTCGAGTAGCCCTTAAAGCTCAGTGAGAGGGAATGACCCAAAGTGGTAACAAGCTAAAGCCAAGCTCTTCCAAGCCACTATAAATAAATGTGTTTGTGCTTTTATAATGATATTATGACTCCCCATAAACCCTATAGAGCACAACCTCTATAGGCTGGGAGGCCTTCCATTTAATAGAGTTTAACACACTACTGATTATAGCCACTCGAATGGATGCCCTTACTAGACACCTTTTATGTTAGAAGCCAAAAACCTTCTAGTTGTTGGTGCAGGAGGTCAGACCTCTAAAGCAGCTCACATTCTTATGGTTCTTAGTAGAGATACAAAGTTTTCCACAAGGAGTTTTCATGGGGACTGGTGCTTGGCTTCCCTAGAGAAGTGAGTGTCATGGAGGGGAGCCAATGGGTTCAAACACCTAAGTATTCGCTCTGAATTGTGTAGCTCGAGGTAACCCCCCAAGTCAGATTCAACAACTATTGTCTCGTCCAACCCTAGGATTTGTGCTTGCATGATAAAAACAATCAAACACTTTCAAACAAACAAACATTGTGTCTTATTTGTTTTCAAGTGTATGCAAAAATATTTCACATTTTACTTGAGTCCCCTTAAAACCTATATTATGTGATACTAGGACTTATTATGTGATATTAAGACCTATTATATGTGATAATACCTATCTTACATATGACATAATAGAACCTATTATGACATGATAGGTCTTATTATGACTTAATAACATGACCATGTATTACTAAGCACATATTTCAAAGCAAATCACTATTATTAAGTCATAATAACGTGGTCTTATTGTGACTTAATAACATGACCACATATTTCAAAGCAAATGACTATTATGGTGCATGTGTGTTATTGACATGCACAAATGTATTTGGATGGTGTTGATAGTATATTTTAAAATCAAGTGTCATTAAGAAAGAGTACCACTTCTATATTAGTGATGATAAGGAGCATGACACACTTTTTGTACAACATTGCTTTAAGAAGTTTTTTGAATATTTGAAAGAGAGAGGCATAACAATAGTTAAACATTTTATTTGGTCTGATGGATGTGAGACACAATTCAAATCTTTGATACCATTTTATGTACTATGTAGATATCATCGAAATGAAAAAATACCACATGTTTGGAGTTTCTTTTAGAGTGGTCATGGAAAGGGTGAACATGATGGTGCAAGAGCTTGTATCAAATGTGCTCTAAGAAAGAATCAAATAAATTATATAGGAGAACATATAGATGATTCACATGATGTTGTTGAATGGTGTAAGAAACACTTTGTGCAATATAATTATTATGGTGAATCATCATCGAGAACATACAAGCCCATTCCATATAGAGTGTTTTGGGAGATAACTGGTACGTGTTCTCTTTTAGTATTTTATTTAAATGTTTTTTAAATTTTTTAAAATATTCCTTGTTCAAATGTTTTAATTTAACAACTTGATCTACATGTATGTTCATGTACACATGTACATTTTGTAGATGTGGATAGAAGATCAATGCATGGATGCAAGAGCGTGGAGAGACAAGATCTTTGTATTGTGTCACGAGTACAGATAATGACCCATGGACATTGTATACTAGGGATTATTCATGTTTTTGTTCTGATTGCATTTTGGAAAACCATGTTGATTTCAAGAACCAAGAGCTTGGATATGTTAGTGAATGGAAATTGGTTCCACTAGATGTTTCTGACACATATGAGGATTCAAATGAGGATGAAATCTTTGAAGACATTCCTTTGATTTCTGGTGATTATGACCATATTTCAGGATTGATTAAAAAAAGGTATATGACATACACATATATTTAAATTATATATATATATATATTTATTTATTTCCTTTAAAAATGTTGCATACATGTAAATAAATTATATAAGTTTTAAATCGAGTACATACATTTTAAATTTATTTAACTTGTTTCAAATTGCAAGAGATATATTTGCAGGCATAGCAGAAGATGGAAATATAGAAGGTGTTAGTTATTATTTATTTTGTTGCATAGAAGAGATGAAGAGGTTAACAAAATCTGAAATGAGTGATGGAATTTCCTCTCCCACAGGTTTGAACTTATTTGAAATTTTAAATTATTTTAAATAAATTTATTTTAAACATGAACATTTGTACATTTGCACATGTTTTAATTTTTATATGTACACAACTCGCTTACGTGCAAATTTTTAATTTCTCGTTTCTTATATACATGTACATGCATGCTCAGTTGTAGTGAAAGGGACATATTTCAAACAATTTAAAATTGTTCAGCATGGGATTCATTTCACTGAATACCAAATTGACAACAAGGTATATCAGTATAGCCACTAGGTCATTGTTGTTGGCCTAATTCTTCATATAGTTCCACGTCGCATGCGGTCTCAAAAGTGGAGACTAGATAGTGAAGATCATGAGAAAATATTAAGTGTTATTGAAGAGCGGTCTGGACCACTTGATGTGGTATGAACTATTTAGTAAACCAAAGTACATGTGTTTCAACCCATTAGTTAAATATGAAATTTTCAATTATATTAAATTAGGATGTATGAAGTTAATGTACATGTTAAATAATACTTACGTGCATGTATGTAAAGTAAATTGGGACATGTGGATGAGTTGAAAATGTGTTAAGGCCCAATGTATGCACTTTATTAGGATATATATATATATATATATATATATATATATATATATATATATATATAAAATTCTAAATGCACATGCATAATTTGTAAGTTGTTAAAATATTTTAGCATGTATGTATGTTTTAAGTAAATTAGGATGTACATGTATTCATTTAATTTTAAAAATGCATTTGTATGAAATTTGATATTAAATTAAGATACATATGTGTGTAAATTTGAATAGGTCTTAAGGGGGTCACATGTACAATTAGGATGCATAGTCTATCTAATTCTAAATGCATGTATGCATATGTAATTTGTAAGTTGTTGAAATAATTTAGCATGTATGTAAACTGAATTAGTACATGTATTTATTTAATTAAAAATGCACATGTGTAAATTTAATTAAAAATGCATATTAAATTAGGATGTATGTGTAAATTTGATATTGAATTAGGACATGTGTGTAATAATTGAAGAGCCGTCTGAACCACTTGATGTGGTGTGAACTATTTAGTACACCTAGAAGTACACGTGTTTGAACCTACATGTATGAATTTTTAATTTTTGATACTTTAGAATGTTCACTTCTACTTAACTTGTTCCAGATGAAAATTCTAGAATTTAAATTATTGAATATGTTTATTAACTTGAGTTTGTTCATTTGATATGATCAAGTGTGATTTTTATATTGTTCATGGCTTCCACAATGGAGTGGATATATTGTTCACAAATTCATTTAAATTCAATGCATATCTACATATACATGTTACATGTAGTAAAACTTAAAATTTAAATAAACATATCAATCTTTTTATAATCTATCTACATTTACACAAATTCAATCAGAGAAATATAAATTTGAAAGTTTTAGAGTTCTTAAAAACATTTTTTAAATTGGAAATTTACACCAATTATTCAATCTAGATGATCTTATATAATATAATTTAAAAGAATAATCAAACATGCACATACATATACACATGTGATCTAATAAGTTACATATAATCAAACACATCATTTAACTTAAATAAATATTTAAAGTATATATATCAAACATGCAAATATGATCAAACACAAACTGTGCATATATATATATATATATATATATATATATATATATATATATATATATATAGTGTGTGTGTGTGTGTGTGTGTGTGTGTGTGTGTGTGTGTGTGTGTGTAAGTAATCTAACATGTGCATGATCATATATAATCTGAATACAAATGATGTGATATATAATCCAGTATCAAATGTACAAACTATACATATAAAGTATAATCTAACCATACATGGACATGATATATATAATTCAAGATCAAACACAAACTGTATAAAGTACATAATCTAACATACATACATGAAATATATAATTTGATCAAACACAAACTGTATAAAGTATAATCTATAACTTCATACATGCATGAATATATAATATGAAAGTCTAAAATGTACATATATAAAAAGATAAACAAATGAGCTATAAATTCTAGCAAATCAACATGCATCATGTCAACCACGAATAGAGCGGCCATCTGAGGCAGAGACTTGGTGAGAGTCTGGATGTCCAATAGACCCCTGAAAAAGTAGAATTTATTTAAATATTAAATATAGATCTCTACACATATACATATGTGCATATTTTTAAATATAATCAAATCCGACTAGTTAAATTAAAATTAAAATATAAATTGTAACACACATACATGCATGTACATATATACAAAAAACCATAACTAACTTGTCCACTAACAACCTGTGTAGCATCAAAAGAATCTCTCCTACACACATTCTCAAAGCTCAAGCTAGGAGTGACATGAGCTAACTGTTATGCATATGTATATACATGTATTTAAGGATTAGTCCAGGATCAATTTAAATGATACAAGTTAACTTCTATTATTTATTAAATGATCTATATAGATTTATCATACATTACAACATATACATCTTTTAAAAATTTAAACACACATGTACATACCTATGTATTAGGAGTAGGTTGTATAGTCTGATCATGTCTTGTGATCATATCAACCACATCACTCATGCCTGCATATCTCTCTCTGGTTGTACATATGACTAAGGAGTGTAAAGGGCTAACTAGATGACTAGGCATCATGGGTGAAGTGTCTGACTATAGTAACATATCCATAAACCCAGTATGAATTAAACCTCTCAGTTGCTCCTCAAATGAATCCAATCCCTCATCTGTGATATGGACTTTATCAACTCGTATCTCCTCCTCTGCAACAACAAAGTGATCTGTAGGTGGGTGAGTGCCCGAAGCATGCGTAGAGTGATCAGAATGTTTTGACTGCCTCAAGGTATGCATCGATGCAGTGGTATCCTGCCCGTCTCTGAGAATCTCCCCTCTAACAACAGCCAATGGTATCCCAAGTCGAGATGAATTAAAATGGTAAGAATGTAGTAGGTCCTCGGCTAAATACTACGACATATGTACATGTATACCGCCTCCTACTATAGCCACTATCTCATTTGGGGAGGGGATGCCAATAGTAATATACCAATCATCTGAATCTGAAGCCACTCAGTGACTAGAAGATACATGATTTGTGGATGATCTCGAACATGGTCGGCTCATCATATATCTGCCCAACCTATCAGATGATATGGTGGTTGTTGTTGATGCAATCTGTCTAATCCTATCAATTTCTTCTCTCTTAAAAGCAATCCCAACGTGATTCGCTATGGGGGTGAGGGCTGGGACTACTACTAGAAATCTCTCGCCAACAAGGTCCCTGTGTCTAGGTGGAGCTCTATCACACCTATGATATGCATCTCTATTATCAATCCTGCCCCTCCCTTGTCCATAATATGCTAGAGTATCAAGGTAGTTTGGTTTCATTTGACAACGAACCTCAACAAATACCTGTTGTGCAAAGTATATTAGTATCTGGTCATTATTAGGATACTAACCATGGGCAGCTAAGAAGTGTGGGTAAATCAACAATATAACCCATGGATCAATACATCTCGTGACCTGATATCCTCTCACCTGATGCAGAGGGTTTGGGATGTTATTTCACTTTCTTGCTTTCTACTAAAAAAAGGGTCTCCAGTTGGTACCATCCAATGGACCAATGTCTTTAACCTTCTCAAGGTTTCTAAAGCTTACCCTAGATCATTCCCAAGGATTTCTTCACTCGGGACAACTCACAATTGATAAGGAGTCTCCTACCCCTAAGGTTGCAACCCTTCAACCAAGGACACCTAACAACCCCAAACCCCAAGCAACATGATCTTTACTCAAAAGGTGGAATCTAACCTATGTGAGTGTTTACACATGTGTTATATGGAATTTTCACTAATCTTGACCCCTTAGATAGGTGTTTACTATCTCTTTGTACCTTTTCCTCTTTTGGACCTAGGAAATAGGGCTACAAGCAATTAGCCCTCCATTTGTACTTTTCTTGATTTTTCTCACAACCTACCTGAACAACCCCCTAAATAAATTTTATATTAGAATACCCTTTTGGGAATTCTATAATATTCCAAACTTCTACATCTGGATTTTTAGTACAGATGGTCAAACCCTACTAACCCTATTTAGCCTCTTCCAGTTGGTATTGGGGTTTAAGCTTTCAAAAGCTTCACCACTCATAAAGGAATGTAAGGATAACACTTTCCAAGGGTCTATACTTGTTCAAGGGTACTTCTTATTCCAATTTTGACCATCCTTCAATCTATTTTTCAAAGTTTCCACCCTCTTTTCCTATTGCACAGGCTTGCCACATGAGCAATGTCAAGCCAAGGGCATCATCTTAGGAAAGACAAATGACACTTATTGTCTCCAAAAATACAAAGAACATCTATTATAAATTTCAAATAAACATTCTCCTAGGTTTCAGATCGATCCCATAGAGAGATGTTGATTTGGGTCACTGTTTGCATCCAAACCCTGGTTTTGAGGGTTTTGTCAGGCTAGTGGGATAGAAAATTCTCTTTCTTCCAAACCCGAAGGATACAAGACCTAAAATAAACTCCAAATGGATGGTGAATCTATCCTACAACTTTCCAAAACTTTAATTCATTCCCACCATTCACAAGGAATTATGCAAGAACAAAAAACTCAAGAAGAATGTAGGAAATCACAATAACTGTTTACTTTGAAGATAAGAAATTCATTCAAATTCATCTCTAACCAGTAGGAATAATTCCTATAGGATTATATAATGCCAAGGAAATCTTCCAACTAACTCCAACTCATACAAACAACCAACTAACCATTGGGGTGACCATATTTCAAAATCTTGCAAGAAAAGTTGCTTAAGACAACAATGCAACTTTGCAACTTTTGACAAATTTATACAATTTGGTCTCACCTTCACACCAAAGGTCAAGAATGAACATACCACACATTACAGACCCATAAACATAAAAAATACATATAAATTCCTATACAAGGCCTTTGACAAGGTTGACACACCTTGGAGCCTCAGGGCTTATTACATTGTCTAGGCCTAATCAATAGGCCTTCAAACACACACATTGCACATTCTATTCCTAACATAACCATGAATCAAAATGATGTAGACACATGTCCTAGTGAAGTAGACATGCATTTTCTAGTGCCCCTACACCATCACCTTACTCTTCTCCTGATATTGTGGAAAACATCTCTCCTTGATGGTCTCCTTTGAGACCACCCTCACCACATCAGCAAAAGAATCATGACCCCTCACCTCACTCCTCAACTGTCTATAAATATCAGCTATAACCTCAAGTGAAAATGAGGTGTGACTAACTAGGTGGTCCCTCAATGTCCGCAAACTATCAAAAATGGATTCACATGTACTCTTGTACACACCATCAGCCTGTTTTAAATAAATAATTTTGAAGCTCGAGTGAGAGGGAGATCATTAAAAATATTTAAATTTATCTATATAGAGATCGCATACATGTACATTTTAAATTATTAAAACATTAATGAGAGAGAGAGGGAGATCATTTTCATGACAGAGAGAGAGAGATAACATTAATTTCAGAGAGAGATAGATCATTAAAGATATATATACATCATTTACTAAATTAAAACTGTATACACCTAAAAATGGTTTGAAGATAAATAACTAAATAAGCAATTATTTAAGTAATCTCCCTTCCCAATTTAACTGAATTCACTAAGTAATTTGATTAAATTTCCCCTTTCATCTACTTATTAATAAATCTAAGGATTTATTTAATAGGTTCATTTCATTTCATCCCCTTTAATTAATTAACTCAAATTAATTAATTCCCTCCACCAAAATAATTTATTCTAATCCCTTAATTAATTAAAGAAAATCAATTTTGAGTTGTTGAGATTAATTATCCTTTTCATATTATTTGAATTTCTAAATTCAAGTTCTCCTAACTTCTACCACTTCTAAACCTAACCATTCCTAAACCTAACCCATTCTACCTACCACCATGTCCCCTTTCATCCAACATCTTCTAGAACCTTGTGACACTTGTCACTAAGTGTTCCCTTTCATCTAACCTCCTTCTAGAAGCCTCTTGACACTTTTCACCATAGAGATGACATATGTTCCCTTTAATCCAACCCCCTTTGCCAACCTCCTCCAATTTAACCATTGATATCTTCAAATCAATCTTGACCGTTGATTCTTGCCACATCACCCCTAGCCTTGGAAAATCCTATAAATAAACCTCATTTTGAGCAATATGGATCCCATCTCATTTTCATCTTATGCATTGTTATTATAGGCATCTAGCTTATAGTTTATCAGTTTTCGCAATGTTATCATGCTCAATTTTAGCTTAATCATGCTAGATCAATCATTCATATAGCTTAATCATTCTATTCTTGCTAGATCATGCATTTTCAACATTCAAATCCTCCATCTAAGTGTAGTCAAGTCACTAGAATATGCATAATTAGATCTGAGAGCATTTTCATACTCGCATTTACTAGGAGGCAATAAGTCGATTAGCTATGGTTTTGTCTTTCATTGTTTCAATTTACTAACCATTGCTTATAATGATTTATTGAGTGCATTGTGGTTGCACGTATAGGTACACTTCATAGAGTGTGACATTTTGGCACCCACTGTGGGGCATAAATCATCATTTTCGACCTCTCAAGCTGCATCAATCTTCCTCTCTACTCGAGATAGAATCAGAAACTCGTACAAGCTCTCTTTGTGGCTCGTACGAACTTCCTTTTAGCTTCAGACAACACTTCATCCTGACTCATACTAGGTATAATTCTGACTCGTACGAGCTTTTACATTGAAAATTCTTTATTCGTTCTAGCTCATTCCTGTGTCATACGAGTTGATTTTCACTATCATACTAAAGCTAATTTTGTTTCATATGAATTTCTGGCTTCAAAATCTTATGTCATATGAGTTTACTTTTATTCCTGTGCGAAATCTAAATTTGTGTCATACTAACTAGTACATCATGTCGTACGAGTTTCTACGTCTGTGTTTTTCCATAAACTGCAAATTAGAATTTTCAAGATTGTCTATACATTGGTAATTTGCATTTTTGAAGGCCTTCTGGTCATTTTAGCCCTTGAAAGTGCTGAAAGAGCATAGCTAGTGTATGCTCTTTCTAGCATATGCTCTTTCAAAATATCATCTACAACTCTTGGAGACCTTTTGAACGAGTTAAATGATTCGTAATTTCAAGTCCCAAGCAGAAAGTTATGCCTATTTGAAGTTAGGCTAAAATTTCATAAGATTTTTTTGAAAATTTCATAGTTCGGATCACTGATGCTAATCTTGTTATGTCTATGAGATGTTTGCAGCCTAACTCTTTTCTACAGGATGCTTGTCAAAGATACGCTTGTCAAAGACAAATTCAAAACACAATCATGACTACTAATGGATCTATTTTGTAGGTTGCCTAAGGATTCAACAAAAGAAAACTTTGTGTATTCTTTAAGATTTTTAGGCACACTTCAATTTGGGATAAAAATGAGCAACCATGTATTTCATGTCTTTGATGATAGGCGAGTATGCTCTCACCTTTCTTAGGTGATCAAAAAGCTAGACTCATCCTTTTACTTTCATTAGTGCGTCTCTTTAGCAGGCCTGCCCTCCTGAGGAGTTATTAACTCTTAGCCCTTAAGGCTGGTGAGAGGGGAATGACCTAAGTGGGAACATCTAACACAAAGTAATCCAACCCACTATAAAATAAATGTGTTTTTGATGAAAATCAAAGCAACGACAGTGCTCGGGAATAGCTCTCCTTCGTACCTTCGGGTATATCAAACCTTAGTTTTCAAGGCCGGGAGACCTCTTAATTGAGTTTATACCCCGACGTGCTGAACGGATCCCTTGCTAGTGCCGGTTAAAATAGAAGCTACCCGATTCACCTCTGAAAGGGTGATAATCTTTGTGCAAGAGAGATAGTAACTCTCCCAAGACACTTGCCATATCATGCCCCCATTAGTGTTTGGAGTTGGATAATACGGTGTTGAGAATCCATTGCGCGAGACTCAGTGGTTGTATTCTGATTAGCTATTGGGTGTGTACCTAAGTCAGTAAGCAAAGGTTTTCATTCTCAGCCAACTTCCTTAGGGTTTAGCTTGATTGGAGTCATTTATCACATCATGTGTTTGCTGTGTATTCATTCCTAAATTGAAAAATCAGACACTTACAACTGGAAAACCAAAGTAAAACATCAAAATTCAGTGATCAAAACTCAAACAAACAAACACTTTTTACACCTGTTAAAATACCTGTCGTACAAGTCAAGATATTTTGTCGTACTGCTTGATCATCTATCGTACGAGTCAAGGTTCTATGTCGTACGAAACACTATTTTTCACATGAAGTCACTAGTCTGTTGTTCTGTCTTGTATCTCTTATCATTCCATGCTACATAATCTGTCATATGAAACTTTGCATCTGTCAGTCTAGAACTGTGTCTTACATGCCTGTTTCAGACTTGTCATTTCTGCCTAATCAATTTGCAGTAAACATAAACACCTATTATCTGTCAATCCATGCTTAGATTGTCTGCTTGGTTTGCCTGGTCAAGTTATCATCTATCAAAATCAAACTTTAGAAGATAAACACCTCAATATTTTCAAGTGCTTACCCCCAACAAGTTCAAGATCTAAACATCTTAAAGTGCATTATCACCCTCTTTGATAAACTGATCAATCAAACATAGTTTCTCATCAGGATCAATCATCCTTTATCACGAAACTGAAATGTTTGGTCAGGATAACCTTGTCCCACATCGTAGGATAGATCATTCCTACTAGACTTGGTTCTTATCAAATCACCATCATTGCACTCCTAAACCGAAGATAGAAAAACTTGCAAACCTTTAAACACTTGAATCCTCTTTTAGTGTCATATCACTCTATGGCCTTGAAATTGACTATTGATCAGTTACCCAAAACAACATTTTGGCAATCAAACCCCTGAAATAGAAATAGAAACATTTGCAATAGCTGAAAATCATATCAACATGACATACCAAATAAAAACACAAGAAGAAAACAAAAGAAACCAACATATCAGAGCAATCAAACAAGTTCAAAATCAAAATCCAACTATGTTAAAACCTCACAAGGATTTAAATACATCTCAAAAGAAAGGTGGCTCTTTTATGCACCTCTTAAAGAGATTCCTAAAGGATTTGGCTAAAGAAGATCAAAATCGTGCACCCATGTCTAACAATGATCCATCCATCCATAAGAAAATTGACTCTCCAAAGGCATCTATTCCTACACCTCCTGAAAGCTTGCAAGAACCTTCCATAGCATCCTTGCCAAACGATACATCCAAAGCTGAAGTTTCCCAAGGGATATCCAGGATTGCCATCAAACCTATTTCAGAAGATCCTATTCAAAGCTCATCTCCTTCATATCCAAGCATTGATTCATTGCAACATCCCCATAGCACTTCCTTGAAAATTGAAGTCCTCATTCATAGAACGCTTGTTAAACATGTCCTAATAGATGGGGGAGTTGGCTTGAACATTTTCTCTATGAACCTTGTCCATGCTCTAGGCTATTCAGAAGATGTAGTCGATCCCCAGAAAAAGATAAAAATCAAAGCACATAATGAAGAAGAACATTCATCTAAAGGAATGGTGATATTACCCATCACAGTGGGACCTTTGCAAAAGGATATAGCATGCCAAGTTCTAGATGTGGACCTACCATACAACATACTCTTGGGGAGACCATGGATTCAGGACATACAAGCTATACCATCAACATGTCATCAATGCTTAAAATTTCCATACAATGGACATGAAATCATAATATTAGCAAAATCAAATCCATTGCAGTGTTGTAGTAATCTGAGATCAGCTTAAGAGATCATAGTTTCACATAACAAAGAGGCAGTACCTTCAAGCACACAATCCAAGGAACAATCATTTGCATCAAACATGGAAGAACAAATGCAGCTAAAAGATCAAGGGACTGGAGAATATTTTCTATCATGGAAAAACAAACAAGAGCAACTTGAAATTGAAAGGGAAGAAGCAGATATAGTAGTCGATGTAGTTCACATGTATGCAGAACAAACATTAGGAACTAGCCCACTTGAATCAGAATCATATTTGGTTGACATGGAAGTAACCGAGGATGATCAGGATTTTCATATACAAGGTCATTCTGATGAGAGTATCGTTCTAGACATTGAAATACACATTGAAACCTCTGTCGTCTCTATCATGACCCCTAATATCTTTGAAACTATTCAACCTGAAGATCCTTTATCCTTAAGCTATCCTGAACCTATGGACTGGGAGAGTGAAGGACATACTACTATTGATACCTTTCCAAATGACCATGCCATATCCTTATATCTTAATGAAATCAAACTTGCAACAACTTTCACCAAGGATTCCACTAATGTATCTTTGAGTCAAGTGGGTGCCAGATCTCCTAGTCGAAAAAGTGAAAATCAAGAAAAGAATATCAAGTCTAATGCTGAAAACCATTTATTGGCAACATTAGACTGGGAAAAAGTAAAAACAAAGGAAACATCTAACGGTAAAAACCTCCTTCAGGTGCCGGAAGATGGGAGATTTGACACCTTACCTGATTGTTATCAAGAGAAGTTATCTATCATAATAGCACCAACAAAGGCAACTATCATTAGCACAACTGATCTACATCCAACAACAATCTCTTTATCAGAACCAGCAAGGCAAAAATATTTTGAATCCTTCAAAATATGGCAAGTCAACCTACCCTGGTCATATACAAACATTCTAGGGTTTGATCCATATCTTACAATACAACACCCAAATATCAGTCCAGGAGCAGACATCAATAATGGAACACATCATGGATCGGGAGCAGAATATGAAGCATTGGTAACAGGTATCAAAATAGTTGTAGAATGGAATATAAAACAACTTCAAGTCTTTGGAGACTCTCAGCTTGTCATTAATCAACTCAATGATGACTATCAAACAAAAGATGACAAACTCATGCCTTACAAAAAGATAGTAGATGATATCAAGAAGTACTTTGTAGAAATAACTTTTGAACAGATTCCAAGAAATGACAATAAAGCAACAGATGCCATGGCTACACTTGCTTCTCTATTGCAGACACAGAAAAATCAACAATGTTATGTATTCCTGGTTGAAGAGTTGTTTCATCCTGCCTATAATTGTCATGATTCCCAAACCATATGTCAGCTTATTGGACACGATTCCTCCCATTATGGCCAAACTTACACATACCTGAAAGACAATATCCTACCTCCTGATTTATCAAAGAACCAAAAGAGAAACTTTATTCACCAATCCTCCCATTTTACTCTCATCGCAGATACCCTGTTTAAACGAGGTCTAGATGGTACTCTCTTAAGATGTCTTGAACAAGAAGAATCTGAGAAGGCCTTACATGAAGTCCATAATGACATTTATGGCACTCATTCAAGTGGTCTTACCCTTTCAAAAAAACTCATACGCTTGGGCTACTATTGGCCAGCTATGGAATGAGATTATTTTAAGATAGCAAGAACATGCAAACAATGTCAAATCCATGGGAATTTGATCCATGCACTAGCACAAGAACTACATGCTTTAGCAACATCTTGGCCTTTTTGTCAATGGGGACTTGATCTAGTAGGAAAGATAAATCCTTCCTCATCTAATGGACACAAATTCATTCTTGTAGCTATAGAATATTTTTAAAAATGGATTGAGGCAGTACCTCTCATCAATATCATAGGAAAACAAATTGCTACATTTATCTTAAACTATATCATTTGTCGCTATGGAATACCAATGACCATTATCACTGATAATGGGCGACCATTCAAGAATCAGGATGTACAAGAGCTATGTGAGAAGTTCAAAATCTAGCACAAATTCTCCACAGGGAAATGGGCAGGCAGAAGCATCTGACAAAACTATTCTGAAAATCCTCAAAAAGATAGTGAATGATGCTGGGAAAGATTGACATATTCAACTGAACCCTGCTCTATGGGCTTACCGCACCAGTATCCGCACACCGACAAGAGCCACACCTTTCTCTCTTGTATATGGATCAGAAGCCATATTGCCAATCGAAGTAGAGATACCCTCTCTATGTGTATCACTAAAAGGTCTCATCCCAGATGAATAACAACAAGTATCTAGACTACAAGAGTTAGAACTAATCCAGGAATGAAGACAAATGCCTTTGATCATCTAAAGGTATATCAACAAAGAATGTGCTGGAGCTATAATCATAAGGTCAAACCACAAATATTTCAAGTGGGAGAACTAGTGCTAAAAGAAAATCCACACAACCAGGTAGATCGAGAAAAGAAAGGAAAGTTTGAACCAAACTAGTTAGGTCCATTTGTGGTTACAACAATATTTGGATCAGGAGCATATCAGCTATCAACACAAGACGAAGATCAGCTTGAAGAACCTATCAATAGCATGCACCTGAAGAAATTCTATGTCTGAAAAATCAAAAAAATAAAAAACGGTGAAAAATTAGAAAAATAAAAAAAAGGGAAAAATAAAAAAAAATGAAAAAAAAGTGAAAAATTAGAAAAAAATAGAAGAAGTGAAAAATAAAAAAAAATGAAAAAAAGTGAAAAAGCAGAAAAAGAAAAAAAAAATCAAATAACAGAAAAAGTGCAATAAAAATAGATAGTGAAAACCTGGCAAACAGACGCTACTTGCTAGCTAGCTCTTCCATCTATTAGTTCATGCATTTTTCTGCTTGCATTCATTCATCAGTGCTAACTATCCTAAGCCTTTGTACATATGCAAACATCCTAGGTTGCTTCTTACCATGGTTTGGATCATTGGATATATCATAACAAATTTGTTTCTAGGCTTGGGGCAAAATCCTACACCTAGCTAGGGGCAAAACTTTGGATCATTTTGAGCTTAATCAAACAAGTGGAACAAACAGTTAGACAACTCTTATCAAGCGAAAACTAAGACACATCCAACATTGAACACAAGATCAAACTATCAACTATTAAGCTATCACAAAATCAATCAAAGCACATCACATACTTTTCAATGGATAATATCTTTTGGATAATGATTGTAATATGATTGTTCAAATTTTCTATAATGCTTTTCGCTATCATGATTTCTGAGTGCCTCCAGGATGTCATTGACTAGAGGAACAAGGAAGAAACATGATATTTTTCTTGTCTGTTGTCTGAAAATTAATCATTAATATATGCAAATTTGTCTCAGGACATGATCATCGAAGACATTTTTGATTCGCGTATTGAAATGATTAATATTTCCTGTTTTACGCAAACAACACTCAACTCATCTCGGTTCAATTATACCTCGATGCTTGTGTTAACTTGCTATATCAAAATCCAGGAAAGAAGTGCCCACAGGTCATCATGGTTTAATTATACCATCGATGTTTTCACTCACTTCCCACATTTCAAAAACTCAATGATGACAAAAACACAAAATAATCTAGTGACTGGTCCGGTCGTAGCATTTTCATTCACATTTTAGTTTGCATTTCATTCTTGTATGGGATCCTGAAAGCTCCTTTTATCCAAGGTTAAATCTATCACAGGAATCATTAAAGTATCATCACAGGTGTATACGCAATCAGAATGATGACTTATCTCTCTCATGATATCGTCAACCTAGCCAAATCTTATGTTATCTCTCTCAACAGAATCAACAATCAACATATCCAAATATTTCAGTAACTTGATATCAACAAATTGTCAGTTCTTTATCTAATCAACCTTATCAAATCAAATCAATCAATCAAACCTAATCAATTCTATCACGTCTTATACAGGATGAATCCTTCCTAAAACTAGACGATCTGATTCTGATTCATGTCTTATATAGGATGTATCCTTCCTGAAACCAGACGTTCTGATCATATCTTATACAAGATGAATCCTTCTTGAATTCAGACACTTTGATCATCGTTGTCTTATACAGGATGAATCCTTCCTGAAACCAGACTGAATCTAATCAATAAATATTTTTCAATCTTATCAATCTAAGCAATCAAGCTAATTGAAGAACTCACATTTTCATCAACCACAGTTGCAGAAATCAAATCAAATCTATCAGGATATCAATCTCACAAAAACTCCAAAGATCAATTATCTCAATTGATCTCCCGAGGGGGCATCATCATACCAGAATTTAGCAATCAAGAGCTAGGGCATCCTATCAAATCAATACCATCATCAAAATGAGATTATTCTTTGAATCAAAGCGTCATTACACCTCACTTCAAAGAGGGGCAAAATGTATACACCTAAAAATGGTCTGAAGATAATTAATTAAATAAGCAATTATTTAATTAATATCCCTTCCCAATTTAATTGAATTCACTAAGTAATTTGATTAAATTTCCCTATTCATCTACTTATTAATAAATCTAAGGATTTATTGAATAGGTTCATTTCATTTCATCCCCTTTAATTAATTAATTCAAATTAATTAATTCCCTCCACCAAAATAATTTCTTCTAATCCCTTAATTAATTAAAACAAATCAATTATGAGTTGTTGAGATTAATTATCCTTTTCATATTATTTGAATTTCTAAATTCAAATTCTCCTAACTTCTACCACTCCTAAACCTAACCATTCCTAAACCTAACCCATTCTACCTACCTCCATGTCCCCTTTCATCCAACATCTTCTAGAACCTTGTGACACTTGTCACTAAGTGTTCCCTTTCATCTAACCTCCTTCTAGAAGCCTCTTGACACTTGTCACCATAGAGATGACAAATGTTCCCTTTAATCCAACCCCCTTTTCCAACCTCCTCCAATTTAACCATTGATATCTTCAGATCAATCTTGACCATTGATTCTTGCCACATCACCCCTAGCCTTGGAAAATCCTATAAATAAACCTCATTTTGAGCAATATGGATCCCATCTAATTTTCATCTTATGCATTGTTATTATAGGCATCTAGCTTATAGTTTATTAGTTTTAGCAATGTTATCACGCTCAATTTTAGCTTAAATCTTAGCTTAATCATGCTAGATCAATCATTCATATAGCTTAATCATGCTATTATTGCTAGATCATGCATTTTCAAAATTCAAATCCTCCATCTAAGTGTAGTCAAGTCTCTAGAATATGCATAATCAGATTTGAGAGCATTTTCATACTTGCATTTACTAGGAGGCAATAAGTCGATTAGCTATGGTTTTAACTGTCATTGTTTCAATTTACTAACTATTGCTTATAATGATTTATTGAGTGCATTGTGGTCGCAAGTACAGGTACACTTCACAGAGCATGACAAAAACATATATAAATTTATCTATATAGACTACATACATACATTTTAAATTATTAAAAGATTAATGACAGAGAGAGGGAGATCATTGAAATCATGACATCTAGAGAGAGATCTAACATTAATTTCAGAGAGAGAGAGAGAGATCATTGAAGATATACACATATAGTTACTAAATTAAAACATATATAAATTTATCTATATAGATCGCATACATACATTTTAAATTATTAAAACATTAATTCAAGAGAGAGAGGGAGATCATTTTCATGACAAAAGAGAGAGAGAGAGTGAGAGTGAGAGAGAGAGAGAGAGAGAGGGGGGGGGGGAGAGAGACATCATTAAAGATATATACATCATGTACTAAATTAAAACATAATTTTTAAAAATTAAAACACATGCCAGTCATGCAAATTAAGGGAAGAGAGATTTTATAAGGGGTCATATGCGGTTCGAAGGGGTCATGCATGTGTTAGAACACATGCGTGACCCCTTAGGACCACATATTCTTGACCTGTTAGGACACTAATATATGTGATCTTAAGAGACCGATATGTCGTACACACTAGGATTTTATAAGGGGCCATATGTGGTTCTAAGGGGTCACGCATGTGTTAGAACACACGTGTGACCTCTTAGGACCACACATGACCCCTTAGGACACTATATGATCCTAAGGGGAATGTCGTATGTACACTAGTACACTAGGATGTTATAAGGGGTCATAGATGGTCCTAAGGGGAATGTCGTATGTACACTAGGATCTTATAAGGGGTCATATTTGGTCCTAAGGGGTCACGCATGTGTTATAACACATGCGTGACCCCTTAGGACCACATATTCTTGACCCTTTATGACACTTTTATATATGTGATCTTAAGGGACCATATGGTGTACACACTAGGATGTTATAAGGGGTCATATGTGGTCCTAAGGGGTCACACATGTGTTAGAACGCATTCGTGACCCCTTAGGACCACATATTCAACCCCTTAGGACACTGTACATGCGATCTTAATAAATCGTATGTCATAGACACTAGGATGTTATAAGGGGTCATATGTGGTCCTAAGGGGTCACACATGTACAATGTTAGAACACACATGCATGACCCTTATGACCACATATGACCCCTTCTAGGACACTATGTGATCCTAAGGGGTACCTGTTGTATACAATAGGATGTTATAAGGGGTCATATGTGGTCCTAATGGGTCACACTTGTGTTAACACATGTGTGACTCCATAGGACCACATTTGACCCCTTAGGACACTATGTGATGGACTAAGGGGTATGTCTTTCACACTAGGATTTTATAAGAGGTCATATGCGGTTTTAAGGGGTCACACATGTGTGACCCCTTAGGACCATATACGACCCCTTAGGACACTATTTGATCCTAAGGGGTATGTTGTACACACTAGGATGTTATAAAGGGTCATATGTGTTCCTAAGGGGTCATGCATTTGTTAACACATGCGTGACCCCTTAGGACCACATATGACCCCTTAGGACACTATGTGATGGACTAAGGGGTATGTCGTACACACTAGGATTTTATAAGGGGTCACATCCGGTCCTAAGGGGTTACGCATGTGTTAGAACACATGCATGACCCCTTAGGACCACATATGACCCCTTAGGGTCCACTATGTGATCCTCTATGGTCCTAAGGGAACATATAATGTCATCAGGGGCATATGTGGTCTTAAGGGGTCCTAAGGGGTCAAGTTGTGTGTGTAATAGGATGTGAAAAGGGGTTGTAGAGGTTTTATTTTATCTAATTTGTTTAAATTTGTTATCTAAGTTTTATAATGTTTTTTTAAATTTAAATTTATTAATTTTTCTAATGTTTTAATTTATTATATTTAGTTTTGTAACATTTTTCTAATTTTTAATTTTGCTAATGTTTTTCTTAATGTTTTTCTATGTTTTAATTTACTACCTTAGTTTTCTAAGTTTTTCATAACATTTTTTTTAAAAGTTGCAAATAAAAAACATATACAATTATTTAATTTTAAAAACAAATTGACGTTAAATCAAAACATTAAATTTTCAAAGGTTTTTCTAAAATGCTGAAAAATAATAAATATATAATTATTTAATTAAAAAAATAAATTAACAAACAAATTATTTATTAATTTTTAAATAAATTTAATTAAAAAAACCATTACTAAACAAAAAAGGTTATTTTGTGCACCTGAAATAATGTAGGTTGAAAGTTGAAAGGTGAGAAGCGCTTGCTGCTGCTGACAAGGCATGGTGACGTGGTGCCGACATCTGGTTCTCTCTAACCCCCTCTAGACATAGAAAAATCCAAACTTGAAAATGATAGTTAAGCTGTCATTTTCGGTTTTTATAGAATCTTTTTTTAAAATAGTTTAAAAATGGGTTCAATTGAACCCATTAAAAATAAATATTTTAATGGGTTCAGTCGAACCCACAAACCCACCTGGGGTTTGATCGAACCCATGTCCAATTTCAGGTTCGATCGAACACCCCTAGTTTGTTCGAACCTAGCCAAAAAAATTTCCCCATCTCTGCCAATTTTCTTCATTGGAAAAAGTGGGAACCATTATTGTGGGATAGCCCATATACAAAAGGATTTAATTCATAAACTTAATTAAACAAACAATTCTTCAAAGGAGTTTCATTGTTCTCTATCCGCAAGGATTCCTCAAGTCATGGTTTTTCTCTCAAATGGTTGAGAAATCAACCTTCAGAATGACAACTCAAAGAACAACTATTATGATGTAATGATATGCATGCTATGTAGTTAAGATCTTATATGATGATAACCATGCTATTAAAATTGATCTATGATAATGGAAATATTATGCTTGTGGTAATGAAACTACTATGCTATGCTTATGAAACTACTGTGCTATGCTAAAATGCTTGAGTGAGAGAAACTTTTATGAAAGAAACTTGATTAATGAGAGAACAATGTGTACAGCCTCTTGATGATGAGAAAATTAGCTCTATTTATAGAAGAAATGAGCAATTAGATTGCTAACATGGATTTGACTTAGCAAGGGCTAGGATTGCATGAGGAGGCTTGATCTCCAATCCATGTTTACAAATTCCACCAATGCCATGGAGACAAGTAGAATCATGAGGAGGCTTGAGAGGATAGGGAAGATGAATTAAATGCTTGAGGGGACATGAAGGTAACCTCATGTGGTTGAGTTAAGGTTAGGTTAATCCAGATAAATCTTTTATCCAAGGGATAAATAAATGTGCAAGGGTTAAAGGGTTACCTTAGTCAAAGCATTAAATGCTTGAAGAGACTTCAAGGTTAGATGGATGGTTGAGTTAGAGAAAAAGAATTTAACCAAGGGTCCAAGGGGGGTTAATTTGGTCAAGGACCCATGTGGGTTAACTTGTTGAAGGGAGAAGGCCTTTAAGGCTTTGTAAGAGCCTTAAATGTTTTCGACAAGTGACTATTCACTTATCCCTTAATTAGGAATGTGCAAACACTTAGAAGAGGATTAGGATAATTTATAAGGGATTAAAATAAATTAGAAGGAAGGTTAGTGTGCAAGAGGGCATTGTAGGAAAATGCAAGTGGGTGAAGATAAATAGGATTTTTAATTATTTTTTATTTATTTAAATGTGCATGTTAATTTTGGATTTTATTTAAATAAATCTTAATTTATTTAAATGAAAAGAAAGGGGATAAAGCATTAAATGCTTTAAGACTTGAAGGAAGTCATTAAAGGCTTAAGACGACTCTAGAAGGAAGCCATTAAAGGCTTGAGAAGACTCTAGAGTGAAACCATTAAAGGCTTCAAGACTTTAAAGGAAACGAGTAAAGGCTTGAAGACTCTAGAAGAAAACCATTAAAGGTTTGAGTTGATGCGTTTTGGGTTAACCTTTGATTTAGGAATGTGCAAAGCATTAAAAGGTGATCAGGCTAATAATAGGGGTTTAGACATGATTAGGAGGAAGGTTAACTTGAAAATTGCATTTTATAGAAAGTGCAAGTGGGGGAGGGGTTTTAGGAATTTAAATAAGGGTGAACCCACAATAGTGGGTTACACTCTTTTGGATGAAAGAATTTTTATTTTAAAAAAAATAAAAGTGGAAAATCGGATGAAAGAATTTCACTCTTTGTCAAAATCGAATTTTTATGCACGTTCTATCGAAAGTCACTTTCGATCGAATATGGGATTTGATCAAAAGTACTTTTTTGTTTTTTTAATCAATATTCAAATGGGTTCAATCAAACCCATTTATTTAGGGGTTTTTTAAAACAAAAATCCCTAATTGTCATTTTTGACAATTAGGGACCATTTGAACTGTGAGAGCTCCACAGTGAGGCCATCAAACCCCACCCACAAACCTCGAAAATAGGTTGGGATTTTTTTGTCATTTTGGGTGTAAATTTTGTTTCTCTATCATATTTTAAATTTTTTTTAGGTGTATATACATATGTTGGTCCCCACCGGTGCTGAGAGTGGAGGGGTGAATCAACACTATACCAATTTTACAAGATTTAACCTTAATCAAAGTTTTTACTCAAACTTAACACTTATCAGTAAAGGTATCATTAATAAGAAACATGCACACATAAAATCAATCTCACATGAGCAACAAGGTTTATCACATGGAAACCCAAATGGGAGAAAACCACGGTGTCAGTAAAAAATCACAAAATCTACACTCTTCTGGAGTACGCTCGGTGAGGAGCCATCCATGTTAGGAGATTACAAAGACATTGTCTGGGGCCACCCGGTTAAAGGATTTTATTGAAAGCCTATTAGAACCTTTACCCTATTAGAGGTAGCCTCATTAAAAGACTTAGGATCATGAATTAAGATGTCACTCGGTTAAGGGATTTTACAAAGGAACCTGTTAAAGTCCACTTAGTTAAGGGATTTTACTATTGTAGTTATTAGAAAGCAACAGAGAGAATGATCTTCTATAATAGCTACTCTTAGCTTAATCAGATCCAATTGAATCTCTTCGGTTTGACCACCGGTTACACTTTCTATACCCTCTATTGGTGCTTTGCATTACACTTTCTCTGCACTCTACTGGTGCTTTGCATTCTTTCTCTACTCTTCACAATATCCGATCTCTGCACACTCTCTTCACCACTGTGCTATTCACTTAGCAGTTCTACACTCTTCTCACCTTGCTGGATCACCTCTCTTCAAAATTGCATAGCAATTTAACGATCAAACTTTTTGGTTTTCGCCAAAAACCTTTTTACCATGTTTTTGCCAACATATACCTATTGATTCCTAAATGTGTTTACACCTAACACTCGATAGATTTGAAATTCAAATATTCCCAAATCTTCCCACACTTTCTCTGCATGCTCTCCATCATTCTCACCAGCAACTCATCCTTATTAGCCACCATAACTCATAATTTTAGCAACTTCTGGGTCATGTTCTTCCTATTTAATGCAAATCAGAAAATCCACACAACTCTCTCTTTAATTTATTGCTAACGGTTGTAGACTTCACTAGCATTTTTTTTGATGATGTCACATCTTGATTGACTCACCTTTGGTCGTTGTATCCAACTTATCATTCACTGCTCTAAAATTTTTAGTGGAAAGCAACCTTCAACCTGTATGACTGGTTCACTGGTGTAACTCTTCATCTTTTGCCACTTGTCACTGATCATCAAGAAGATTAATCACCTATCTATCCAGAGTGTTTTGGTCATACATAAGACTTATTAACTACATTCCGAGTCACCTCCTGTGACTGCATCATCATTTCAACTTTCAGTTTAAGAGACTAATCTCAACACCTATCAGATGCTTGACTGATCGGTCAACTACTCTATTTATCCTTGAACAAATTAGTCTTTGACCAACACGTTGCTTAAGTGTGTCAATAATACATATTAGGGAAGCATTGAATCCTCCATACTATTTGTAGCCATGAGTAAACCATTAAGGTTTACAGCACCTCCTTGCCTATGATCTTGGCCTTATTCACCGATAAGTGTTAGTCATCAATGACAACTGAAGAACTGGTTGTACCAACACCATCAATTACGCCAAAAATGTCCCCTTTTGGCATTGATGGCAACACTTAAAACTTCTCTTTTAGAAACCAGTCACTTCTGCTTCTGCTGTACCGATCAACTTATCTGTTTGATCTTGAGTAAAAATCTTACTCCCCCTTTCAATGGCTTCCATTCATGTCACATCTGGCTTCATCTCCCTTCATGTTTCATCTGAATTCACTACCCCTTTGACATCAATGCCAAAGGTGTAGTCTAGACATTTTATTTCACATACTGCAATGATTGTTCCCCTAATAGGAGTAGTCCATAATCATCAATCCAAATACATAGAATTTTTAGGACAGTCATACTGGATTGATTTTGTTCCAATCTTCACTCATGTTAGAGCATGCAGAGGAATTACCCCTAGCTTACCTCTGAGATACTCAAAAGTATCCTTAGGTAGCGGCTTGGTGAATATGTCTACAACTTGTTCCTTGGTTGGCACATATTCCAGTCTAACTTATTTGTCCTGCACATGTTTTGTAAGATAATGATATTTTATTAGAATATGCTTGGTTTTAGAGTGCATTATCGGGATTTTTGATATGTTGATGGCACTTGTATTGTCATAGTGTATCACCATAGGTTCAATCACCTTTTCTTGGATACCTTCCAAGGTATGCTTAATCCATACTACATGTGTACAGTTGATTGCAATAGCCACATACTCTGCCTCAGCTATGGATTGAGAGATACAATTTTGTTTCTTGCTTGTCCATGACATAATCCTATCTCTAAGAAAGAATGTACCTCCACTAGTGCTCTTTCTGTCATCAATGTTCCCTACCCAATCTACATTGGTGAAGACACTTAAGTTGAAATTTACCTTATGTGGATACCAGAGACCATACTTATCAGCCCCTTTAAGGTATTTGAATATCCTCTTAACTGCCACCATATGAGTCTCTTTTGGATTTGCAACAAATCTATCAACCAAGCCAACTACTTGTGCTATATTCAGTCTACTGTGCACTGCATAATGCAACTTACTGATCATGGATTAGTATAGTGTCTCATTCACTTCATTAGCCTCATCATCTTTGGAGAGCTTGCAACCTATAATGATCAAAGTTCCAACAAGTTTGGAATCTTCCATTCCCAAGGTCTTCGATATTTTCCTTATATATTTGGTCTGGCTAATGAATATACCATTCTTTAGCTGAGATACTTGTAGACCAATGAAGAATTTTATTTCACCGATCATGGAGATTTCAAATTCTTTCTTCATTTCTTCTGCAAAACCTTTTCTCATTTCATCATCTCCTCCAAAGATGATGTCATCTACAAAAATCTCTGCAATCAGATGTTTTCCTTGTTTTCTAATCTTTAAATACAAGTTAGTGTTGTCACTGGTTCTCATGAACCCTATACTTATTAGGTATGAGTGCAATCTTTCATACCAAGCTCTTGGTGCTTGTTTTAGCCCATACAAAGCCTTATTCATCTTACATACCATATCTCTTCCATCTTTTGAAGAAAACCCTTATGGTTGCTCAATATACACTTATTCCTCTAGAACACCATTCAAGAATGCTGATTTGATATCTATTTGGTAGACCTTGAACTTCATATAAGCAACATAAGAAAGAAAGATTCTGACCCTTCCAGTCTAACCACCGATGCAAAGGTCTCCCTATAATCCAAGCCTTCTTGTTGTGCATATGCCTTGCAGACTAACCTTGCTTTGTTTCTTATTACTTCACCGGTTTCATCCATTTTGTTTTTAAACATCGACTTGGTGCCTATCATATTTTCGTTCTTCGGTGTGGACACAAGGGTCCAGGTTTCATTTTTCTCAATCTACTCCAGTTCTTCATCCATAGCTTTCATCTAGTCTTCATTATTCAAAGCCTCCTTTTCTATTTTGGGCTCAATTTTAGAGAGAAGATAGGTACTCTCCCTTTCTTTTCTTCTAGTCAATACTCCTGCATTTTTATCACCAATAATATTGTCTCTAATATGATTTTTTTTGACATACCTTGGTGGTGTCGGTTCATTTCTTGGGGCTTATTCTATCAATTGTGTAGGTTCTACTTCACATGCTTCCTCATTTGCAGCTACACTAGGATTCTCTACAATAGGTTCGACCAGTACAGTGTAGTCAAATCCTTGATATTCCTCTGATTCACTCTTGTTGTCCTGTTCATTTTCCTCAAAGAACTCATCTACTCTGACATTTGTACTTTCCACAATTTTACTGGTCCTTTTGCTCAAACATCAGTATGCTTTACTCTTTGTGGAGTAACTTAAGAAGATTCCTTCATCACTCTTAGGAACAAACTTTCTAGAGTACTCATTTCTCTTGATGTAGCACCTGCTTCCAAATACCTTGAAGTAATGCACATTGGGTGAGTATCCACACCATAATTTATAGGGAGTCTTATTTATCCCCTTCTTCACCTATATCTGATTCAAAGTATACACAACAGTACTCACTTCTTCTCTCCAGAACATATGTGGAATATCCTTCTAAATCATTAGAGTCCTCACACAATCAATTAGAGTTTTGTTTCTTCTTTCAACAACCCCATTCTGCTGAGTTGTTCTGGGTGCAAACATCTACCTCATAATCCCCTGTTCTTCATAGTAATTTATGAACTCTTGAGAGGTGAACTCTCCTCCTCTATCCGATCTCAAACATTTTAGACTCTTATCAGTTCCTCTCTCCACTCGAGCCCTGAAGACCTTAAAACATGTGAAAGGATTCATATTTTTCTTTCAAAAATACAACCCACATCATTCTTGAGAAGTCATCTACAAGCAACATGAAGTACCGGTCCCCATAGAAACTCTTAGTCCTCATAAGACCACACAAATCTGTATGCACTAAGTCCAACACATTCTCAGATGAATAAGATTTTTTGTTGAAGCTAGATCCAGTCAACTTTCCTATTTGACATTATTTAAACACATAGCATTCTCAAGTTTCATAATGTTAGACATACCTGTGACAGACTTCATTTTACTAACCTTTTCTATGCCATCAAAATTAACATGACACAATATTTTGTCCCACAACCAACTATCTTCTATCTTTTCCATTAGGTAACTTCCTACAGTGGTGTGTAGGTAGAACATATTACCTGTAGTTTGTTTATCGGTAGCAATTAGACCTCTTGATTTATCACTTATTTTTTATATTCCTTCATTAAATTCTAACTGGTAACCCTTATTGTTAAGTTGTACAACACTTAATAGACTATACTTTAGCCCTTCTACCCAGTAAACATCTTCACAATTGGGTTTATAATTTAGGGCTATAGATCCCTTACCTTTTACTGCACAGGGAGCATCATTGCCGAATCTCATCAATTCTCCATCACAGTCCTCCATGCTGAGGAATTTGTTTCCATCACCAGTCATGTGGTGAGTGCAACCACTGTCAATTACCTAGTCTCCACACCGGTTTGAACTAAATCAGTGCCATATCACTTTCCTCTATGTTATCTTCCTTTACTGCTACAAATACAATCCCTTCTTCATCAAATCCTTCTGATTGTTCATCGGTAACTCCTTCTTCTGCAAGATAACACTCCTTATTTCTCTTCTCTTTGTATCTTCTAAAGTTATCCTTCCTATCATTGTCAGGATATCTAGATACAATATGACCTATTTTATTGCAAGATAAATACTTCAGGGGTAGTTTACCTCTGTACTTTCCTTTTCCTCTTGGCAACCTTCTTACTATTAGAGATTCAAGATCATCTTGTTCCCGTTCTTTAGATAACAAGTTGTCATGTTCATGAGAATGATTAGTTCTTGTAGTAGAACTACTTCTGATTTATTTTCATCTCATTGTTGGTGCAAGTGTCATGGAAGATTTGAAGGAAGCATCAATCTTTGGCATGATGTTATCATAGTTGCTCAATTCAAACTCAATCAACTTACCGACCAGGGAGTCAAGTGTAACATTAACTGTTCCCAAAGATATGAGTTCCTGAATTGCAGAAACCCTTATGGCATATTGTGGCAGCAAGGTTCTCAAGATTTTGTTGACCACATCATCTAACTAAAGTTTTCCTCCAGCATTTCTAATTAAATTTACCACATCATTTATTTTTTGTTGTAATGTTCTATATTCTCTCCTTCTTGCATCCTCATCTCATCAAATTTGCCTCTCCAACTGTCCACCTTAGCCTTTTGTACATGAGGGTCTCCTCCATAAATAGTCTTTAGTTTATTCCACATCTTAGAGACTATTTTTAGATCTTGAATCTCAGCCTACTCATTATCAAATAGAGTACTAGCAATCACCTCCATAGTTTTGATGTTATCTTGCTTCTCTTTGATTTGATCTATAATGAGAACCCCTATAGGTTCATTCTACTCTATGCTTACATGATTCCAGTTATGATCTCATAGGGTTCTTAGGTACAACTTCATTCTACCACACCATAATGTGTAATTCTCCTTAGAGAACTTGGGGCCTTCCTTTCGTATCATCTTGAATATTTTCTTAAGCAGTTAAACTCTTCTAAATATAAGGACCAAGGCTCTGATACCAATTGTTGGTCCCCATCGGTGCTAAGAGTAGAGGGGTTAATTAGAACTATACTAATTTTACTAGATTTAACCTTTATCAGAGTTTTTACTCAAACTTAACACTTATCAGTAAAGGAAACATTAATAAGAAACATGCACACTTAAAATCAATCACACCTGAACAACAAGGTTTATCATGTGGAAACCTAAATGGGAGAAAACCACGGTGTGAGTAGAAACTCACAAAATCTGCATTCTTCTGGAGTACGCCCGATGAGGAGCCATCCTTGTTAGGAGATTATAAAGACACTGTCAGGTGCCACCTAGTTAAGGGACATTCTTGAAGGCTTTTTAGAACCTTTACCCTATTAGAGGTAGCTTTGTTAAAGGACTTAGGATCATCAATTAAGATGTCACCCAGTTAAGGGAATTTACAAAGGGAGTTGTTAAAGTCAACTCGGTTAAGGGATTTTACTGTTGTAGTTATTATAAAATAACAAAGAGAATGATCTTCTATAATAGCTACTCTTATCTTAATCAGGTCCAATTAAATCTCTTTGGTTTGACCATCGATTACACTTTCTCTACACTCTACTGGTGCTCTACATTACACTTTCTCTGCACTCTACTAGTTCTCTGCATTCTCTCTACTCTTCACACTATCCAAGCTCTGCAAACTCTCTTCACTAGTCTATCATTCACTTAGCAGTTCTACACTCTTCTCACCTTGCTGGATTGCCTCTCTTCAAAATTACACCTAGCAATTTTACAATCAAATTTTTTGGTTTTCACCAAAAACCTTTATACCATGCTTTTTCCAACACATACTTGTTGATTCCTAAATGAGTTTACACTTAACACTTGGTAGATTTGAAATTCAAATCTTCCCAAATCTTCCTGCACTTTCTCTTCTTTCTCTCCATCATTCTCGTCAATAACTCATCCTTATCTGCCATCACAACTCATAATTTTAGCAACTTATAGGTCATGTTCTTCCTATTTAATGCGAACTAGAAAAAGTGCACAAATATCAGTTTAATTGATTGCTAACTGTTGTAGACTTCACTAGAAATTTTTTTGATGATATCTCATCCTAACTAACTCACCTTTGGTCATCACATCCAACTTACCGGTCATTGCTCTGAGATTCTTGGTGGAAAGCATCCTTCAACCTGTATCACCGGTTCACCAGTGTAACTCTTCATCTTTTGCCACTAGTCATTGATCATCAAGAAGACCGATCACCTATCTATCTAGAGTGTTCAGTCATACATAAGAATTCTTAACTATATTATGAGTCACCTCCTATGACCGAGTCATCTTTTCAACTATAAGTTTAAGAGACTAATCTCAACACCTATCAGATGCTTGAATGACTGGTAAGCTACTCTGTTTATCTTTCAACGGATTAGTCTTTGACCAACACACTACTTAAGTGTGTCAATAATGCATATTAGGGAAGCATTGAATCCTCCATACTGTTTGCAGCCATGAGTAAACCATTAAGGTTTATAACACCTCCTTGCCTACGAGCTTGGCCTTATTCACCGGTAAGTGTTAGTCATCAATGACAATACTAACTGATGAACTAGTTGTGCCAACACCATCACTTATGGCAACAATTATATATATATGTGTGTGTGTGTGTGTGTGTGTGTGTGTGTGTGTGTGTGTGTGTGTGTGTGTGTGTGTGTGTGTGTGTGTGTGTGTGTGTGTGTGTGTGTGTGTGTGTGTGTGTGTGTGTGTGTGTGTGTATGTATGTATATATATGTGTGTGTATATATATAAATACACACACACATACATACATACATACATACATACATACATACATACATATATATATATATGTATACATATATGTATATGTGTATGTATATGTATGTATATATATGTGTGTGTGTGTATGTGTATATATATATGTATGTATATATATATACACACACACACACATATATACATATACATATACATATACATATACATATACATATGTATATATATATATATGTATGCATGTATATGTATATGCATATGTATATGTATATATACATATACATATACATATACACATATGTATATGTATGTCTATATGTATATGTATATGTATACATATATATACATATATACATGTGTGTGTGTATGTGTATGTATATGTCTATATATGTATGTGTATATATGTACATATATGTGTGTGTGTGTGTGTGTGTGTGTGTGTGTATTAGATATACATGTATATGTGTATATATACATATATATGCATACATAGTTATGTGTATGTATATATGTAGTTATGTGTGTATATATGTACATGTATATATATGTGTATATACATGTACATATATATATAATGTATATATGCATATATGCGCATACACACACACACACATGTGTGTGTGTGTTAAAATGTGTTATGTTTTATGTTTCATGATAGAAAAAATTGTGTGTACATGTATGTTATATGTTGATGTTTTATGTTTGATTTAAAATATTATATGTTGATTAGAAAAAGTTGAAATTTTTAGTTATTTTAAATAAAATATTAAATGTTAATTTAATCTCTTGAAACTAAATCAAATGAGGCATAAAACATTAAACATAAATATATATTCATTTAAGAGATTAAACTTTTTAGATTAACTAGAACCTTCAATTATTTTGTAATTATCAAAACATGAAATATAAAGAACTTACCAATGAAAGAACTACCAATTAACTAGACACATTTTTGTTAAAATGTGACCTCTTTAAATTTGTATATTCTTATCATATTATCCTTGATTTACCACTTGAGGCTTAAAGATCTCCTAAAAAACTTATGTTTTGATCCTTTTCCTTAAATTTCTCAATTCACGGGTCCTCTCTCTCTCTCTCTCTCTCTCTCTCTCTAGATCTCTCTTTCTTTCTCCCCTCAACCTTGTGGACAATCTCTCTCTCAATCTCTCTTTATCTCCCCTTAAGACTCCCTCTCTCTCATGTGCATACATTTAATACTCACATCATGCATGTTTATAATACATAATTGATGCATGAATAAGTGCGATGCACATACATGTACATTTACACTATGATGCATGCATTCTATGTTCTCATGTACACGATGTAATCTTGATTTTTGTAGATCTAGTAGACTGTAGATGATATGAAATTGATTTCAACATTTATGATCTTGTGTTCAATTTAATTTAATATTTAATTTTTAATATATCTTGAAATTTTTAAGAACTTACTATCTTGTATTTAGAATAAAATTAAATTTTTCATTTTAATTCATACAAAATTTAAATATTAGATCTTAGAATTAATTTGAATACATATCCAGTAATTTTGTCTAAGAGAATGTTCATATGACTTTAAATTATCCTTTTGGTGTACTAGATCTATATATTATCATCATATTTATCATGGCAGATGATGCAATCCCCCTTAGGAACTGTTCTCATGAACAATTATTGAGATCGAAAGATTGAAAGAATCCATAAATAGTAGTAGTAAACACTTGTCAAAAAATTCCTGGTAGCCTTGTGAGAATCTGTAATGCCCCGCTAGGAAACCCCAAAGGGATAAAGCTAAAACACAAGAATAGAGTGCAAATAATTTATTTAAAAAAAATTAAACACAACATAATGATACAATGAGTTATCATAAGATCAAATAACACAACGAAAGACTTAAATAACACCTAAAGAGTTTCCCAACATGATTACTTAATTCAACACTTAACTCAACTCACGCTAATTAATCCAATTAAGTTGATTAACTTAATGACATGATAATACTTTAAACAAGGATAAATTTGTTCGGTAAGATAAAATTATAGATAACATGATTAAGTTCATCCATTACAATATAACCATACATTATGTTCAATCTTACATTCAAAACATATGACATCCATCCAATCTCATTACATACTTAAATTGCATTATAAACTTATGAATACTTTCCATTATTCAAATCTACATTCTTCATGATCCAAATTATTGCATTTAATAGGATGACTACATACATGCATTTAAGGTCAACATCATTTAATCTACATTATACATTTTAACCATAATGTCATTCATACATGCTAAATTAAAAAGGAAACATAAGACATAAACACCACATGTGAGGCCTTACCCCAACCCGTCATAGCATTTCTGTTATTTTCATGTTGGACCTATTTTGGATACTATATGGTGATTCATTTTAGACATAGATTTTATATGATCTCATGTGGTGGATAACATTGATATGATTATGTCTTTTACTTTGATTTGCAGTACTTTATTTAGATGCTTGACATTACAGATGCATGCTCTATAAATGATTTAATTCCATGTTTATGAGGATGATTCCATTTAGTAGATGACTGTATGTGGATGTTATCAGATAATTGGATACTTGATTTTTATAATTGAGAATTATATTCTTTCGATAATATTATATGCGATTTTTGAAATTACTAATGTGCAAGTGAGATGTGCAGGAAAATTATTCCATGTGACCACGGAAATTATTTGGAGAATCAAGCCTAGGCCTATGTGTGATTGTGAAGCCAAGGGTTGTCTATTTGGAGAGACAACCCATCATTTGTAAATATGTTTTAATTTGAAAATGTTATGCCTGGATGAGTGTTTAATTTGGAAATTGTTTAATTTATAAATTTCAAAAAAAGGGACATTTGCCATGTGTGTTTTAGTGATGTGTAATTTTTTTTGTAGTGTCACTTGACATGTGTTGTAAGATGAGTTGACATTGTCATGTCTCTTTTTGAGGAAATTTATTTTACCAATGCATAAATTTTCAATTATCCTAAAATGTTCCCAAGTAAACGTTGGATAGGGAGCCATTAGAAGGGTCAACTCAGGGTTGATCCGTAGGTAAACTTTGGGTGGACTTCAAGGAGGTTAAACTAACTCCTGGGGTCAAGTTAGGGGCATTTTTAGTTGTCCATATAATGTACCTATGGATGAAGGCCAAATTTAGCTATGTTTCCACTCCCTAGGGCATGTTTAACCTCCCCAAAAAGTGAGTTTCCCAAGTTGGCCGAATTTCATCTTTAGAAGAGCCTTCCTAGATTAGATAACCCACTTCATGAGTGTCATTTCTCTTCCCCATTCCATTTCTCCTTTTTAAGGTGCCTTCATTATGAGTGTGTAAGGTTTTGAGAATACCAAAAAATGAGCATCATTCACCCTTCCCATGTAGGTTGGAAAGAGTAAGGTGTGGCTTCATAGGGAATAGTTTGATCACCCACTCTCCATTTTGGAGACTTAGAATTTTTAGAATTTTTGAAAGTATTGGGAAGATTTTGGCTAAGATTTGAAGGAGGAAAAGTTGTGGATTTGGGCAGGTCTCCTACAAATTCTCTTACCCTTTTGGAAGATTAAGGTTGGTTGAACTCCTAACTATTGTATGATGTTGTTTTTTTTTGAAAAGATTGTGGTTGTTTTTGTTTTTCATTGTTCTTGGTTTTTTTATGTGTAGGAAGGAGTAGAAATATTCCTTATGTGTTTTTGTTGTATTTTTGTGTTTCCTTGTTTTGGGAGTTTTCAAGGCCAAACTCACCCTTGGGAGGGTGGAGTGGCCTTGGGGTGAAGGGTTGTTTGATAGCCTTTGAGTGAGAGGCTCTCTCTGGAAGAGAGTGATTCTCAAGGGATTTTGTGACACTTGTTGCATTATGTTTTGTTTATGCAATGGGGGTCATAAGGGGAGTTTTGTTGGCTTGTATGCCTTGGGGGACATAAGGGATTATAGGGACAAGTTTGGAACTTGTGGATGTGTTATTTGCAACCTTGTTATGGCATTATGTTCTCTATTTGCAGAATTCTCCTCAAGGTACATAGTCCACCTTCACCCCATTTGAAAAGTCACATATGTGACATTGTGTAATCCTTGGGTTGGGAGTGTCTTTGTTGTTATGGGTTTCTGCATGTATGTGTTTGTATGAGTGTTTCTTGTCTAGCCTTGATTCTCCTAGCTCGAGGGTGGCTTCTAGTAAGCCTAGGTTGGGAGGTGAGCCTCTATGGTCACAACCTTAAGCTTTTTATTGCAGGTTTTTCTTGGGGAAAAAGTTGGAAAAAAGATTTGGAATGATCCTATGTATTATTGTATTTTAGTTGCAGAAAAAGGAAAATAATTTCCTATGGTATTTTAGTTGAAAAGAAAGAAAGGAAGTTTTCTTATTGTATTTTTATTGCAAAGAAAAAAAAAGAAAATGTATTATTGACTAAGTATTACCATGTAATAAAATGCATTTTATTTGAAGCATCGATCCTTTAAATAAAATGAATGTATTTTGGATTATTTTTTTTTTGTTATAGTTGCTAGAAAATGATATTTTATTCTGTTTTAAAATTTGAATGCAGAAAGGAATAAAAATTATTTTCTATTTCTATGTGTTACGAAAAATAAGGGAAAAATAAATATATATCTAGAGTTAATACTGCATATTATCTTGTTGTTATTAATCAATGGATTTAGGAAGAATTATATTGTTGTTTATGTTATTTTTTTCCATTCTGAAAAATACATGTTAAAAGAAGGAAATAAATAGACATTTTAGATCTAGAATAAATCTACATTGCATCTTGTTGTTTATTGTTATAAAGAAATGTAAATAAAAAAAGATAGTTGCAGTTGTAGTAAACTTATATATATTTCCATATGTAAAAATATATATTTTTACAAGGGATAATGCCTGTAGTTTTAATTATTTAAAACTAAGCTGTTGTTCAAATATATATATATATATATATAAGAACTTTAAATAAAAATTTAAATATAATAATAATAAAAAAATGCTAGTAAAAAAATGAGGGAGCTCAAACCCCCCTCCCGTAGCCCCTTGCGAGCACGCAACGACCGCCACCGCCTCCATAAACCTGTGGCCATCCCCTTGCATAATGCCCTTGCTCGGCACACACAAACACACACACAGGGGCAAAACAATAAAAAAGATTAAGATATGTTAAAATATGCAACCCTAACCCATTTTCAGGTTAGGGTTAGCTTTTAAAATAAAAGAGAGAATATGATATGAAACCCTAGCCCATATTCGGGTTAGGGTTCGCATTTAGAAAATGTAAAAAGAATAGGTTAGTAAAGAGATAAATCAACCCTAACTAGGGTTTGAATTTAAATATTGTTAAAATAAGTGGAGGGCGGATTCTTTTTAAAATTTGAAAAAGAATATCCCCCCATTTAGCTATAGTCAATATGTGGGATTTAATAACTCCTAATATTGACTAGTGTGAAATTGATTTTTTAATATAGTCTATATTATTTAGGTCTATTTAAATTGGGGATTAAATTTTATATAGATATATTTATCGCATAATTGATTTAATTTTATTAACAAGGGCTATTAATGAGAATATTATATAGTTATTTTTCATATTTAATTAAATATGGATGTTAGATTAAAATTCCTTTGGGGAATTTTATTAATAAAATTTATTAATTATTTTAGGTAAAATTCTAGCCTATGAGGTCATTATTGGCCGATTATTTAATAGTTGAAATTTAAATGTCTTAGGGGGATTTAAAATCGACTTTAATATAAAATATATTTATTTGGCAAATATCATAATTGAATTAGTTAACTTTATTAGTTATATTTAAAAGTGAAATTGCGTGCATTCAATTAATTAAGTTGAGATGACCCTCTTAGGGAATAATTAGTCTTCTCTAATTATTGTCCCCATATTGATTTAGTTAATTAAATCAACTTTAGTAAATGATTCTATTTAACCCAGAGTTAACCCTTAGTTAAGATAAAACTTATTTAATTCCATTTTGAAGTAGATTACTTACTGAATTTATGTTGGTTTAAAAAAAAATTGTTATTCAGTTTTTGCCCAAAAGTTTGGCCTTGACATTTTGGTATTAGAGCAAGGTTTCCAACAATAGGAACCTTTCTCCATTACATTTCGCTTTTAATAATTATTTTTCTTTAAAGAATTCTTATAAATTTTATTTATTTACTTTATTTTATTTTATTGATCATTAAGGATGTTGCTAGTTACACAACAAGCTCGTAAGCGTGGTAGGGGTCCTAAACGTGCTCACATGGCATGGAAGGACGTTGTGTGGGATGAGTCAGATCTAGAAGGGGATCAGAAGATCTTCCTGAGCATTTCGTTGACCCCAATAGAGACATTTTGGTTGCACTCCAGAACCTGCTAGGCATAGTTTAGGATAGACTCCCAACAATAGATCGATAGGTAGAACACCAGAGTTCTGGGAGTCCTAGATTCATAACTAGAGAGTGGAGTAGGAGTCCACCTCCTAACCATATAGAGGTTCAGGCTGAGCATGAGCTTGAGTTAGTCCATCTACCTAAGGCACCTCCAGTAGTGGCACAAGTTATTTTTCAGAGAGATTCTATGCCTGTGATCCCGGGGATCAGATCAGAGAGATTCTATGCCTTCAGCCACTATCCTTTGCAGGATCTACCGATGGGGTAGAGGCTGAGGCTTGACTTTTGAGTTTAGATAGGTGCTTCAAAATGCGTCCCTATGAAAGAAATTTGAAGGCACGGATTTCCATTCACTTTCTGAGAGGGACGACTTCCACATGGTGGAGGCAAGAGGAGTACAAGAATGATTTATCCAGAGACACTATTACTTGGGACATCTTTATAGAGAGATTCAAAGATAGGTACCTATCAGAGTATTATAGGAAACACATGATAAATGAGTTCCATGACCTTCAGCAGAAGGGTCTCTCCGTGTCCCAGTATGGAAGCAAGTTTTTTGAGATTTTACCCTACGTAGACTACCTGAAAGATGAGATGTTACTCATCAACCGATTCATCAGAGGATTGAATGTCAGGATAGTAGGACCTGTTAGGATGGTAGCTCCAGGGAGCCTTCGGGTTTCCATGGAGAAGGCCTTGATTTTAGAGGAGATTCAGGGTAGATCATAGGACATGCGGGATCAACATTAGAATTAAAACCCTGCACCACAATCTTTTGCGTTTCAGAAACCCCATTGGAAGGGTAACCACAAGAATTCATTGGGGTCCTTTAAACACCCTCCTCCATAGTAGTCACTGCAGAATAAGAGGCAAAGGCCTCCACAAGGACAGAAGGGCTTTAAGCCCAAGCAGTGGCTTTAAGTCACTGTAGAATCATAGGGTCCTTACACACCTACGACACAGACTCAACAATCCTCTAGGGGTGGTTTCAGTGGTTCAAGAAGGATAGGAGGATAGGGATTCTCTAGGCCATAGGGTGCATAGTATCAGACACATGGTGCTTGTTTCACTTCTAGGGCCATGGGGCACATGGAGAGAGAGTGTCCATAGGGTCAGTTGGTAGGTAATCAGAGGATGGCAGGTTTAGAGCCTACAATTGGGGACATGGGTAAGTCTCATAGAGTCTTTGTAGTGGTTGACAACTGCCAGGTAGAACATCAGGCCATAGTCATAGAGGCTGCAAGTATGATCAGAGGTAGCCATGTTTCTATCTTGTTTGATTTAGGAGCTACTAATTATTTTATATCTCCATTGGTAGTGGAGTGTTGTGGGCTAGTGGCATCTAGGCAAGGTGTTAGTTGGGAAGTGGAGTTGGCTTTAGGAGCTAGAGTGTCTATTGAGTCAGTGGATAGGGGTTGTTAGCTTCAGATTGGGAGTACGACCACCTTAGTAGACCTTCGAGTCACACCTCTAGGATCTTATGACATTGTTCTTGGCATGGATTGCCTATATGCCCACAAAGCCAAGATGGATTGTCGCGAGAAGAAGATTGAGTGTGTGGACGATCAGGGTACCTCCATAGTTATTTAAGGATTTAGAGGCCCATGTCACTTCATATGATTTCTGCTATGTAGCTTAAGCGAAGTGTGCGAAAGGGATGTCAGTTGTTTTCTATCACCATCAATGATAGAGGGGAAGAGAATGAGAAGGAGCCTTCCCTATATGATCATCCCATCCTTGAGGAGTTTGTAGATGTGTTTCCTTCTAAGCTACCTGGTATGCCACCTAGCAGAGAGATTGATTTTCACATAGATCTTATACCAAGAGCCGAGTCAGTTGTGAGAGAACCTTATAGGATGACCACAAATGAGCTTAATGAGCTCAAGATGTAGCTTGAGGAACTCTTGGAGAAGGGTCACATTCATCCTAGTATTGCCCCTTGGGGCGTACCAGTCATCTTCATGAAGAAGAAGGATGGGTCCATTCGATTATGTATGGATTACAAGAAGTTGAACAAAGTGACCATCAAGAACTGTTATCCCTTGCCCAGGATCGATGACTTATTTGATCAACTTTAGGATGCTAAAGTGTTTTCCAAAATAGATCTGAAATTGGGGTACCATCAGTCGAGGATTGTAAAGAGTGATATCCACAAGACCTCTTTTCATACCAGATATGGCCACTATGAGTTCACCATGGTCCCATTCGGTCTTATGAAAGCTCCAACTGTATTCATGAGTCTCATGAATGGGGTATTTTGTACTTTCCTTGACTGGTTTATGATTGTGTTCCTCAATGACATATTGATATATTCTTGGAATGAGAAGGAGCACAAGGAGCACTTGAGATAGGTATTGTAGTGCTTGAGGGACAATTAGTTATATGATAGTCTGTCGAAGTGTACATTCTTTAGATCAGAGGTTAGATATTTAGGTCATGTTATATCTGGCGATGGGATCCCAGTTGACCCATCAAAGATCAGAGCTATTATGGATTGGCCATCGCCATCTAGTGTGATAGAGGTCGGGAGTTTAATGGGTATAGTAGGGTACTACAAACACTTCATTGAGGGGTTCTCTAGGTTTGCACATCCCATTACATCCCTTCAGCAAAAGGGAAAGAAATTTGAGTAGACAAAAAGGTGTGAGAGGGCCTTTCAGGATCTAAAAAGGGCACTCACTAGTGCACCTATTCTTATTGTGCCAAATCCCTTGGCTAATTTCATGGTATGCACAGATGCTTCCTTGGATGGATTAGGAGTAGTCCTTATGCATGAGGATCGAGCTATAGCATATGAGTCTAGGAAATTTAAGACTCACGAGCTTAACTACCCTACACATGATCTTGAGCTCGCAACAATAGTGCATGCACTTGTGAGGTGGAGACACTTCCTTTTGGGTCATCATTTTGAGCTTCATTCAGATCATCAGATCTTGCAGTACATATTCACCCAGCCTAATCTTAATGCCCATCAGAGGAGTTGGATGGAGTTTCTATGTGAGTATGATTTTGATGTTCACTACATAGGGGAAAGAGAATGTAGTTGCAAATGCCTTGAGTAGGAGACGCCATGAGATATGATCCATGACTATGGACACAGATTTGAGAGGTCATATATTGATGTAGCTGTTAGAGGACAAGTGGTATCTAGAGGTATGCCAGGTAGTGCGATATCAAGAGACCCTGGAAGGGAGATATGTAGGCTCTTATTTAGAGTTCGATGGACTACTATGCCATAGAGGGTGCATCTATGTACCTTCTTCTAGACGATTGCGTGATTTCATTGTGTTAGAGGCTCATAGAGCTCCTTATGTAGTGCATCCCAGAGTTAAGAAGATGCATGTAGATTTGAGACACCTTTATCATTGGCCAGGTATGCGACAGTTCGTTGCTATACTAGTAGCCCGATGCCTTGAGTGCCAAAGAGTCAAGGTGGAGCATCGCCATCCAGGTGGGTTGCTCCAGTCTCATGTGATACCAGAGTGGAAGTGGGATACTATATCGATGGACTTTGTCATGGGTCTTCCTATGTCACCACATCATCATGATGCAATCATGGTGACAGTTGACAAGTTGACCAAGGTGGCCCACTTCTCACCAGTTTGGACTACCTTCACAACACTAGTAGTGGGATAGGTATTCTTGCAAGATATTTTCAGACTTCATGGCATTCCACATAAGATTATTTCACATAGAGACTCCCTCTTCACTTCTTCCTTTTAGAAGGCATTACAGACAACCATGGGTACCAGACTCAACTTCAGTATAGCCTATCATTCGGAAACAGATGGATAGACAAAGAGGGTAAACCAGGTGTTAGAAGATCTGCTCCGCATATACGTCATGGATCATTAGACTAGATGGGAAGAGTACCTTCCTTTAGTAGAGTGCCTATAATAATGGGCATCACACTTCTTTGGGGATGCCACCTTTTCAGGCTTTGTACGAAAGAACTTGCAGGACACCTTTGAGTTGGGATGGTATTGAGGATAGAGTGGCTATAGGTCCTGAGATGGTTCGTGATATGGAGTAGTAGGTGATTTTGATTAGATAGTGCCTTAGAGAGGCATAAGATAAGCAGATGTAAGTATGCAGATGTGAAGAGGATAGACCGAAGCTTCATGGTTGGGGACAAAGTTTTCCTAAGAGTGCAACCACATAAGAGTCCAATCCATTATGGAAAGGGTTCTAATCTCGCACCTTTCTTTGTCGGACCATTTGAGATCCTCGAGAGGATAGGACCAGTCGCATATCATCTAGCTTTTCCACCTAGCCTGTCATGCATCCATGATGTGTTTCATGTATCAGTTCTGAGGAAGTACATTTATGATGAGTCTCATATTCTGGATTGAGATGCCTTGCAGGTGGAGTCGGACGAGCAACTAGCTTTGGAGCCCATCCACATTTTGGCTAGCCGGATGCTGTCTCTTCAAGGTCAAGAGCTGGACCAGGTTAGGGTCCAGTGGGATTGTTATGATGAGGTTACGACATCATGGGAGGACGCAGTGTAGATGAGATCTTAGTACCCCCATATTTTTGATGAACTCCAGGAGGAAGTTCATGCCTAGAGGGGGAAGGTGTGAGGCCCTACCTCGATCTATCATAGCATTTCTATTAATTTCATGTTGGACCTATTTTGGATACTATATGGTGATGCATTTTGGACATATTTTATATGATCTCGTGTGGTGGATAACATTGATATGATTATGTCATTTAATTTGATTTGCAGTACTTTATTTTGATACTTGAAATTACAGATCAGATGCATGCTCTATATATGATTTAATTCCATGTTTATGAGGATGATGCCATTTAGTAGATGATTGCATGTGGATGTTATCAGATAATTGGATACTTTATTTTTATAATTGAAATTTTATGCGATGTCTGAATTGTATTCTTTTGATAATATTATACGTGATTTTTGGAATTACTAATGTGAAAGTGAGGCACAGGAAAATTATTCCATGTGACCATGGAAATTATTCAGAGAATCAAGCCTAGGCCTATGTGCGATTGTGAAGCCAGGGGTTGTCCATTTGGAGAGACAACCCCTCATTTGTAAATGTGTTTTAATTTGTAAATGTTATGCCTGAATGAGTATTTAATTTGGAAATTGTTTAATTTATAAATTTCAAAAAAATAGACATTTGCCATGTGTGTTTTAGTGATGTGTAATTCTTTTTGTAGTGTCACTTGACATATGTGTTGTAAGATGAGTTGGCATTGTCATGTCTCTTTTTGAGGAAATTTATTTTACCAATGCATATATTTTCAATTATCCTAAAATGGTCCCAAGTAAACCTTGGATAGGGAGCAATTAGAAGGGTCAACTCAGGGTTGATCCATAGGTAAACTTTGGGTGGACTTCAAGGAGGTTAAAATAACTCCTAAGGTCAAGTTAGGGGAATTTTTAGTGGGCCATATGATGTACCTATGGATGAAGGTGAAATTTATCCATGTGTCCACTACCTAGGGCCTGTTTAACCTCCCCAAAAAGTGAGTTTCCCAAGTTGGCCGAATTTCATCTTTAGAAGAGCCTTCCTAGGTTAGATAACCCACTTCATGAGTGTCATTTCTCTTCCCCATTCCATTTCCCCCTTTGAGATGCCTTGGTTAGGGATTGTGTAAGGCTTTGGGAAGACCAACCAATGAGCATCCTTCACCCTTTCCAAGTAGGTTGGAAAGAGTGAGGTGTGGCTTCATAGGGAATAGTTTGGGAGAGAGAAGTTTGATCACCCACTCTCCATTTTGGAAAACTTAAATTTTTAGAATTTTTGAAAGTATTGGGAAGATTTTGGATAAGCTTTGAAGGAGAAAAAGTTGTGGAATTGGGTACCTCTCCTACAAATTCTCTTACTCTTTTGGAATATTAAGGTTGGTTGAACTCCTAACTATTTTATGATATTGTTTTCTTTTGAAAAGATTGTCGTTGTTTTTGTTTTCCATTGTTGTTGTTGTTTTTTATGTGTAGTAAGGAGTAGAATTCTTCCTTATGTTTTTTTGATGTGTTTTTGTGTTTCCTTGTTTTGGGAGTTTTCAAGGCCAAACTCACCCTTGGGAGGGTAGAGTGGCCTTGGGGTGAAGGGTTGTTTGATAGCCTTTGAGTAAGAGGCTCTCTTTGGAAGAGAGTGATTCACAAGGGATTTTGTGACCCTTGCTGCATTATGTTTTGTTTATGCAATGAGGGTCATAAGGGAAGTTTTGTTGGCTTGTATGCCTTGGGGACATAAGGGATTATAGGGACAATTTTGGAACTTGTGGATGTGTTATTTTCATTCTTGTTATGGCATTATGTTTTGTATTTTCAAAATTCTCCTCAAGGTACATAGTCCACCTTCACCCCATTGAAAAGTCACATATGTGACATTGTGTAATCCTTGGGTTGGGAGTGTCTTTGTTGTTATGAGTTTTTACATGTATGTGTTAATATGTGTATTTCCTATCTAGCCTTGATTCTCCTAGCTTAGGGGTGGCTTCTTGTAAACCAAGGTTGGGAGGTGAGCCTCCATGGTCACAACCTTAAACTTTTTATTGCAGGTTTTGCTTGAGAAAAAAGTTGGAGAAAAATCTTTGGAATGATCCTATGTATTATTGTATTTTAGTTGTAGAAAAAGGAAAATAATTTCCTTTTGTATTTGAGTTGAAAAGAAGGAAAGGATTTTTTCTTATTGTATTATTATTCCAAATAAAAAAGAAAAGAAAATGTATTATTGACTAAGTATTACCATGTAATAAAATGCATTTTATTTGAAGTATTGGCCCTTTAAATAAAATGAATACATTTTGGATTATTTTTGTTTTTGTTATAGTTGCTGGAAAATGATGTTTTATTCTGTTTTAAAATTTTAATGCAAAAAGGAACAAAAATTATTTTCTGTTTCTGTGTGTTACAAAAAAAAAAGGGAAAAATAAATAGATATCTACAGTTAATACTGCATATTATCTTGTTGTTATTAATCAATGGATTTAGGAAGAATTATATTGTTGTTTATGTTTTTTTTTTTCCATTCTGAAAAATACATGTTAAAAGAAGGAAATAAATAGACATTTTAGATCTAGAATAAATCTACATTGCATCTTGTTGTTTATTGTTATAAAGAAATGTAAATAAAAAAAAGATAGTTGTAGCTGTAAATAACTTTATTGCTGTTATACATTTTTCTATTTTGGAAATGCATGTTAAGTAGGAAAAATAACTTAATTATGTCATTTCTTTACATTCTATAAAAATAGTAAAATTAATCTACTCTGTTTATTAAAAAAGAATAACCTGCTCTAAATAATATAAATACAGGCTCAAATCTGTAAACTTATATATATTTCCATATGTAAAAATATATATTTTTACAAGGGATAATGCCTGCAGTTTTTATTATTTAAAACTAAGTTGTCGTTCAAAAATATATATATAAAATTGACATGTATGCTGCTGTAAATAAGTAAAATAAACATGCTCATGTATAGGTGTATATATAAATATATATTTATTTACTTATTTACATCTATTCCTGGAAATGAAAATACTTGTCATTTTAAGTTTCTGGTTTTTACTAAAATCATGCAAGTCAACCAAAATCTTATATATATACATCTATTCCTGGAAATAAAAATACTTGTCATTTTAAGTTTCTGGTTTTTACTAAAATCATGTAGGTCAACCAAAATCTTATATATATATATATATCTATATATATATATATATATATATATATATATATATATATATATATATATATATATAGGGGTTTGAGCTCCCTCGGTTTTTTACTAGCATTTTTTTATTATTATATTTAAATTTTTATTTAAAGTTCTTATATATATATATATATATATAAGAACTTTAAATAAAAATTTAAATATAATAATAAAAAAATGCTAGTAAAAAACCGAGGGAGCTCAAACCCCCCTCCTGCAGCCCCTTGCGAGCATGCAGTGGGGTGGCTCGAACCCCCTCAGTGGGCTGAAACCCATAGGGGCACCCTCGACGCCACTATGGGCCATGACCCGTAGGGGTGACCTTGGCCGCCACTATGAGCCGAGACCCACAGGGATGCTTGTGATGCCACTGCGGGTGGCAACCCCCAGTGGTGGCCATTGCAGCGGCTGCCTCCATAAACCTACGACCATCCCCTTAGATAATGCCCTTGCTAAGCCACCTCCAGTAAACCTGCACACACACACATGGGCAAAACAAAAACAAAGATTAAAATATGTTAAAATATCCAACCCTGACCCATTTTCAGGTTAGGGTTAGCTTTTAAAATAAAAGAGAGAATAAGATATGCAACCCTAGCTTATATTTGGGTTAGGGTTAGTATTTAGAAAATATAAAAAGAATAGGTTAGTAAAGGGATAAATCAACCCTAACTAGGGTTTGAATTTAAATATTGTTAAAATGAGTGGAGGGGGAATTCTTTTTAAAATTTGAAAAAAAAAATCCCTCCATTTAGCTATAGTCAATATGCGAGATTTAGTAACTCCTAATATTGACTAGGGTGAAATTGATTTTTTAATATAGTCTATATTATCTAGGTCTATTTAAATTGGGGATTAATTTTTATATAGTTATATTAATCGCATAATTGAATTAATTTTATTAACAAGGGTTGTTAATGAGAATATTATATAGTTATTTTTCATATTTAATTAAATATGGATGTTAGATTAAAATTCCTTTAGGGAATTTTATTAATAAAATTTATTAATTATTTTATGTAAAATTCTAGCCTATGAGGTCATTATTGGCCGATTATTTAATAGTTGAGATTTAAATATCTTCGGGGGATTTAAAATCAACTTTAATATAAAATATATTTATTTGGCAAATATCATAATTGAATTCGTTAACTTTATTAGCTATATTTACAAGTGAAATTGTGTGCGTTTAATTAATTAAGTTGAGATGACCCTCTTAGGGAATAATTAGTCTTCTCTAATTATTGTTGCCAAATTGATTTAGTTAATTAAATCAAATTTAGTAAACGATTCTATTTAACCCAGAGTTAACCCTTAGTTAAGACAAAACTTATTTAATCCATTTTAATGTAGATTATTTACTGAATTTATGTTGTTTTAAAAAAAATAATTGTTGTTCCATTTTTTGCCCAAAATTTTGGGCATGAAACCACATAACACCGAAATGATATTAGAGTTTAGCCCTAGTGGGCTACATCTCTAGGTCTGCTCAACTGCAAGACCCTTCTGATAAAATTATAGGGTGAAGAATACATAAGATTCACATAATTTATATCCTGCCATCAAGGCGTACATAATCAATAATACATACGACCACATCGGTCCAATAAATACATGAATGATCCCTGAATAGGAAAATAATCCAACTGAACATAATAAGAAGCAAATACAAAGATAAACAGGAGCACCCACGAGACTAGGTCTTCACAACCCATCATAAGCAACCCATGGTATAACATGAATATCAGGTTCTCACAAGGGCATAAACAATAAGACAACTCCACAACAATGCTCCTATCAAAGACAACATAAACAACACACTAGCAAACATAAGGGACAAGTGTCATCACATAACTTGGTATGGTTACCATGGCAGACCTCCATAGGTTCTGACCCCATCTACTGGGTTACCCTAGCAACCTATTCCAAACCTCTGGCCCATCCAAGTGTCCTGTAGACCCAACACATCCTTTCATGAAGACAAGGTTGATGGTTTGCCATTTCAGGCCTTCTCACTACATGTGGAGTTTGTACTAGCACTCATCCCATGCGTGAGGCACAATTATCTTCTTAGTGTTTTCAATAACTAAACTCTCTAATATGCTATTAGGTTATCACATATTTAGACACACTTTTGATGGGTTACTCAACAACCACTTTAGGCGCGACCCCCACTCAAAAGCCACTTTCCCATATGACACTAGACCATAAACAATCAAACTCCTAAAACCCAGGTATACACCAGGACAAGCATACAAAGTTCAATATGGTAGGAATACCCACATGGTCAAACAAGTCTACATATGAGATGCACTAACTGACGGTATTCTAACTAGAGACATGACCATCTATGGTCAACCACATACCAACATTCAACACTCGCATAAAGGACATGACCAAATATGAAACCATCACAAGGAAACAATCAAAAATTGAGATCAAGAACATAAGAAGGTACCCAAATCAAAATATGACAATATCCAACAATCACATTCAAGGACTTGCCATTTCTTAAGCAACTGTGAATACAAAAAATTAAACATGCATAGGCATAAATCGAAAAAGACAATCTTCTTCCATATTGTTTAAACACAACAATCGATCCAGTTTTCTAATTGTTCTAATTTAATTGCGAATTGTCTACCTTGTCTAGGTACATGTCGTTCATGGTTTACTAACTCACTATAGTTCATTTTGCATCATAAAATAATTTAAATACTTCATCATGAGTTTTCAAAAAAAAGTCACATTAATATAAATATAGTATACACAATTACACAATGATATAAAATCAAATATTCATTAATCAACTAAATTATGATATTTATTTTTCCAAATAAAACATCTTTCCATATTGGGTCGAAAATTTTTCTATAAACTTAACTTTTCCAGAACTAAGTTACACTTTTCGGATTAAGGAAATCTACATTTAAAGAAATGAGGATAGATAATCATTTTTTTAATTTCCCTCAACTAAAATACCTAATTTAACCTTTTAAAATTAGGTAATGCCCTTTCATAGATACAAATTTACAAAAAGGAATACACATTAAATATTAACTAATATATATATATATATATATTAATTTATAATTAATAAATATATACTGATTAACAATTAATAATTAAAAAAAATACTATTTAAAACCTTTTAATAAATAATATTAAAAACTTATAAATAAACCAAAATTATAAACCTTGATGTAATAATCTTTTTATTTTAAATAAAAAAAGCAAACCACTGGGCCCACATCCCGTCCATGGGAGTGGAGGTTGTGGCCTTACCGCAGAGGCTGTGACCACAATGTGTACGCAGACTGCGACATCCACACTATGGACGCGGCTGCGGCTATAATGTGGACGCAGACTGTGACATCCACACTATGGACATGGCTGCGTCCACAATGTGGGTGATGGTCTCTGCGACCACATTGTGGTCGCAGGCCTCTATGGCCACACTGTGGACACAAACCTCCAATGGCTACAAACCTAGGGAGGGGGGCGTGGGTCGAGCCTTGGCACCCCCACCCTCCAAAACCTAAAATCACTTCACCAAAAAAATTTCTTTATATATATATATAT